>NW_023270374.1:30595094-30744450 GCF_011800145.1 Mirounga leonina | reverse complement strand
ATATTATATTATATTATATTATATTATATTATATTATATTATATTATTTATATATTTAGTTACAGATTCTTGATCTCCACACAAAATTCAATGCATCATACTCTATTCCTGACCTGGCATGTGTATTTTATTTTTTGTTTTTTGTTTTTTAAGATTTTTATTTATTTATTTAACAGAGAGAGAGAGAGAGCATAAGTAGGCAGAGTGGCAGACAAAGGGAGAGGGAGAAGCAGTCTCTCTGCCGAGCAGGGAGCCCGATGTGGGGCTCGATCCCAGGACCCTGGGATCATGACCTGAGCCGAAGTCAGCTGCTTAACCGACTGAGCCACCCAGGCACCCCATGGTATGTGTATTTTGGAAGGAAAAAACTGGAAAGCACATTTTGAAGGAATTTATAGAACCCGAAATACATACATGAAGGATCTTAGAGCAGAATGACAGTGAGGAATGGGACTAAAACCAAATAATAAAATAAATGAAGTGAAGGATATTGTGCAGGTGATGTGATGAACACATGCCAAGATCCACAACATTGAAATCATTCTTCCATCTGTACCTGAGGTATAATGGGTAGGGTCAGAAGTGCACTGAAGAAACTTTAGTGCTAAGTGTTACATAGGCATGTGTCCCTGTCACACTGCAAACCAGTGATGGAAGGAGTCACATCCTACTAGTCCATGCTTACCACCATGTTTGGCATGGAGAAAGCATTCAGAACATGTTTCTAGAATACATGAGTGAATGAGTGAAGAAGTGAACCATGATAATATAGTAATAGCAACAACAATACTAATAAAACTTTGATCTTTCAGTGATATTTGTTCCAAGTACACATTAGATGCCACCACTGGCTTGTTTGGAAGCCACCAATGGCTTCCCCTGTCACCCACCCTCACTGGCCCCGGCCCCAAGCTCCTTCCTGACCTACTTGACTCTCATCTTCGACTCCTCTGCCTCTTATTCGCTTGACTCTGGCTACATGTAACCTTCTCTTTTCTCCTTGAATGTCCCATTCCTCGTTCAGATCTTTTAAACCTTGTGCTGTTTTTCTTTAGACCTTGACTTAGCTCACTCCTTGACTCTTGCAGGTCTTTGCTCCAATGTCATCTCCTCATGGAAAATTTCCGTGGCCAACCTACCTAAAATGGAACTGCCATCACCTCAATAATATTTGATCTCCTTAACCTGTTTTATTTTTCCATAGAGCATTTATACTTTCTGACATTTCCCGATTCAATGATTTGTTACTTGTCTTCATCTCTCTGAAGATTGAATCTCTATGAGGCTAAGGACTTTGTCCATCTTGTCTTGGTGCTGAAATGGTGCCCATCATAGCAGGATCTCATTAAAAATTTGATTACTGACGAATGAATAAGTTACTGTATTAACAGATTCAAGAGTGATTGGCCAATGCAACAAGGGCTCAAGGAGTGTCCTGATTTGCAGAGGTAATAAACAACGCTGCCACCTGTTCCCCTAGCCAAGCTCCTGTTTCCACACTGCTCAGTGCAACAGCTCTTCAGTCTGGATCTCCAGTTGTAATCCAGCTCCTGAGTAACAGAAATAGGACATATCCATGTGTGCAATGCAGGCAACTACAATTCAACATGTCCAAAAACTAACTAAATGTACTCCCCATCCCTAATTTCATTCTTTATCCCAGTTCATGACATTGGGAAAGCCAGAAAATGGGGTATCATGCTGGATTTTCTGATTTATTCTCCACACTGCTACCCTCAGAGATAATATTCTGAAATGAGAATGATTGTGCTATGCACTTGGTAAAAACTCATTGGTACTTGTAGGATAAAGCCCAGACCCCTGAGGAAGGCATCGAGACCACTACTACCCTGACTCAGACCTACCGTTACGTTTTCTTCTCCAGACTTATATCCTTTTTTCCTGCCATTAGCTAGAGTCTTTTCTCCAAGAAAGCTGAATCTGGTTTTCAGTTTCTTGGGTCCACCAGGCTCACCCATGCCACCATTTTTATACCTTCTGTAACCTCTGACTAGATTGTCCTACCTCTCCCTAGCCTGATACACGGGCCATTCCTCCCCTGTCCCAAAGTTGTCTCCAGTAAGAAGCCCTTCCTGACAACCACCAAGCTGACTTAGTTGGCTTCTCCTGTTATGTTTTTTGGAAATACTAAATGGGCTCCCAGTTCTAACACACTTACCCTCTTGAAATAGCTCCAACAAGAGTGTTAATCTCCAGGGTACACATATTTAACCCCCATCACTGAACCAGCTAAGTATACAAAGAAATTCTCTACAAATGCTGAGAAGAGAGAGCCAAAGGCCTAATTAATTTTTCAACACTTAAGTCTGAGTTTTACAATTTGTCTCTTTTTCATGGTAATAAATTTTTCTAAAACAAGCAGGGCTTGGTGATTGGGCAAAGGGCCAGCAATTCTCATTTGGCAAGGAGTTTTCTTGACTCAGACTGTGCGTACTGGGAGGACAATGCCACAGGTCAAGTGTCAACATTAGCCCAGTTCCCTTCTAATGAGAATGTAGGCCTTTCAGGCGTGTTATCTGCCAAGAGATAGCCTTGGATGTCCCCCTGTCTCTCACCCCAATCTCTACAAGCACTTTGGGCCTTAGCATATGCCAGTATTTTCAAATTCCTTTCTCAGACTTGTAGAACTGGTGATCTGGAAGTGACCCGAGGAGTTATTTATTTGATTTATTAAGTTAATCATTCATTTACTTATTCTATACGTAAGAAGTACACATGCTTCTAACACTAGCTTTCAATCCACTCTTACCATTTACCCAAGCCTAGCTGTTCAGAAAGAGAATTGAAGTGTCTGCCAGCCCTTCTCTATTCCAGAGTCAAGAAGAACTAGAGTCTCAGTATTTCAAGTGATCAGACTTTCAACTGCAAGTTGCAGCTGAGGGTGGAAATAATCCCTGCCCTCTTCCTAAGAGCACAGGTCATGTGCATCTGTGCAATGCTTTAGGCAGTTGTCTGGATTAATACTTCACAGCAAGGCTTGGTAAATGATCAGGAGGATGCTCACTTAAGTCCGATACAGCCAAGCCTTGTGAAAGCTGAGTTTTCTCTTTGCCTCAAATATTAGTTTTGTATTCCTGTGTAGCAGCTTAAAATGACCCAAATGTATTATCTCACAGTGGCTATGGGTCAGAAGGCTGGTGTAGCTTCAGTGGATTCTCAGTTCAGGTTCTCACCAGGCTAAAATCAGACTCATCAGGGCTGGGCTGCTATTCTCATTTGGTGCTCAGAGTCCTCTTCTAAGCTCACCAGTGGTTGGTAGAATTTATTTCCTTGTGGTTGTTGGACTGAAATCCCTGTTTCCTTGCTGGCCGCAAGCCAGGGACCACTCTCTGCTCTTAGCGGCTGCCCACATTCCCTGCTGCATGGATCCCTCCCCCTTTAAACTAGCAATGCTGAATTGAATACCTTTTTTTTTTTTTTAAGATTTTATCTATTTATTTGAGAGAGAGACAGTGCATTGAGAGAGAGAGAGAGAGAGCACACGCAAGAGGACAGGAGTGGAGGGAGGGGGAGGGGCAGAGGGAGAAGCAGACTCCCCACTGAGTGGGAAGCCCAAGGTGGGGCTTGATCCCAGGACCCCGGAGTCACTACCCCAGCCGAAGCAGACACTTCACCAACTGAGCTGCCCAGGCACCCCTGCACTGAATACTTCTTGTGCCTCAAACTCCACCTTCCTCTCCTGTGATACTGGAGGAAACACTCTGTTTTTAAAGGGCTTCTGTGACTAGGTAGGCTCATTGGATAATTTCTCCATCAATTAATTCGGGATTTTGATTATACCATCTGCAAAATCTGCAAAATTGCTTCACAGTAGCACCTAAATTAGTGTTTGAGTGAATGACTTGGTGTGTATAAACCAGGAGCCAGAGATCTTGGGGGGCCATCATAGAATTCTGCCTACCACTCTTCCTCAATGCATTCAAGAATGTGCATTTCAGAGAGAACATGTCAACTGCTTTCCTGAGTTTTCTCTTGTATGTAGCGGTTTTCTACACATCTTTGCCTAGATGTCCTACAGGCATCTCGACATCAGCGTGGTCTCATTTCAGAGGCATGATAGAGTAGAATGAAATTAATTTGGAGAGACTAGAGAGATATAGCGGAGCCATGCTGGCCATATCACAGAACCTTGATTGCACCTATGTTGTAGTGGGAAAGGGTTTCAGGTAGGCGTGTACTGTGGGATGTAGTCCTACCATAATTGATGTGCTGGGCAGGAGAATGAGTGCATGTGGAGAGGCCAGTGTGGCACTGTCATGGTGTCCAGGTAAGAAATGATGGTGGCCCTAAAGTAGGGTGGTGTCGGTGGGGCAGGAAGGAGTCCGTTCCCACTGGTAGAGCCTAACTAGACATTCACTTAGCATTCTCTACACTCCTCTTTTGTGTTACTCATTACATTATTTGGAACTGTTGCTTAGCTTGTCTCTCTCCCTCCCCTGATGGCACTGTATCCCTGACATGGTGTTGAGCACATGTGAACGATCGGTAATGATCATGAATCATCCAATATGTCCTCTATACATAGAGAATCGCAGCCCCAAATTCAGTTGCCTCCCTTTGAAAACCTCTGCTGGCCTTGCTCCTGCTCTCTCTGCCTCAGCTCCAGGGGTATGCTCTGCTTGACCCAGTAGCAGCTGGGGTTCCTGTTGTCTTCCCTCTGTTTCCCCTAAGGTCAGGGGGCTAGCCCCTTCAACCTAAATTGGAGTTCTCTCCTCCCAGCTCATGTGGGCTCTTATTTACCGTCCAGGATTGGACAAGCTCCATGATCCCTCCGGTTAAACTGAATATTTTACTGTCTATCTGAACCCCAGAGGCTATAACAGACTACTTTTGCTCCACATTCCAGATATTTATATCTATTTTTTCTCCCAGTGTGCCATGAAGCCTTGGCCACACTGCCTCTCTTAGCCATCTGAACCAGCTCACCAGCAAATAGAGAAAGGAGTTTCCATAGCCCCAAAATCACTAGGACAGAACATTTCCATTTAATAGACCATTGCTATCCCATCCCAAAACACCCTTGTGAGTTCTGATGAGTCCAGTTGGAAATGCTTCCGGTTTCCCCTGTTCAATCTTCGATAGGACTGCTCCTCTCTGCTGGGTAAGTCCTGCGAAAATTACTTTACTCATAGACTTAATTGACTTCACTTGAGTTTTGCTTTCAGTCCTATTAGGAGACAAGCCATTTGCTCCACACTCCACCCTCTCCCTTCAAATGAGTGTCAAGGGAACTGTTTGTGTTTTGTTAGTAAGACTGTTGTTGAACTTGAGGCTCCAGTAAGAGCAAGACCCTCTTGAGTCTTGGCAACCAAGTCCCACACGGCCTCACTCTGTTGGTTTTGTCCTCTCAGCTCTGTTCCCTGGTGGACAATTTGTAAAATTAGGAAATTAAGAAAACAGAGACTAAAAAAAAGAACTGGGAAATGCTTAGTAAGGAAAATCCCTTCATAGAGATGAAGCCTCGACAGCAAATTTGCCAAGGGAATTTGAACTGTAGGCTCTCATCTAGGGTGCTATAAATAATGAACGTTCTCCCTTTCTCTTCCTACAAAATACAGTAGATGCTAAGTGAACATTAATTTATTTTCTCTAGTTGCTTGGGAGAAAGAAGCTACCTTTGGATTCAAAATGACAATGTATGGATAGTCGTCTTCCACAAAAAACTGGGACTCAGTTGGAGAACTGATCCAAGCTCTTTCTTGCTGTAATTTTTCTTAGAACCCTATATCATACTCAGTCCTTCCCTCTTCTGGGTTCATGGGTTTCATACTCCCAATCACAGAAGTATGAGGCCTATTGCTTGAACGAGGTGAGAGATAGCTCTTTTCAAGCCATTAATACGATCCTTTTCTCTATGTGTGAAATATCACACTTGTAAACATTTTACCCACAGGTTTATTTGAAAGGAGAAACTCTTTCCAGGAGACGAGACGAGGCCCTGGTTCTGATTTTCTCCATGAATGTTCTGAGTCAGCCAAAAGGATACCTATACCCAATGGGCATCAAGAATGGGAAAGAAAGGAATTCCATATAAACTTTTCTAAGGCAAAAAACAAAGACGGGTTGTATCTTCAGTGTGACCACAACTTTCACTTTAAATAAGTTTTACTTAAATCACAGCGTTTGAAATTTACATTCAGGGTCTGCCAGGCATTAAGGCTCTCTGCGTTTATAGGAAGATAGTTCTCTCTTAACTGGCTCACAGGGTACAAAGGGAGGCATCTGGGCACCATGTGAGGCATAGACACCCTTTAATGTCACCTCTCCCAGGCTGAGAAGTCAGCTCTGCACTCTGGCATGGGTTTTGAGTCTACCTCCTTGGCTGCAAGCTAACGAGAGAGTGATCACAAACTGCTCTCAGTCTGTGCCCTCAAAGAGACTGTGAGTTCTTTGAGGCAGAATGTTGTATCTCATATGCAGTTGTATTCATTGGTCTTGTCCCCAGTGCCTAGAACTAGGGCACAGTGACCAAAGATGAGAGAGAGAGAGAAGAGACAGACCGAGAAAGGGGGAGGGAGGGAGAGGAAGGAGGCAGCAGGGAAGAGGGGGAAGGAGAGAAGAAAGAGGAGGTGGAGGTTAAGGAGGAGAGGGAGGGAGACAGAGACAGAGAAAAGCCCTATAGAACATACCACAATAGAGGATATGAAAGTAAGAAAGGCACAAAAACAACCTCAACTATGAAATTCCCTAAACCTCCAGCAATGTGCTGCTTCCCTTCTTTAAGCAAATCAGCTACAGGGAGACTGTTAACTAGTAAAGCCATGGGACCTGCCCTGCTGTCCTTGTCACTGGACATATCCTGAGGTCAGAGGAGGCCCACAGATCATCACCACCTCCTCCACCCCAGCAACAGGGGCAGTGAGAGCTGTGAGCCTGTTACTTCAGGGAGAAAGCAGCCACGAGAAGTGATAATGATGTATGAAGTGTAATTGTGCATTTAGTGAACAAATTAGATACGTCATGTATTTTGTTAATTTTTGCAACTTATTCTCAGAGTTGAGACTGAGATGCTTTGTGGACATTTTACATAGCATGACCATAAACAACTCCTATTGTACAGAGAAACATCATTATTCTGAATTACAGAAGGTCCTTAGGCCCCGGAAAGACTTTAGGTACCTATCCTAAGTTCCCATGCAGTTTCTTCAGGAGGGAAGAGTGGATTTGAGCTATTGGAGCTACATGGAATCCAACAACTATTTTCAGAGTGCATTTTATGAGCTAGGCACTATGTCAAAGGCCCTCCCCCCCCCTCTTTTTTTCCTACTGTAGATAATCGGACTTGCCCAAGAACACTATTCTCAGACTCAAGTGCCCGGATCCAATTTAAAAATGAGAAAAGGGATACTAAATAATTTGTTCTGGTGAAGCTGATATTTGAAATTAGGTCTATCTGATTTCAAAGCTCATTCTCTTTCCATCACACCATGCAACTAAAAATAAGGAACCAATTGGAACTTAATTGGGATGTGCTTCTACATGGCCCAATAAAGACAAAGACTGTTCTGAAGAAAGGGACTTAGAAATTCTGAAAGTCCTGAAAATGTTTATCATCCTAGATGATTGAACTTGTTCTTCAAAGGCTCATTACATCACTGTTGACATAGCCAATGCGTACTGTGAGAACCAGTATTCTCCCACGTAACATGATGGAAACTCGACATGAGAGCCTAGGAGTAGAACTGATCTTGACACAAAGTGATCCTGAGACAAAAATAACTATTTCCTCACCCTCTTCATTTTCCTTTTCCTTTCTTCCTCTTTTGTTTCTTCTGCCTCTCCTCACTCCTGTCTCCCTCGTCATCTTCATCCGCTCCTTCTTTTCTCTACATCCTTTGCTTCTCCCCGTATAGGTTGCATTCCCTCCTAGAGCTAATTTCTTCCATTTATTTGGACAAGAGAGCAACCAAAATGGCTATACAATGTTCCAGACTTATGAAGATGGATCAATACATGAAATCTTCTGGAATTATCTTGATGGGTCTTTTTGGATCATAAATTCACCTTATGTACTGATCTCTATGGACAAAGCCTATGATTGGCAGCCCACTCTTATGGTCTAATGCAGTGGGAAAATGTGACTTGTCATCCCCATCAGAACCATATGGAGTAGAAGAATGGTTATTTCTCAGGAGGGAGGGTAAGCTATTACCATAAAAAGGGATGAAGGGGTTAAGAGTAGAAAGTAATTGACAAATGTCCACAAAGATTCATGTTGACCTAACCTCACTTAAATTCTCAGAAACGTGTCCTTCTCTTCTCCCTTGATTTCCCAAATTTTTAGTTCTCTTCCAACTTTGGAGTTATTCCTTATAATTTATTCTGACCTCATCTTCTTAGAGCTGATACTAAAACATTGATGTGCAAACTGTCTAGCAAGGCACGGAGGCCCCTCACAGCTTGGCTAGTGGTCATGATGAAAATGGCCACAGACACTCTTTACTGAGTGCCTACGATGTGGTGATGAATCTAAACTCTGAAGTCATAGATAGATAAAAGTGGTTTCAGGCCATCTCATCACTTGCAAGTTGTGGGGTCTTGTCACTGAACTTCAATTTCCTCATTGACAACATGGAGGAAGGGGTGTTGATAGTAGCATTTGCCTCAGAGCACTTCAGTGAAGTTTAATGAGAAATGTGCCCATAAGAGTGTCACGCACAATGCTTGGCACATATGAAATATATCATAAACCATAGCTACTATTTGTATGCCCCAGCCACAGCTCTGGACATTTTATTTGACATACTTATTTACTCAACCCAATAGTTGAGTAAAGGGGAACGTCTTTCCTAATTTATCTCACAGGTGGGAAAAGAGAGGCTCAGTAAAGAGCTGGATTATTTGCTCAAACACTTGTAGCTCATGAGTGGCAGCCTGGGATTTGAAGCTATCTCTTTGACTTCAAAGCCTTAACCATTTGATCACCAAAGGGTTTCTGTTTCTTTTGAACCAAAATTTAGGTCATAATCTGGTAAGGGACCAAACATTTAAAGTTGGTTCTGGACCTGAATATCCAGGGTGCTCAGCAGCCAGGATGGGTGGCAGGAGGTCCCTGTGGGGCTGTGCATGGCTCTACTCTTGCTGTCTCAACATCCCTCTTTCTGTAACGTTCCATTTATCATCCCACAGACAGTCTACAGGGTGGTTTCAGAACTGCTGCCAGGGCTTTGCTGCCCAGAGGCTCCAATGGACAGCAGCAATGGAGCTGCTGTCTGGTGTTATTATTCCCTTTGCATGCTCTGAGCATTTTGCAGGATGGTGGATGGAGACGAGGACCCATGCCAGAGGCCTGCGCCTTCCTGTCAGAGAGTAGCTTCTTGGGGCTACCCAGCTGCCAGTGATGATGCTATTGAAAACAATTTCTGTTGAGCAGAATCCTGAGCAGGGGCCAGGCTGCCTCTATCCTCCTTCTACTGCCGCTCCAATGTACGTCCGATCCCAGGGTAAGTGTTCCCATCTGTGTTATTCTATTAACTGAAAAGGAAGGAATTAGCCCATGAACTTGTCACATCTTGTGACCTGTTGCACACTGAGATGGGAGGTGGTGGCAGAACAAACAGCATTCTTTCTCTCAGCGCCTTTCAGTCTCACTGAGGAACATCGGAAGAGCCGTTCTGACTCCATGAGACACACCAGCACCATCCCTAGAGTCAGGCAAGGCCTCTTCAAGCTGCACCTCATGGAGAGCTGAAGGGAAAGGGTGGCAGAACCTCAAAGGAAATTTCCCCTCTCTGCCAAGCTCCAGATGGAAGACCTTCCCACAGAAACGCTTGCTGGAGACGCTTTGCTGACACACAGCGCTGCCAAGGGAAAGGGCCTCTGGCGGGGCCGTTCTTGTCCTTTCTCACGGGAGAACACAAGGCTGGGGAGGTGGCAAAGGCCCTCCGGGGATATGCCTTGGTGGAAGGACCTTATGGGAGGGCCCTTTGTGGAGGGTCTCGGGGAAGTTCAGACCTCGAGCCGGTGGTTGAGACTGGCTCCTCACACAGAGATTTTCAAGGCGACATGACAACACTTTGAAGGTGTCTTTGATCCATGTTTTCTTTTCACAAGGCTTTTACAGGAATCCATGCTTGACTAAGTGTTGGATACAGATTTAGGGAAAGAACACACTCGAGTATGAAGTGTTCGGGAGAACTGGGCTCCATCTCGAGATTTCCTGATGGCGTTGGTTTGTACCAGTTTGCATTGGCAGAAACTCAGTTAGGAAATGAGAGGAAGAGGGAAAAAAAAATAGAAAAGAGAAATCCCTCTTTTTGAATTCAACCCCATTGTGCACCCCCTGTAATTGGCAGAGACCACGAGTCAGAACAATCATAGGCTCTGTGTCTCCAGAGAGAGCAAGAGACAGGACCTATCTCATGGGTAGGTTGGTCAAAGCTGAGAGAAGAAGGCTCTGGAGTCCCCCAAAGAAGTTTTGCCCAGAAGAAGGGGCTCCCTGCCAGCTCGGATTGCCACCAAAAGGCATTGTCTGCTTCCTACTTCCCATGTCCTCTCAAAAAAGAAACACTCTGCTACATGAAGACAAACACTGATTCCAGGATCTCAGACCCAGCCTATGTCATGACCTCTAGAAATAATTTCCATCAGCAAGAATATAAATATGCTTTTTTCTCTCTCTCTCTTTCTTTGATTTCCTCTGTTTTTATAATTTTATGGCACATACTGGGAGCCACTGTTGAGGTAGTTCTGCCTCACCCCTCACCAATAATAAGCTGTGAATCAGTAAGTCAGGGCTGAGGTCAAGGCTTATTCTCTGACCCACAGGACCAGGATGCAGATGGTGCATGGGTCTGATTTGAAACCCTTTGCACTGGGGACTCCATCTAGCCCCGAACCCACAGATGACACCTGATTCAGCCAAATCTCCAAACTTCGACTTGAACCCTCCTGTTGAAAGGATATCTTGGATCCCAACACCACTGATGAAATGGAACAAGACAGAAGAATATGCCATCCATACCTTTGTGCTCTTTTGGTACATAATGTCCTCAGTAATGAAGCGCTCTCCTAGATTTTAGATAAGTAATAATTAATCCAATAAGATTAATTCCAAGAACATTTTGTTAAGCACATTTTTTTTTTTTTACAAAATACTGTGGTTGTCATTGGTAATATACAGATGATCACAATGAACGATGGTCTAGAAGGAGTTACAGCCTTGTAATAAACAAATATTTTCAACTGAATATAACAGAGCTATTAGATAATATCTATTAAGCCTTTAATATGACTCGGGGGCTATAAATATATTAAAGCATTTCATCAACTGTCTGAGATAGGTGCTGTTATTATCCACATTTTACTGATGAGGAAACGGATGGTCCAAGAGGTTGGATAATTTGCTCACGAGTATTCTACTGGTGATGCTATTCTGGTGCTCCACCAGGCATCCAACTCCAGAGCACATAATTCCTTAAATGCTGTTTTAGTTCTCTGGGGAAACTGGTGAAGGTACAATGTATCTGACTGGGACAGAGAGGGCAAATTATGATAATTATCTCACACACTGCATTTTCCTCTATGCATTATTTGGCCTCCACAAAGCCATGACCCCAGCTCCCCTCTCTTGCCTGAACTTCACTTACCATGTCCAATGTCCATTGCTCATCTGCACCCGCAGGGCCAAAGCCACCAGGAAGCCAACACATCCCCACATAGACTAATTATCCTTTCCCCTAAATCTCTCTTTCCTCTTATATTTTCTGGTCAAGTAGAAGACTTAGATTACTCCTTGAAAAGGAAAATAGAGACTACCAGCAATGGCCTGTCTCCAACCTAAAAATGAATACATCATAGGCTAGAGTATCAAGAAAAGACATTCCCTTTCTTCCAATAAATTTCCAACTCACAATTGAAATAAAATAATCACACATGTGTTTATTCATTTCAGGTCTGTTTGGCCTTGAGGGTAGGACTAAGTCTCATTTTTCACTATATCCATATACCTAGTACAGTACCTCTAAATATTTAATAAATATTGTGAGATCAATAAATGAATCCCTGCACTGGATTCTGTACATGTTTCTTGATTCTTCATAAAGTTGGTATAACACCTACTGTGTGCCAGGTGTTTCCTTGATCTTTTGAATGTAGAGCCAAACAAGACAACAACCTATTCTTAAGAAGCCTGTAGTCTTGGGGTGCCCAGGTGGCTCAGTCGGTTAAACATCTGACTTTGGCTCAGATCATGATCTCAGGGTCCTGGGATCGAGCTTCATGTTAGAAGGGGAGTTTGCTTCTCCCTCTGCCCCTCCCTTCACTCGTTCTCCCTCTCAAATAAATAAATAAAATCTTTGGAAAGCCGAAGTGGTCTTTTAAAATCACAGATTAACTTTCCAGTCTAGTTAAGACTCTCCAGTGGCTTCCCATTTTAAGTAAGAGTAACATCTGAACTCTTACGTGGCGTGCAAGGTGCTCCCTGACCCACTCTGTGCTTCCCACCTCATACCACATTCCTTCTTGGTGAAAATATCCAAGCTACATTGGCCTTTTGATCTTTTTCTGCCTTGAACCCGCTAAGCTCATCTTCCACTTTGGGCCTTTGCATCAGCTGCTTCCCTGAATTCCCCTTTTCTGATCTTCACCTGTCTCCCTCCTTTTGGCCATTCATTGCTCAGCCTTAATGACTGCTCCTTGGAGAAGCTTTCCTAGATGATCCAACTACAGTGGTCCCCTGCTCTGTCCTAACATCCTGTGTTAATTCCTTGTGTAGTGCTCTTGGATAGCTACTATGTTCTTGTTTATTTATCGGTTTATAATTTGTCTCCCCTGTTAGCATGTATGCTGTAATGCAAGTAACATTCTCCGACTTATTCACTATTGTATCCCATTATTAGAACAGGGCCAGACACTTTGTGGATGCCTGATAAATAAGAGATGAAGAATTGAATTATTGAATAAAATAAACCTCCAGCCAAGGTGCTGGACATGGCCTTCCCTTCTAGTTCTATAGAGGTTATGGGAGTTTTGTTTGTTTGTTTTAATTTTCAATAATCTATTAGGTTTTCTAATCTCCCCATTACTTTATGGTTTTGTTGCGTTGTGTTCTGAACTGTTTGTCAAAGCACGGTTTGTAATGTTCAGAAATTAGCAGGACTTTTTCATCAGTAAGGACTGGGTAAATAAACTGCATTACCTCCACAAAATAGAAAACTCTGCCAACATTAAAATGCTAACATATGACTTTATTTATTGACATGGAAAGCTTGTCATGTATATATTATTGATTCAAACATTTATAAAACATTGTTAATCAGTTCATTGAAATTGTGTGCTTTCAGAGAGCCCTTCAGTGAAATGTTAGTGTTTGTTTCCTGAAGGTTGTGGGATTTTAGGTAATTTAAAAATATTATTTATAATTTTTTCTGTAGATTAGTATGCTTACAATAATTATACAATATATCACTTGCTGGAAAGACATTTTTAAAAGTTTTTTCATTTAAAAAATAAAGTAAAAAAACAATATTTGGAACAAAAAACAGAGACAGCCAAAAATATTATTTATTATGCTTAAAACCTTCTCATGGATCCCTATTGCCCACAGAGTGAAGTCTGAACAACTTAGTGTGGCCTAAACACCCTCCTCCGTGGTACCATTTTCTTTTCCAGGCTCACTTTCCAACAAGGCCCCCAGCAGGACTCTAAACCCAGTCATACCCCTCCTTTTGCAGTTCCCCAAGATGGCCATGCTTGGCCATGTTCTCATTTTCACTGCAGCTCCCTTTGACAACAGTGCCCTTCTCCACCTTGCTCTCAGGAACACACCTGAGCCATTTCGAGGACTCGGCACCATACTCCCTCCCCCTCTGAGACCTTTCTTTAAACTTTGCACGTGGCTGTCAAAGCCCACCTTCTCTCTTCCACCAGATACATCTTGGTATCTGCCTGTTCATATTCAGGTCTCGTCTAATAGCTGGCATGATGTCCTGGTCAATAAGACGTGCCTAGTAATTGTGGGAAATGGTCTTGTTCTTAATTCATCACCACCCTGCAAATACTGGCCTTCCCTCCATTTGACAGCATGGAACATTTAAGCAAGTTTCCCAATTTCACATATTCATTGAGTTGGTGGTATTTCCAGGATTCAGATCCAGCCAGTTCTGCTCCCCATCATACGTGCTGAACCATTACATTCCGCTGTTGTCCACCTGCCACAGCACACGGCACGTTGAGGGTCTTTATTTAGACTTAAGGAATGGCTAATGTCACAGGGTATAAATTCTCTCGCTGGGGTGAGGCTCCATCCTAAGTACAAGAAATAAACCTCAACACTTATAGGTCCATGCCTTTTTGTGATTGAAGTTATTCATCTTGTACTATAATTCTTAGTTTTCTCTGAGGCAAAACCCTTGGTAGATGCATCTTCAATCATATGTCTCATGGTTGAAGGCCCCAATCCTGACACCTTGCTTCTATTTGACATTTTAGTTAATCCCCTAGAAGTACACAAAGGTACAGCACAGTCTGTTACTAGAAATTTGAAAATAAAACTTGGTAACCAATAATGCAGAATGCTGTTCTTTCCGTGGAATGCAGTACGTAAGAGCATAAGAGCTCTGGACTCCCAATTCTCCTCTCACCTCTCACTGTGGGCCCTTGGGCAAGCTGCTTTTATTTTCTATTCTCCTTTGCCCTATGGAATGAACATGCTAATACTACCTTCTCCATAGTGTTATTTTTAGGATGCAATGAAATAATACAGGGAAAATGCATAGTATGGTCTGGAACATAAGTGCTCAATCAAGCATCAAACCCAAAAATTAGCTATGGTTGTCATTATTTTCCACTCCAGGGACATTATCACTCTGGGTGGAGGAGAGGCCAGATAAGACACTCAAAGGGTTGAAGTCCTGAAGGAAATGAATCTTCCTTACTAATCTCCTGCAGACATATCTTACAAGATGAACAAATCCTGTACTTGCAAACATTTACCTCTTCTCAGACTATTTATTCCCCTGCATTTTTTCCCTAACACGGTTGCTGCTTCCCTTTTTCCTGTGTGTGTTTTTTTTTTTTTCCCAGTAACACTCTTCTCTAATTCTGGCTTGCATGGAAGCTAGCCCTAAAAGGTAAGGGGTAGACAGATAAGCACTCTGTCCCAGGGAAAGGGGAAAAGGCAGGGATGAAATCTCTATTCTGCCACATATATAACTTCCTCTTTTTCTACTTTCTTTTGGACCACAATACCAACCAAGTGGAGCCTGGTACTGTCCCCAGTCTAGCAGGATCCCAGAGTGGGAGCCTGAAGTATGTATATCTTAAATATTCAGACATGTTTGGGAAAGCCTGGAGGGTTAGCCAGGGAGGTAGGATGTTAGCCAAGGAGGCTCGTGGGTGGGATTCCAACCTATGATTCTCTCTCTACTGGTCATAGCCCTGTTAGAGGAACTATACTGATCTATTTCAGGTCTTAGCTTACCTGTTGGTTCTTCCCTAAATACCAAATTCACCGAGGTCTTCAAGAATGTCTACTTTATTAATATTCATCCAGCACCCAGCAGAGGGCCTGACCCACAGAACACACACACTACACATGTATGGAATAAATGAGTGAATGAATGACAAAGAACTAAAAGCTCCTAAGTCTGACCCAAGGAAAATGGGTCAGACTTAGGAGCTTTATATAGGAGAGGCCGTTTTGAATAAAACATAGTATGGTGAGTTTTTCAAATGGAATTTGGCTACCCCTGTCCCTAAGAGCTAGTGACAATATACTGTTAGAAAACAATTTCAATAAGTCAAACAGAGAAAGACATGTATCATATGATCTCACTGATATGAGGAATTCTTAATTGCAGGAAACAAACTGAGGGTTGCTGGAGTGGGGGGTGGGGTGGGAGGGATGGGGTGACTGGGTGATAGACACTGGGGAGGGTATGTGCTCTGGTAAGCGCTGTGAATTGTGCAAGACTGTTGAATCTCAGCTCTGTACCTCTGAAACAAATAATGCAATATATGTTAAGAAAAAAAAAGAAGAAGGTAGCAGGAGGGGAAGAATGAAGGGCGGGAAATCGGAGGGGTAGATGAACCATGAGAGACGATGGACTCTGAAAAACAAACTGAGGGTTCTAGAGGGGAGGGGGGTGGGAGGATGGGTTAGCCTGGTGGTGGGTATTGAGGAGGGCACATTCTGCATGGAGCACTGGGTGTTATGCACAAACAATGAATCATGGAACACTTCATCTAAAACTAATGATGTAATGTATGGGGATTAACATAAGAATAAAAAAAAAAAAGAAAACAATTTCAAGTGAAACGAATTCCCACCAATCTCTGTTAGCGAAGACAACACCGAACATCCTGGCTTTAAGGTCTGTTTCCCAAGAGCATGTAATGAGAGGGCCTGGATGATTTCTCTCACTGGTGCTTGACCACTCGAGGACATTGAAAAACAGAAATAAGGAGAAACTACAAACATTTTGGAAGCCATCAAAGAGGGAAAGATCCCTGAAATGACCTGGGAGTCCTTATAATTAGAGACTGAGTAAGAATCCACGGGAAGGGTGACTGGAGAAAGGAGATGTCAAAGTACTGGCTCTGCTACACCCTATTCTGTGGCTTTGCGCATGAAACTCAGTTTATTCTTCACTAGAGTGGAAGTTTTAATGGTATCCACCTTAAGCATTATTGTAAGATTAAATTATATAAAAAGGCACGGTGTTCTGCATGGATGATAACTCCAGTATGTGATCATTTAGTAAGCCTGATGAAGAGGAGAAGGAGGAGGAGGAGGAGAATGACAGATGATGAGATCATGTAGCAAAGCTTATCAGAAATACTCCATTCTGATTAGGGTAGGGAAGTCTTGAGTGAGTTTTCCCAATTCTGGCACGTGGGTAATGAGCCAGAGAAGGGCTGTTTTACAACTATTCTGACAATTCAAAGGTATTTTAAGACTACTGTGGTCGGGAGAAAAAAACACGGATTGCAATTTTGAGGCCTTATCCAGATGTATTTAGCAAGTGCCCATCTGGACCATCAGCCAATTTCTACTCCTGATAGTAGAGCCAATTCATCCTTTGTGAGCAATGTACCAGATAGTTCACTGGTGTAAGAGATGACTGTGTGTCCTCACATGTTTCTTCTAGCGTGGGTAATGTGAATGAGTTCCTCTAAAAGTCTTTGCAGGAGTTAGGTCTTGGAAAGATATTCAATACAGCGAGACATTAAAACGCAGTTTTCCTAGAGCTTTCTGTGAAGATAGATTAAATGGATACTCCCAAGAGTTTACTTGTAAAATGGGAACCTAGAGAGTCTGTGAGACTCAGAAGAGTTTGCACTTATTTGTAGAAAAAGAGTTTAGGATCTTTTTAGCAAAAATCCTATTGCACGTATGGGAACACATCCATAGTGCTGAGTCCCGAATGTCGTCAGAGAAGTGTGACCATATGGTAGGACAAAATGGAGAAATAATTTCATATTCTTATGAAAACCATACCCTAAGGGAAATGAAATTGGTCCTAGGAGGAGTTCCTTGAAATTCAGAGGGAAAAAGATCTGAAACATAGCTGGCCAGACGAGTTTCATTCTCTAGGTGTAGTGTACATGTTTGTGTGTTCTTACCACATTAATAAAGCTTTCTCTATCTTTACCTATTTTGTCTGTATAATGTGTCTAGTTGAGAGTAATGTATATATTCCAAACAAAAAATTCCCTTCGAATTTCTAAAAGTTTAATTGGCATATTTATTACTCAGCTACTGAGACTAGCAGAGAGTAGTAGTTACTTATTCATAATGGAATATAACTCCTGGTAAATTAACTCTTGTCCTATTTGTATGTTTTTCCACCCAGGAGTCTGCTCTATCTGATATTAATACTGACACATCTATGTTGTTCTTAATTGCATTTTCCTGATACACATTTTCCAAATACTGTGTTTAAACCTCCTGAGCCATTTTTAAAAATTGTGTCTTCCAAGAGGTGTATTTTTGTTTCTCACCTGAACCAGTGGTTTCTAAATATTGTGGTGTTATAATCATTTACATTTGTTGTCATAAGAGATAAATTCCGGCTTCCTTCTGTGATCCTATGTTTTCTGTATTTCATGCTTTCCTACCATTTCCCCCTATTTCCTGTCTTTTGCTAGTTGAACTCTGCTTTGATTTCTTTAATCTCCTGCAGTAATTTGGGAGGAATCATCCTGTTTTTGTTTCTACTGAATTTTGCAAAATAACATACTTGATCTGATATTCCTCTAATTATCAAGGTCAAGAAGAAACAATAGCCTTTGACTCAATCCTATTTTGGTCGAGAAATTTAGCACATTTTATTTTTTCATCCCTTCTCTCATTTCCCGGCATTTCGTGGTATCATATGTGATTTTAGGCAACTGTTATTATTTCTAAAATATCTTACATTTTAAGTTATAAACATTTACTGTAAAATTTAGAAAATCCTCCCTTGTTTCTTTCAGAAATGTTCTTGGCCTCGTCCTCATTAATTTCCACTTTCAATATTCTTGTTCAGTTTGCTTTTCCATTGTCTCTGCAGGGTCCTCTGATGTCACAGCTCCTCAGATGCGGATGGCCCGGGTTCTCTGTTCCTGTGCTTTTCCCGCCCGATCTCTGCAGCCTCTTAGGTGATCTCAGATGCTCCCAGGCATCTGGTCATCACCTCTGTGCTTGTAACTCTTGAATCTCTGTCCTCCTGGCAGATTTCTCTCCTGCCGTTGAGATCTGTGAACCCAACAGCTTGCTGGATATCTTTTCCCAGTCTTGAAGGGGTAGCCTCATGTCGGAAATGAAACTTACCATTCAACTTTGCCCTAACTCTTGGTTGTCTCTTGAAACTTGGTGATTGTCTGAGCAGCCTATTTTAGTTTTAACAGCTTGCATTGTTGAGGGCGTGCCAAGACCTGTCAGTGTCCCCAAAGGGGGGAATCTCAGTCAGTACTTAGATTCAGGCTGATGGGAAGCCAGATCCTCAGGCAGCAGCTTTTAAAGTATGCAAATATATACAAGCTGTCGAGCAAGAAGACGACAAAGCTGTAAAGCAACCAAAAGTGTTTATTTGGGGTTTGAGGGATTGCAATCTGGGAGACACAGAGTCGACCGAAATCGAAAGTGTGTTCCGAATTGCAAGTAGGGAGTGCAGGCTTATAAAGACAGAGACCACAAGGTTACATAACTTGTTTTGAAGGAATTACGATTGGTGCTGACAGAGTTAAATTGAATCTCTAATACACCATTGGCTATTTAGCTAACAGGTATTACATTATCTCTGTTTCAGTCCAAAGTTGACGGGTGTGTTCCAGAAGGTGGTCCAGGTGCAATTGACAAGTTACAACTGACAAAAGTCAAAAGTCCACGGTGTTCCAAAAATTGAAACTGTATTGAAACAGGAGCCTTGCACCTCATTATCCTCCAGACACTATTTTTAATGACTCTCTTAGCACTGCTTCCTTCGCTTTGGAATCTTCTCTCACAAGGTATACCTCACTTTTTTTTTTTTTTTTTTAAGATTTTTTATTTATTTATTTGACAGTGAGAGAGGGAACACAAGCAGGGGGAGTGGGAGAGGGAGAAGCAGGCTTTCCGCGGAGCAGGGAGCCCGATGTGGGGCTTGATCCCAGGACCCTGGGATCATGACCTGAGCCGAAGGCAGACGCTTAACAACTGAGCCACCCAGGCGCCCCGGTATACCTCACTTTATTGTGCCTCGCAGACACTGTGGTTTTTTTTTAACTGATCGAAGGTTTGTGGCAAGTCTGTCGGTGCCATTTTTCCAAGAGTACTTGCTTACTACTTCATGTCTCTGTGTCACATTTTGGTAATCCTCACAATATCTCAAACTTACTCGAAGTTGTTATATTTGTTATGGTGATCTGTGATTCCTATTCACTGAAAGCTCAGATGATGGTTAGCATTTTTTTAGCAAAAATGTGTTTTTTAATTAAGGTGTATACTTTTTTTTCCTTACACATAGTGCTATTGCACACTTAGTAGACTACAGTGTGGTGTAAACGTAACTCCTATATGCACTGGGGAACCAGAAATTTCATTTGACTCACTTTATTGCGAGATTCGCTTTGTCACAGTGGCCAGGAACCGAACCCGCAATACCTCTGAGGTGTACCTGTATAGTGCTGTGGGACCACAAGTAGAAGCCCAGCACAAACCCTGGGGCTCCCTATGAGAGTCTGAGCCTCTTTCTGGGGGTGTGCCAGTGAGCTCTTGCGAGGCTGAGGGAGGGTGCCAAGCTGGCGCCCACCAGTTGGAGGATAGAGATGGCACCTTTTTGTGGAGAAAGACAAAAAAAGAGAAGGACAAAAGAGAGAGAGAAATAGGAAAAAGGAAAACAAAACAACACAAAAAGACACCCGCAGGCTTTAGCAAGGAAGGGGGAGAGCACAGAAGCGGCCCCCACCAGCGCCTTCTGTCCTGAAGATTCTCCCAACAGGCCCGGCCTCTCCAGACAGCTTTAGATCAGCGAAAGAATCACCCTCAAGTCTGGGCGCTTTTCAAGTGGCTGCTTCTGCACCAGCCCTGGGGTAAATGAACCCATACGAGGCTTTAAGTGGCGCTGGCCAGTTCGTCTGGGCTGTTTGGGTCGCAGGCATGCAGGCCCCATTGGTTTTCAAAGCCAGATGTTTTGGGGGCTCATGTCTCAGGTGCAAGTCTTAAAAGTTGGGGTGCCTGATGCAGGGTACAAACCTTTCACTCCTGAGGGAGACGCTCCAGGTTTTTGAGTTCCCGCCCAGTTGTGGGCCTCCCCAGGGTTGTGGGGTATGGCAAGACTTAGTCTCAACCTCTCCTACCTACCTCAGATGTGGCCCTTTTCATGTTTTCTCCATGGGAAGGAACTGCTCCACAAGCTGTCAGGTTTTTTTCGGAGGCTATTGTCTCAGCCTATGTCGCCGCAGATCTCATGTGTCCTGGGAGGAGGTGAGGTCAAGGTGTTCCTGTATCACCATCTTGGGCTACCTTTCCTGGATATCTTCTTTAATATCTCAGAGACACACAAATATTTTCAACCCCAGAAACAGTTACAGAAATACAGACTTCTCCCATTATTCTGCTATTCTCTTTAAGTCAAGGGAATGTGGTGCAGAGAACTAACCAATAATGAAGACCTATTATATGCCTGGCACCGCATGAAGCATTTTTATACTCAATCCCCATTTTAACACTCTGGTCTGAGGACTCAGGTGTCTAATTCTAAAAGTGGGAAAACTGAGTCTCAGGAAGTTTAAGAACTTTACCCAAGACACAGTTTTGGTTTTAAACACTTGAATTTTCTATTTCATCAACATTAAAACTTTTCTCTATTGTTTCTTCTGATTCCCTTTACCTTCATGGCTTGATTTCCTTTCTTTAAAGAGACAAGTCTTAGTCTTTCCCTTTGGACTCATCCTTTTAGGCTGCCCATTCCCTTCTGAGGCTATTTCCAGGTTTGGTTCAACCCTGAAGGGGGAATATCCTACAGTTGGCCAGGAAACCAGCTCCACTTGGTAGTGGGGCAATGGGATGTCCTAGACCCCAACTCCCATGACTCTAGTGGAGCAATCTGCTGCCAGGACCCACACCTTGAGGTGAATGGGACCATGGGGATGATAGCTTATGGAATTCTGCCTAAAAGATTCATTGGCTTTCAGAAATATTTTGCTTCTAATTCTTCCCATTTTACTTAAGAAGATGGGTGGAAGTAGAACAGCACACACGTTTTTTTTGTTTTGTTTTTATTTTTTAATAGACTACTGTGTATGGAGTGCCATGTGGAAGGTTCTAGTTTAGTGTTAATCCTGGAGGATTCGTCCACAGGCCCTGTTTGTCTGCAGCCAGATTTCTCATCTCCAGCACTTCAGGTCAACCTAAAACATGGCAAAGTATTACAGTGATCAAGCTAAAGGAGATCTCCAATTTCCATGTAAATGGAATGTGAATGTGGAACTTTCCCACCTATACTTTGGGTGGTACAAAATGCCCACATTCTTGTAGTCCTGCTTCTGCAGACCAAGGCAAACAGATTGCCCTTTGAATGTCTCAAAAGCTCTTTTTTTTTTTTTCTTGTAATGCCAAACGCAATATTTGTTTGAAAAGACTACACCAGAAGTTTCCCAGCTGAGAAAACAGGCTTGTGAAAAATGGTTTCAGAAAATGAAATAAACCATGCAAAAGTTGTTCAGGGTGTGTTTGAAATGAACATCTGGATATGAACTGCTAAATTACCTCCTTCCTCCTCCTCCTCTTTCTCACAGCTGTTTGAAAGAGTCCTGAGGGCAGGGAAACAGGTCAATGGACCAAATTGCACCTTTCCCCCCCATTTCTAATCCCTTTTGCACCTATGCAAAGAATCTTGCTCACATGTGTGTTTAATAAGTGGGCACAAATACAAGAAAAAAATTATCTCCATTTCTGTTGACTCTCTACAGCAATACCAAAGGAAAATAAACTCTGGATTTAAAAATTTCTCAAACAAAACTTATGGTTCTAATAAAATATCACTTTCCAGTTGACTTTTTTATATCACGAGCTGAACAAACCACTCATTTCTCTTCATTTCTTCAGAAAGAAGGAATGATTATTACGTCACACTTTCCCCAAAGTTAAGAAAATCCAGTCCCCAAGGCTCTGCCTTTTAACTTATAATTGAGAAACATGAACAGTTCTGCGTGTTCTTACTGAATTTCCCGTTGCATCTGTTTATCACATACCCCCTCCATTACCACCACTTCAACACACGCACATCTAAAGAAGTACGTTAAGTACATTGGGAAAGAACAAGTTGACATTTATAGATCTTCATGAGAGTATCGGTGGCCACAACTAATGCAGAAAACATGAAATGATTGCCTCATATCAGAAGAACACGTAGGCAAGTCTTTGGGGAAACATGATAGATGTTTTCACATAAAAGGAGGTTGACTGGTCAACTCTGTACTGTCAGAGGCCAAAATGGGCCTAATGAGAAAAGGAGACTCAATATTTAAACAGGTTTTATCCTCTGTTTCAAGTGTCTGTTTCCTTTATCAGCCTCTCGTCTTTACTAGGATAGGAAAGGAGCCATGCTCATCCTTGGATCCTGTATGTACACAGTGCATTACAGGTGCTCAGTTGATCGATGAACACCTAACTGACTGACTGAATCCAGTTCCTAGTGTAGGTTTCTCAGAAGAAACAGGAGAAAACTCCCTTAAGAAGAAAGGGCCGAGTACTTGCAAGGAAAGTTTGAGAAGCTTGGGGAAGAGGTTTCTTAGATTAGATGGACTCCAAGCCTCTCCCATTCTTTGGAGTCTGAAATTCTAAGTTCTCCTTCCATATTGTTTAGAAGGAGATTTCTGTCCACACGCCAGGACCATATCTCCGCAGTCCCCCTTCCTCCCAGGCTATATTCAAAGACACTGAGCTGGTTCTTGCTAGAACCACTATAGAAACAGTCTTTGAACTTGACTCAAAGCTGCATGTCTAATCTATGCATCTCTTTTCGTCTGATTTTATTTTGTTGTTTTGACCTCTGGCTCTGTACCAAGCAAACTGTGCATAGCACTGGGTACCTGCTGGGGAGCCATTGAACTGCATGGCAAAGAGAAATGACCTGGCCCAGGAGATCAGAGAAGCCTTCCCCGAAGAAGCAATGTTTGAGGCAAACAACAGCAAAATAGATGAAGAAAGCATCCAGGAAAAGGGTCTTGTAGTACGAAAGAAGATCATGGACGATACTGCCTTGAAGCAGGGGTCCTATAAAATCTGAGACTGGAGAGTAGAACCCAAGGGAGAGAATGTGTGATGAGCATTAGGGAGCAGAGGCCATTTTGGGGCATCTCTATAAGTCATATTAACTTGAGCTTTACAGTAATCCAGCCCCAGTGGATTACCTGAGGACCCAGACTCCCATGTATTCCTCAGGACAATGCCATTCGCCAGGCTGTTCCATCTGCCAGCCATCATATTCTTCTAATTCCTGTTTCACATTTTCTCTCTCCTTAAAACCAACCCTGGTGCTCCCTTCTCCAGGAGCCTCTGATCATGTCCTCAAATGGGCACACTTCTCCCCATGGAAGTCTATACCTCTCAGAGCACTTCCCCATCCAGCCTCTCTGCTGCTTGGACTGGTGACCGTCCATCCCAGACACTGGGAGCTTCATGACAGCAGGGGCTGTCTCCTACGTCTTTCCCTACCCCGTTCGCCTTGGTAAATACTTGTTGATGAACCGTGTACAACATTCTGCTCAAAATAGAGTATTAGTCAGGAGGAGCATGGGTCAGGCTTCTTAGGTTAGAATCTGGACACTATGACCTGCTCGATGCGGAATCTTCAGCAGGTTGCTCCATCACTTCCAGTGTCCTTTTCTTCAGCTACGAAGTAGGGATAGTGATAATACCTATCCTCTAGGAATTGCATGAGCATTAAAAATAACATGTGTGAATAACTCAACCAAATGCTCAGAAATGTTAGTCATTATTATAAAAGCCTGAGGAAAGATTAGAGAGACTGAATTGTCAGGCCTGATTCACACTCACTTTTCTTAGTGAAGTCAAAATCTTCAGAGGATCTTGTATCTCTTATGTCCCTTTCTAGTGTCTGTGTCCATAACTACCCTACTACAATAATGCAACTTGGGAAAAATTAAAGAAAAACGGATGGCTGTAGTTTTTTTTTTTTTAAATTGAGATATAATTGACATATATCATATTAGTTTCAGGTGTACAACATAACGCTTTGGTATTTGTATATATTGCAAAATGATCACCACAATAAGACTAATTAACATTCATCACCATAGTTATAATTTTTTTTCCTTGTGAAGAGAACATTTAAGATCTTTTTAAGCAACCATCAAATATGCAATATAGTATTATTAACTGTAGTCACCGTGCTGTACATTATATCCCTGGGACTTACTTATTTTATGACTGAAAGTTTATACCTCTCGATGATCTCACTTATAATCCAAGCTCATACAGAGACCATACAGATACAGAGAGCCCACGTTGTGATTCCTTGCATGCACATACACACAGACAAAAGTTGAGCTGAAGGAACAAGCTAAGTGAAATCACTGAGTCACACAAGGGTAAAGCATGCTTCAGGAATGGTGAAAAGCACTTCCTCCTTAAGCCCCAATTCTGCCTCCTGGTCTGTATTCCCTGTCGCCATCTGAAACTGTGTCTTCCTCAAGTGACTGGTTTGCCCCCAGTAGATTGTACCCCATCCAGTATCTCATTTTAGTGTAACTAGGTGTGTAAATTACACAATAGCTGTGTAGTTTATTGTCCAACCAGGACTCTTTTAGGAGGAAAAGGATGCTCTGTTAAACTTTACACTGGGACTGCAGATGTGAATTGGACAGTCACAGGCAATTCAAGCTGTATGATCATCTAAGTTAGAACCAGCAATCATAGGGCACCCGGATGGCTCAGGTGGTTAAGTATCTGACTCTTGATTTCCGCTCAGATCATGATCTCAAGGTCATGAGATCAATCCCCACAATCGGGCTTTGTGCTCAGCGTGGAGTCTGCTTGAGATTCTCTCTCTCCCTCTCCTTCTGCCCATCCCCCTGCTCTCTCCACTCTTAAATAAATAAATAAATAAATAAATAAATAAATAAATAAAATCTTTAAAAGACAAACAACAACAAAAAAGACCCAGCAATCGTGTTGACTTGGGTCACGCAGCTTTCAGCGTCTTTCAAATTCAAACCTTCAGCTCCCAGCCGAAGAAGAGTAAGGCTCTTTCTGATCCAATTTATTTTTAATTGTATCAGAACATTTTCAACTCAGTGTTGCACATAGGTTTCCTGGAAGGCTATGTCAATATATTGTGAAACATCTGGATCTTTGGGTATTAGGATGTTGGAATATAATGAGCAGTTTTCATCCCAAATCTTTAGAATCATGTAGATAAACCGATTGGTTTCGATTCAGGGAACTTAACTGCCAGCTTTAATTAGCCCGGGTTCTTTAATATATTCTTTTTCTAACATAGTAGGCAACTTCAATAAATTATTATTTATAGAGTACTTATTAAAATGCTACAGGGAAATCGTTCCTGGAAATATCTCACTGTGTAACTGTAAATGATCAAGCCCTTACTTGCTGATTGAGTGTTTGAGGACTGAAGTCAGATCATAGGATCACAGCTCCTCATGACTAAAGACCTCAGACAGCATCCATGCCAACTCTGCATCCAATTCCTGAACGCTTTCAACAACATCACTGCCACGGAGGCACCCAGGAAATATTTGATGTCTTGGTGATGGAAGGACTTGTTCCTGCCCAAAGTAGCCCTTTCCTTTGCTGGATGGCTTTGCCCACTCAAAAAATCTTTCCTGGTTTTAAGTGGAAATCTGCTTCCCAAATTTCTATGCACTGAGCCCCATTCTCTAATATAGACTCCATTCTGTGACAAAATGCATCTCTTTTAGCCCCTTTCTGCTCTCACATCATGAGGGGTAGTGCAGACCTGCATCATCTGAGTCAGTATGAAGCAAGCACAGCCCGTGAAGTGACAGAGTACAGCAAAGTGGCTTATCCCATACCCTAGGGCCAGTGTGCTTGAGTTTGAATCCCCGCCCGACTCTAAGGAGGCAAGGCATTTAACCTTGCAGGATCGTAGTTTTTCCCATCTGTACAATGGGGAATGTTCCTAGGTATCTACTTCAGGCATTCTTGAAAGATAGGAGGTGGTGTATGTAAATGCTTAGAATACTGTCTCCTGGTGATGTAAACACTACATAGCTATTATCACATAGAATCCTAGCAAATAGAGTATGGAAATCATCCTTCAGCCTTGTAAGATCAGGGCTCAGTGGGCCAACAGTTAGTAAAGGGCACTTTGTGACCCTAAATGCAGCCTTCTCAAAATACCCTATCAAGCATTCCTAGTTATTTGGCTTGAATGCTGAGTTACTTTTTGGAGGGAATAAATCCTAGTAATTAAGAGTCAGGGCCTGGGAAATTGTATTCAACACTGGATATACATTAAATTGATTAGACAGGTCTCTTTATTTTTTAATAGCAATGAAATAAGAATTACTGAGGGTTCAGAAATGGATATTTTCTCAAAGCTCCTCAGGAAATGTGCAGTCAGATTAAGAACAATAGACTTAAAGTGAGTCTTTATGGGTCAGAATCTGGGTTCCTTCAATAACCAGCTGCACAACTTTGGGGAAATTTCTTAATCTCTTCAGGCCCCTGTTTTCACATGTGTAAATTGGAGATACAAATAAAAGAAGTTTCTTCTTCATAAAGCTACAATGACATTTAAATGAAATAGCACATAGAGAGAGAAGAGTACTCACTGGGTATTTGTTCTGTTTATCTCCCTTTAATAGGTATCTTCCATTCTTAATTCTCACCTCATCTCCATCTATCACCTTGGCCTCAACCTGCTAGCAGGTGTCAAAGCGTGCTGAGCACCATCTTGGCTATAGGGACAACCCAAGGTCCTAGATGCTAGGATCTATCAAGAAACCCTTTCCTAACCTCAGTACCTCTCAGGCTGATAGTGGCCCAGTTTTCTTTTTGAGTAATTAAGAATGACTTGCATTGACAGAGCATTGGCATAGACCTGCGTCCCCAGTGGCAGAGCACTCAGGAGAGATCACAGCAAACTTACCATCCTAGGCTATGGCTTATATCAGCATTGAAATCATCTGGGTACTATCTGCTCCAAGATTGGTAGAAGTGCTTTACATACCTACTGCTCAAACTGGGGAACCCAAACCAGCAGCATGGGCATCACCTGTGAACTTGTTAGAACTACAAAATCACTGGTCTTACTTCAGACCCACCGAATCAGAAAGCAAATAGTTAACAGAATCCCCTAGTGATCTGTGTGCGCATTAAATTTAGGAAGTATTGTTCTTTGTCAATATTAAGAGGAATTCATCCCCAAGGTTTGTGCATTTTTCCAGAAACAACCTTCGTTCTACCACCCACCAAAAATTGATGCCTAGATGAAGCTCTTGACATCCCCTTGAATCAAAGTCCTCTAAACGAGTAGCTTCTCTCCATCTCTTCACCATCCTGTACCACTGGTTTAGCATTTATATAAATGTCTTCTTTGAGTTATTTTCTGGTTTGAATTTTCTACCTGATCCTTGGTCTTTGTTGAGACACAACACCTGATATTTGGCTTAATGGGGGGCCCTCCAAGACCAGTTCCTTATTCTAGTCATAGAATGAGGGTATGCTGTTGGCTATTCCAGCTTTTCTCACTGATTGATATTCCTTCTCTATGATGCTCCCCTCTGCAGGCACACCATACTTAGAAAGTTAGGGGGTGTTGGAGCCTGAATTTGTATAGAAACAAAGAAGTCTGGCCTCAGGTAATATGCACTAAAGGCTTTCACTGAACAAAAAATACCCAGAGCAAAGTTAGAGAATAGTTTGCCCCAATTATCATTTGGCTTGACATTGTCATCAATACATAATGAAATCCCTGATTTCACTGGATTCCAAATAGCTGGAGAAAAGATGGAGGGAGGCTAGTGAATAAAAACCTGGGGTAAGTTTTGGGGTGTAATAGGTGTGCACACACATGTACACATATTGAACATCCATCATTATGCTGGACAATGTCGATCCCAAAGTGAACAAAACCAAATGCTGTCTCTCTCTCTCTCTCATCCTTGGCCCTTGTGGAACTTACACCTTGGAGGAAAATAGACATGAATCAAGTAACCACAAAACTGTTTGTGACATCGTAACAGTGATCAACACTCATCAGAGAGAGGTACCAGTGCCCTAAGAACACACAAAAAAGGAGACAGATCTATTCAGGACGTTTCCTCTGAAGAAGGGACAAAACTGAGGGGTGGGTAGGGTTCAACAGGCCAAGGCGGGTGTGACAGGGAGGGATGGCCCATCTGGTGCTCATGTCCCATGACCAGGGAAATCAGGGCCCCTTGAGGAACTGAAACAAGCTGGAGTGAGTGGAGCCCAGAGGAAGGAGGAAGCAGAGGGAGGTCTGGGAAGCTTAGGCTGGAGTAATGGTGGGCACGTCTTAGTCCTAATTCTGAGAGCACTGGGAAGAAACAAAGGGGGCAACAGGCGGTATCTGTGTTCCTACACTAGGGACCTTTCTGCCAATATGGAGGACAGATTGGAGAGGGACAAGAAAGGATGTGAGGAGCAGACCAGTTAGGATTGCATCGCAGCCCCCAGGGTGGGGACATGGTGCCTGGACTGTGGAGGTGGTGGGGGCAGTAGAGAGAAGTGGGATGTTCCTAGAGGTAGGTGGTAAAATCGAAAGCACTCAGGTTAGTTTGGTGGGCAGGAGCACAGGGAAGGGAGGTGTTAAGCATGAGAGTTTGCAAAACTTCCTGGATGCTGCTCTTTTGACTAAGGCAGGGAGTGCCGGACAGATATCAGATCGATTGGTTGGGGTGGTCATGAGTTACATTTTGAACATTGTGAGTTGGAAGCCTTCCCTGACCTCCCAGACAAAGATATGCAGGATTGGAGTTTGGATGGGAGTTCTGGGCTAGAGGGGAGTATTTTATAATAATTATTTAAAAAATAGAAATAACAAATGTTACCATTTATTGAATACTCACTCGGTGCCAAAGCTAACCATCTATTATCTAATTTAATCTTGCAAGACTCCATGAAATGACTGATCATCCCCATGTTGCAGATGAGGAAGAGGAGGCCCAGAGACAGCATAACTTCCAAGCTCCTAACCACTGTGTCACACTGCCCCCTGCTGAGCACCTACTAAGTGCCAGGCTCTTAGAAAACAACAGCGTTTGAGACATTCCAAGGAGCTTCTATTCTGGTCAAGTAAATTCATGGGTCTGTGTATCTCCCATAGCAAACTGAGGGAGGAGAAGCCATGAGGTAGGGATTCCTGCTATTTGTCAATTATCCTGTCACTCGTCTGCAAGCCACACCCCTCTTGTATTCACATGCCCAGGTACAGGGCACCTCCGCACAACTTCCGCCCTAGTCTTCTTTCTAAATTTTTCAACAAGAACAGTTGTTTTTCCTCCCGGATTTCAGGTGGCCCATGGGCAGGTAAGTTAAATAAGAAGAGTTTCGCCATGCATCCACCAGGCAACACACCCCATTAGGCTTCAATTTCAGAATCTCAGACACACAGGACTGGGTGGGGGGCTAGCCCAACACTGCTCTCCTTTAGTAAGATAACCTAAGGCTCTTATTTGCAGTTTCTTCTGGGTACCTGTCTGGGTATTGTTCTGAGGACGACAAGAATGACACTCCTCTAACTAGCTCTGAAGTGGAATTAGACTCACCACAGCAGCTAAAGAAAGCATATTTATACAAAATGATCCCTTCGAGCATGTTCTGCTTTTGCCCAGACGTTGAATATAGCATGGCAGAATTTCACTGCTCCCGTTACCCAGAAGAGTTTGAGATTTGTAACTGGGAACTTTTCCATAGTTTACACGGAACAGAGCATACAGATCAGCACTGAAAACATAAATCACTCTTAAACCCTTGTTTCTTATTATTCTCGTAACAATAGTCTAGTTGAAACTTAAGAAATTCTGCCTTGTGTGTGCCTCTGTATGTATGTGTGTGTGTATACAGAAAAATAAATACGTTTCCAATGATCCACTTTGGATTTAACTAAAATTCAATTTTATCTATTGTCAAGTGTGTTTTTGCTCTTTGAAATACTACCAATGTAATTAAAAAAAAAAAACTGTTTAGGATTAGCGCAAGTGATGATAATTAATGCCGATGCTGTCATGAAGTGAGAAGTCTCAAGCAATTGGGTCCTTTACTGTGTTTTACTTTTATACCCCCTATAAAACTTTTCTCTCTTGTACAGAGTCATGCTTTTCATATTTTGTAATTTTCCTTAAACTTAAATCCCAGATCATAAAAGAAATGATATTTAGATTATCCAGCACGAGACAATTCAGAACAATGCCATATTTGAGCAGATAATCAGTGCTATCCTCAAGGACTGTCAGAGGTTATTGGCCCTTAGCAAACCACTGAGAATATGTAAACCCAAGCCCAGAGAGGAGCATATCATTTTGAGCATATTTTTTTTCGGAAATATTATTATGATTTATTTTTACTCAGAGAGTAAAATATATTCATTATAAGTCATTTGACTATTAGGGGGAAATAGAAAACAGTCCCATTGCAAGGAGTGTGAGGAAGTAACTGTTAGCAGTTGCCTCCATGGCATCCCAAAGCAGAGTTCTGGATAACTGATGTCCCCCCAAAATCATATAATTGTCCACACATTAGTGTGCAATGACGGTAATTACATCAAACCCAGGTTAAAAGCAATTCTAAGAATTTCTAGATTTCCACCTGAGGCAGTTCCTTCACCTGTGCCCTGGGTGACATTCATTTCCACTTTTTCATAACTTTGCACTCTCTGGATTGTGGATCTTTCCAGAATATCGTTTGCTCAACTCTCTCTATTCTTTTTTTTATATATATTTTTATTTATTTATTTATTTAATAGAGAGAGACACAACAAGAGAGGGAACACAAGCAGGGGGAGAGGGAGAAGCAGGCTCGCTGCCGAGCAGGGAGCCCAACTCGGGGCTGGATCCCAGGACCCTGGGATCATGACCTGAGCCGAAGACAGATGCTGAATGACTGAGCCACCCAGGCGCCCCATCAACTCTCTCTATTCTTAAAAAAAGAATCTTCCTTGATTTTACTTCCCCCTTAACTCTTTTTTTTTTCTTTTTTTTTTTCCAAGATTTTATTTATTTATTTGAGAGAGAGAATGAGATAGAGAGAGAGAGCATGAGAGGGGGGAGGGTCAGAGGGAGAAGCAGACTCCCTGCTGAGCAGGGAGCCCGATGCGGGACTCGATCCGGGGACTCCAGGATCATGACCTGAGCCGAAGGCAGTCGCTTAACCAACTGAGCCACCCAGGCGCCCTCCCCCTTAACTCTTTTGGTGTGTGCCCTCTGTTAACAGCAACATTTCTCAAAAAGTTGTCTGCTCCACTGATATCCATTTTCTATAACTACTCACTTTTCCAAACACACCAAATCTGGCTTTGAGTCTTATCAGTCCAGGAGATAGTCTCTTTTCAATGTCATGAGAGGCACCACACCACTTGATAAAATTGACACCTTCAATCTCTTTTTCATTTGCTTACCCATTCGTGTATTTATTGAATGCCCACTACATACCCAAGTTCTGTTCTAGGTATTGGAGACACAGCAGTGAAGAAAACTGACAAAAACTCCTGTTTTTTTGGACTTCACCATTATAGTGGAGGTTACAGATAATAAACTTAGGAAGTAAAGTTGCATATTCTGTATCAGTGAGGGATCACTCACCAGACTTCAACTAACTTGACCATTTCCTGCCCAAGACACTCTTGGCTCCTGTGATCCAACACTCCTGCTTCTCTTCTTCCCAATCTAATGGATTTTCTTTTCTTCAGTCCTCTTTTTCAACTCTTTTTTCCTTTTTTGTTGGTTACTCCATATTGGAGTCCTTCAGGATTTTGCTTTAATTTGTTTCTTTGTATTCTTTTCATTCATTCATTTGACCCTCACTTGTGTATGTTCTATTTTATTCCTAGGTGATTTAAAAAAAAATTATTCCCCATTGTTTTAACCACCACTAGATCCCAGTGATGCTAAAACTGATGAATCGAAACCCAGAGATGGGTTTATTATAAAGCTAAGGAGGTTGTTGTGGTTATGCCAGGCCACTCTTTTCATGGGCCTCTCTGAGTGTTACAGGCTTTCAGGGAATGTACAATGTTTTGGGTATGGAGCAAAATAGAAGTCACAACCAGGGAGCATTTCCTTGGAAGCATTTCCTGGCAAATTGCCTAAAGAAATCTCAGAAGGAAAGAAACTGAATCTTCATCATTACAGCAATTTGTTGTGACATCTTTTCCCACTCTAAATAAATACTACCTTTTATACCTAAGTTTGTGCTTTTAATTCTGTTCATTTTTTTTTTCTGAAAAATGGTCCCCCAAATTGCATAATCTTCAGTCCCCATAAAAATTGGATTCCTTATTATGCAGCCATCAAAAGGAATGAGATCTTGCCATTTGCAACGACGTGGATGGAACTGGAGGGTATTATGTTGAGTGAAATAAGTCAAACAGAGAAAGACATGTATCATATGATCTCACTGATATGAGGAATTCTTAATCGCAAGAAACAAACTGAGTGTTGTTGGAGTGGGGGGTGGGGTGGGAGGGATGGGGTGGCTGGGTGATAGACACTGGGGAGGGTATGTGCTCTTGTAAGCACTGTGAATTGTGCAAGACTGTTGAATCTCAGATCTGTACCTCTGAAACAAATAATGCAATATATGTTAAGAAAAAAAAAAGAAGAAGAAGAAGGTAGCGGGAGGGGAAGAATGAAGCGGGGGAAATCGGAGGGGTAGACGAACCATGAGAGACGATGGACTCTGAAAAACAAACTGGGTTCTAGAGGGGAGGGGGGTGGGAGGATGGGTTAGCCTGGTGGTGGGTATTGAGGAGGGCACATTCTGCATGGAGCACTGGGTGTTATGCACAAACAATGAATCATGGAACACTTCATCTAAAACTACTGATGTAATGTATGGGGAATAACATAAGAATAAAAAATAAAAAATAAATAAAAAAAATTGGATTCCTCTCTGTCCAGAACTTGCCTCTCTTCTGAAGTCCAGTTAGTGCCAAAAGTCTTTTTAAGTTTATACTTATTCCATCATTAGCCTCTAATCCATATTCCAGAATTCCTCCCTTTCTTTCCAGATTATTATGTATCTGTCTACCTGGTCTTTCCAACCACAGTGAAGCTCCCAACTGTCCTCTCTATACTTTGTCAGCCAAATACATTCTTCACAGGGTAACCAATGTAAATTTTTATAAACAGAAATCATCAGTGCTATTTGCATCTCGGAATTCTTCATTCTTCCATTGTTCTTACAATTCAAGGATTTATATTAAATCCAATATTTTTAACACTGCACCCATGTGCCAAAGGGTCTCACCCATGTGCCAAAGGATCTCATCCATGCTTACATCCCCATTTTCATTCCTGGCTTCCGTTCTATGAACCAGTAAGCCTTTTCTCATTTCCTCCCAAAGATAGCATTCACTCCTCCATTGGGATTGTGCTGCACAATCTTTTCACTTGTTGGGATTCTCTTATCCAAAATCTTCACCTGGCTAACTCTTAAGGTCTTGGCTTAAGCATCTTCTCTTTAGAGAATCCCTCAGCCCTTAGAGGGATTTTTGCTTCCCTAAAAATATATGGGATAGAGAAGTGGTGACTTACAGCCAAAGCAGGATCAGGTTGCCACTGCCACAAGGAGGTAGATGAATCCAAGGTAGAAAGACTAAAATAAAAATGGTGCAGACTGCTGTGTGTTTATCGTGTCCTGTTTCTTCTTCATCTAGTGCATGGAGCCCTATGACTGAGGGTTCGCTAGAGGAATGTAAGTGGTTCAAGTCTGGTCTCATGCAATCCTCCATGCTCATTCTTTCTTCCCTTATCTTCTGGCAGGATGCAGGGGATCTAGTGTAGGGCTTTGAAGCCCTAGAACTGCATAGAAATACTCACTTGAACTTTTGATGATCAAGAAACAAACTTCATTAGATTAAGCCTGTGGGATGTGGGGCTTGTTTGTACTTCAGTTAGTATCACTTACTATAATACCTCAAACAGCAAATTAAGAAATGAGCACCCACTGTATGTCCTCATCCCCAAACCATTTCACTTTCTATTCTATTTTTAACATTCCATACCCCCACATGGATATAGAGTGGCTAAAAGAGTTCACTTGAAAGGCCCATTGGACTATAGTCCCCACAGCAATCTCAAGATTCAAAGAATTATTAATTTTGATGAACAATAGACATAATGGTTAAAAGCTGGGACTTTAGAATCTTTCAAAAGTGGACTTACTGCATTATGGCCTAACTGTATGCCCATTCTTTGTCCTTTACTTTGTAGTTCCTTCCCTTGTCAACTCTGGGTTCAACCATGTGACTTCCTTGGTTATGGAGTTGTTTGCAAACCTGATGCAAGCAGCATCTTGAAAAGCACATTCATGTTTCTCCTTTCTCCTTCCTCTTGCCTAAGTGGGTTTCTTCATTTTCACACTTCTTCCTTGCCATAAGAATGTGCTATTCTAAGCTCCTAGAGGAATGTGAGAGATAAATGGAGAAAAGTCAAGGTCATCTTAGATGACTTGACAGTTAGCTGACTCCCCCACCGGGGGGGGGGGGGAAGAGAGAGAGAGAGAGAGAGAGAGAGAGAGAGAGAAATACCAGCCAAGATTAGCAGTCACCTATCTAGCTCCCAGTTGTCTTCAGAGACATGAGTGAGACCAGAAAAGTATAGCCTACTTGAACCTCATTAACAATAAATGGTTATTGTTTTGAGCCATTAAGTTTGGGGGTGGCTTATTGCAGAGTATTATGGAGGTGATAGATCAATGTGAAATAAGTCAAAGTAAAAATCCCAGGGCTGACATTTGTTAGCTCTGGGACCTTTGACAAGTTACTTAATGTCTCTATGCCTCAATTTTTGCATCCAATAAATGGGATATGGTGATGTTTCTTTCAAAAGATCGTTTCAAAGATTGATCAAGATGATAGATGAAAAACACAAAGCTTTGTTATTGGTGTATTGAATAGATCAGTAAATCTTAGATAAGATGAAGAGGTGAGGTGAAGGAAAAGGAGAAGGTAAAATAGAAGGGCAATGAGGTCTTTTGTAAGTCAAGAGTTTGGGTTCATCATGTCTGCTCAGCATTTTGGGTATCTAAGAGGAAAAAAAAACATTGAAGAAATAAAAACCCAATAGTCAGCCCATTCATTCATCACTCCAAATAAACTAAATTCTCTATTTTATAAGATGCACCACTGGGAGATTTGTATACTTAGTCCATGTGAGCTCAGTCCCTTGGAAGACATTCTTCACCAAATCTTGCTTCAAGATTTTACCTTTGATATTTATCGAAGATGTTTTATCAAATAACAATTTAAAAACCACTTTTGTCTTGGTTTCAATGTTGCTGTAAGAGTATTTTCCATTTTGCCCATCAATACCCCCATTAGAAGTTGTCGTGTAACATGTTTCTTATAAAATATAGCAAATACAGAGAATGAAATGGAACCTATTATTTCTCCCTAGGAATCAATCTGTGTCCTCCTTTTTGACAGGCTTTTCTTTTAACCCCGACCACCAGGAAGCTCAAATATATTTCTCATCATAACAACTACATTACTCTTAAGTTTAGCATATTTATTTAATTCTCCAAAGATTCTGGATCCTTATGAATGTATCTCTAATGCTCTTTCTTACACGCCATATGATTTAGCCACCTCAAGTCACGCATAAGCAAATGCGCCTTTTCTAATGCGTGGCGACAGTCTAGAACCAAATGTTCACAAACATTTGTAAAATCTAGACCAGAAGCTATTTCCTAAGGACCTCAGCTCAAACTCTGAAACCTGTTTTATGGTCTCTCAGCCTTAGTTTTGGAAAAGTCATCAGGTTGCTAACTGCTTTGGTGATCATAAAACAAAGTTTGCTCCTAAACAGAGGAAAAGGCTCTAAGAAGGAGAAACTTGTTCACAGAACACAGAGTGAGAAAAGGCCCCTCAGAAGCTTTGCTGGCATGAGTCCCAAGCTCATGTTACCAGGAATATTTACATTAAAAATATATCTCCAGCTTCACCAGCAGCTCTGAGGTCAAGCTCAAAATCCTGCCTGGGAGTTCTTTGGTTTTATTACCATTTGTCAGCTCAAGCTTTGGCTATGATTTCCCTGCCTTCTGAGGCATGAAGGCAAATAGAGCGGAGTGAGGGCTGGGAATAGTAGCCCTGATAGTGGGAGGTGGGGACAAGGGGCTTCTGAGGTTTTTCAGTAGGAAGGGTCTGGTTGAAGCCGTGGTGGCCAAGAAATTTTTCCTTTACATACTGGTCTTTTTATATGCAAGGAAATGCCCACCAGGAGATTAGTAGGGCTGTATCTTGCCTCCTTTTCTGAAACATGCTCCTAGAGATAAACTTATTTGGTCCCCTTTCTCCACCCACCTAGAACCCCCTGAGAGGCCTTTCCAGCTGCAGGAGTGAGAGGGAGAGATTTATGCAGCTTCCACTGTAATTATAGCTATAATTATGATTTCACTGGGTTGCTACTCAAAATATTTCATCCTAAGCCTGACGTGGCTAAACACCTGTCAGAGAAGCAGGTAAAATATAATCTTATTATTCACATTGTTTTGTTTTAAAAACAATTTACAGATCTACGTTTAAGGAAAAATTAAGTGAATAAGCAATTCCAATTTCAGTCTCTGTCAGTAACAACACCAGCCGAAGTAATTCCATGAGAGACCACATAGTACAGAAGAAAAAGATCATGGTCACACAGACCTGGGGTTAAATAATGCCATCACATTGGAACAACATATAAATCAAGTTCCAGCTCTCACTCACATTTCCAGTCCTGGTTCTGAACATCTTGTCCCAAATCATGCTTCATATTTTACTCAGTGAAACTTTCAGGCTTCTTAGAAGTTTGCTTTTTCCAGTATTAGTTACCTTTTCAGTTTGGACTTGACTTTAGGCACTAATGACTTTTTACCTTTCACTGCTGCATTTAGATCTATTTTCCAGCTTATGGATTCTCTCTTGTGCTGTGTCTATTCTGGTATTTCATTTGTTCACTAAGGCATTTTTTAAAAAATTGTTTTCTGTATTTTTTTTTGAGAAGTATTATTTGGTCTTTTGCAAATATCCTATTTTTTATACCATATTTTCATTATGTATTCTATTATGTCATTTAATCTTTAATCACATTTAACGTTATTTTATAGAATATTTCAGATTATCATAGTTCCTTCAAATCTTAGAGTTATGTGTGTATGTGTGTATATTGACTCATTGACTGTCCCTTATGAATTTTTAGGCTGACGCCTGGTTCTGCCCCTGCTCTGGGCATCTCATAGGTAAAACACATCCAGAGCGCCTGGGTGGCTCAGTTGGTGAAGCTTCTGACTCTTGGTTTTGGCTCGGGCCATGATCTCATAGGTCATGGGATCAAGCCCCACACCAGGCTCTGTGCTCAGTGTGGAGTCTGCTTGGTATTCTCTCCCTCTGCCTCCCCCCGCTTCAATGCTCATGCTCTCTCTCTCTCTTTCTCTCAAATAAATAAATATTTTTAAAAAGGAAGAATACATCCCCTATGGAGGGTAATAAGGAGACAGAACGCAATATATGTACAGATAGCAGACCACCTAGATACTTTCAGTTCCAGGATAACCTTCCCATAGAAAGCCAGGAGTCTTTCATTTTGCAACACCAGAATTCCTCTGGTCAATCACATTGATGAGTTGAACATGGAATAGAATGTGGATGTGCAGCACCATGATTAATACCTACATCCTCTTAAGATAGCCAGAGAAATGATAAATACACAGTACCTAGAAGGTCTTTAGAGCAAATTAATTCTTATTAACAGAAATCATGATCTCATCCCTTGGTGTGCACCAGAGACTCTTCCCCAGTACATCCTCCAGGGGGTGCTCACCAGACTACAAGTGCCTCTTCCTACCATCATACCCATGGATGGATGGTAGGAAACCTACTGCCCTGTTTCCAAATATAAGGAAAATAAGGGTCAAAACAATGAAGTAGATTTTCAAGGTCACATAAGTAAATAGAAGAGCTAGAATTTAAACATTGTTCTTTTTTTTTTTTAAAGATTTTATTTATTCATTTGAGACACAGAGATACAGAGAGAGAGAGAGAGAAAGCATGAGCAGGGAGAGAGGCAGAGGGAGAGGGAGAAGCAAGCTCCTCGCTGAGCCAGGAGCCCGATGTGGGGCTCGATCCCAGGACCCTGGGATCGTGACCTGAGCCGAAGGCAGACACTTAACCATCTGAGCCACCCAGGCGCCCCTTGAACATTGTTCTTTCTGATTCCAAGGTCTGTGTTCATTTTCCCAGTAGGACAAGTCAGAGGGGAGTGGACACATAAGCCTACTAGATCAGAGCGCCCCCCCCAAAATGCATAATAAAGGCAAATGAGGTTTCATATTTTGAGTTAAATTACCTAGTTGTCGTTTTAATCCCTTTGCTTCTGTAACTATTTTTCTCCCTTTTGTTGAGGCCTTGGCTAGCTGTCCACTAAGAATCCATGCTCCGGGCGCCTGGGTGGCTCAGTTGGTTAAGCGACTGCCTTCGGCTCAGGTCATGATCCTGGAGTCCCTGGATCGAGTCCCGCATCAGGCTCCCTGCTCAGCAGTGGGTCTGCTTCTCCCTCTGCCCTCTTCCCTCTCATGCTCTCTGTCTCTCATTCTCTCTCTCGCAAATAAATAAAATCTTTAAAAAAAAAAAAATCTAAAAAAGAATCCATGCTCCCTCACCATGACAGTGCTGTGGTGGGAATGTGGCTATCCGGTCAAGAACTAAACTTCCTGGCCCTTTTTGGGTAATATGACAAAGTTACTTATGTCCAGTGGGATATGGGTAGAAGTGATATGTGCCATTTATAAATCACGACTTGTAAAAATGCTCCAAGTGTAATTTTCCTTTCTCTCCATTGGACACCTGAATGTAGATGCCCAAGGCAACATCAGAAATTGTACAGTAAAGGTGGCTGAGCCTCCATCGGCTCAGTCCTTCTCACTGAACAGAGAAGGACTTGCCTCTTCCAGTTCCTCATGGCTTCTGGCCTTCCTTGGCTCAGAACTCATGTCTCTGCTTCCATCTTCACATTGCTTTCACGGTGTTTATCAAATCTCCTCTCCTTCCCTCTTATCAAAACAGGTGATTAGATTTAGGACCCACTTGGATAATACAGCATAGTCCCCCCAAGACAAGATCCTTAACTTAGTCACCTCTGTAAAGACCATTTTTCCTTACAAGGTAATGGTTACCGATCTCTCTGGGGGCCACTATTCAGCCTAGTACACCACCAAAAATGGCTGGAGTGGATCCAAAGCCAAAGATGATGCAGGAGGAAGGAGCTCTTAAAATGGGGAGGATGGCGAGTTGGGGGCTACTAAGATCTTTCATGAACTTCTTCAGTGAGGATAAGAACCATATATTTCGGGCGCCTGGGTGGCTCAGTTGGTTGGGCGACTGCCTTCGGCTCAGGTCATGATCCTGGAGTCCTGGGATCGAGTCCCACATCGGGCTCCCTGCTCAGCAGGGGGTCTGCTTCTCCCTCTGCCCTCTTCCCTCTCGTGCTCTCTGTCTCTCATTCTCTCTCTCTCAAATAAATAAATAAAATCTTTAAAAAAAAAAAAAAGAACATATATTTCACACACACACAAACATGCACATACTGTGAGGAGAGAGATTCAGAAACTCTCGGTGGTGGCTCGAGCCATGCAAGCTCCCTCAGTTACCTGGTCTGCCAACTGAAGCCCTGAGGAACATTGTTGTGGGGGGAGCTGCAGACTCATCTCCATTCCCCCCTTTTATGGACTCACTCAACCATTATTATTCAGCACCAGCTGTGAATCAGACTCTGTTCTATGCACTGGGATAGATCAAGGGAGCAGATGAAAGCAAGAGTGCAGGGCCTTGTGGTGGGACTGACAGTTAACAATACACTTCATTAATGACTAAATTAAGTGTAAATAAAAACATTCCAGTTTCCAATCTTCTGGCATCTCTCCTGTTTCCTTGACTCCCTGGAGATTAAAAGTAGAAACCAGTAAGTCACCGCCGGGCATGCTCTCTCATCACTCAGGTGGCATTTGGTTCTTCTCTTAGAAGTGTTTTCGATGCCTTTTTATTTGGGGTGGATTTTTTCCAGCACCTATAGGTTGTTGCATAATTTCCTACTAATCTGTAGGTGGGAATTACTTTCTGAGGGCAAAAAATGTACTCTGCGCCCCACAGCTCCAACTGCACAGCCTTGTGTCTCTGTTTATATTTTTGTTCATCTTTCCTTGCGTCGGTATCTTGCCTCTGCCCTCCCTCCCCCCATTCTCCCATTTGAGGTCTGTACAGGCTGCAGAGAGGCAGACAGACAACCCGTCACAGCCCCCACCAGCACCCCAGCCTCTCCTGTCTGGCCCCGCTCTCAGCACAACCTGATGAAAAGATGTCACCGCAGACAAGCGCTTCACCTCCTCACCTCTCCCCTTCGCCCTCCGCCTCGTCTGAGCAGCACTGGGGGAAGCTGGGAGTGAGCAAAGAGATTAAATCAGGTGGTTGAAAGCTAACACCGTCTCTAAGCAACCCTCAAAGCGAACCCAGGAATTTCCACTGTAATATTATCCCCCAGGAAAAGGAGCAAGAAAATGAGAAAGTCAGTGCCTTGCTGGGCTCAGCATTGGGGTGCCCAGGCCCGCCTGGCGACAGGGAGGGGACAGTGGCCTGGTCTAAGCTGAGGAGCATCTGGGGGCAGAAAGAAAAGTGGGGCTCATGTAGACATCCATGTGGGAGCAATCAGGAACACGCCTGCCAAGGCTCCAGGCTCTGGGAGACATTCAGAAACTCCAAACAAGTGCATGGAAAAGATATACTTTGTTTTCTTTTTCCCCCACTGAGCAATGCTGGGCGTCGTGTTTCCATGGGAGGCTTTTGTGGCTAATTTTGAAAAATGAAGCCAGCAGGTAAACTGGAGCTAATGGCCCCAACCCTGGGGCAGACATCTGGGGCGATGTTGACTTTGGTGCCGGAGAGCCAGCTGGCCTCTGCACGGCTCTCCCCTCCGGCCCCATTCCCTGCCCGCCTCCAGGGGGCTTCAGCTCCTAACGAGCCAACTGCCCAGTCCCCAGTGCTGGGTTACTGCTGCCCCCAGCCTCTTGCTGCGGTGCTAAAAGTGTTTGTTTTATGAGTGAACTCGGCCTGAGGGTGCTCTCTCCCTCATCCTGAGAGGCAACAGCTTCCCAAGAGCCCTTCCCGTGCCCGGGAAAGGGGTTCTCAGACCCAGGGAGATCTAGACTTGGTAGAACTGGCAATACGAGCTTATCTTAATGACCAAGATGTTGGGCAGGGAGGTGTCCTATACGCCAGACGCTGTGTCCGTTGGGTTCTCTGCACACCTCGCCCTGACGACTTAGGACAGAAGAGTTTTGTGGGGTTTTTTCTCCTTTTATAGGTGAGAAAACTAGAGCCTAGTGCATGTAACAGAACTAAAACCACAAAGTAACTAGTGCCCAGGTTTAAAAGATAAGTGACCCGTGCAAATAAATGCTCAAAAGGTATTTGTTAATGATATTGGAACATCGGTGATCTTTCCACTGAACTGCAGTTGGTTTTTAGAGCGTAGAAAAATGCTTGGTTTTTCAATACATACAGGAGGACTAAGGTATGTTGTGCAGTTATCCCAGCTGGGCCACAGTTGGTGATTTAGGTGGTCCCTGTTGGGTGGGATGAAGTGGCCTTCCCCATTTCAAAGCAGGGTCTGCTTCCTACCAGTGTGTGTGTGTGTGTGTGTAAGGGGACTGGGGATGGGGGGGTTGGTCAGAGAAAGACTTGCTACACCTGAACTGGGAAGTGAGGTCTGGTTTCCTTATATCTCTGTGCTGGGGTCTTTTCCATTTTCAGCAACAGAAGGTCACCTTCCCAGAATTGACTGGAGTCAGCCCCATCAACAACTGGGAGTCCACAAGACTCCTAGATGGGGTTCCCCAGTGTCTCTTCTCTATCCTTTGCCTAAGTCTGGTGTCATGGACACACAAGAGAAAAAAATGGAAAAGGACAGTCCCTTCTCCCTGCTAAATGGTCCCATTCTTTGATTATTCATTCATTCATCCAACCATCCATCCACCCACCCACCCACCCATCCATCCATCCAACCATCCATCCAACCACCCACCCACACATCCATCCATCCAACCTCCATCCATCCAATCATCCATCCATCCATCCACCTATCCATTCAAATTTTCTTAGCATTCACCACGTATCAGGCATGGTGCTAAGTGCTACCCAAGAACAGAGAGGAGAAAAAACACCTACAATGACACATGGATGTAAGTTTACTGCTAGAACAGTGCCCAGCCCCTTCCCAGCCTTCACTGTCAGTCAGAAGTCTGGATGTGGACACAGAAGCTGGGATGCACACACAAAAACGGCACAAGCACAGAGTAGGCATCATTCTGTTGATGTGGATCTGACTCACCATTTCATGTTAGCCATACACAGACTCTTGTATCTGTTTTACTCTTCCACTCCTGTCCTTGAGCCTCTAAATCTTCCATCCAACACTCGGCTGCTCCACTTCCTCTATACGATTGTATTCCCCTGACTTCATGTCTGAGTTGACAGGGATAGACTGTCAAGCAGAGCTTCAGAGTGAGCTCCCATGCTTTCACAAAGAGCAAGTCTGTGTTTCCTTCATCCAGAACATCAAACAAAATGTCTCCCTGGGCCCCTGACATCCATGTTGCCACCTCGTTAATGACTATCTGGGGGAAGGTTTTATGAGGTATCAGGGCAGATGCAAACAGATATAGGGGAGAATGAATGTCTTCTAGCCTGAGTCATGATGGGGTAAAAGCAATGCTGACCTTTTTGTGTATCTTTCCAAGTCATCAGCATGCATTTACTGGGTTTTTGCCCTGTGCCCACCCTGTGCTCATGAGCCTGGGAAGACACAACAAAGCAGAGTTGCTTTGCTGGAGGAGTGTGATGGCTTAACCTCAAAACATGCAAGAGACTCATGGGAGGGTGGGGTTCCAATCCTTTCTGCTGGGTTGGTGGCTGGGGTGGGAAGTCACAGTGTCATAATATCCAGAAAAATATGTGGATACCTCAGTTTCAGGAAGTGCTATCTGGTGGCTGTAGAGAGAGTACCTAGCATAAAGTGAATGCTCCATAAATATTAACTGAATGGATGATTCCATACATAAATGAATGAGTGGGTGGTGGGAGAGATGGAGCAGCTGATGTCCCCAGTCAGTGATGATGTGCGTAGTGATCTCCAGAGAGAAGAGGTAGGGAGGGTAAGAGCTAGACCCAGGAGATGCCTAGCACAACTTAAATTAAGTACTTTAGATTCTGCAAAGGGAACAGGACATCAGGGCAGGTTTTTTTTTTTTTTTTTTAAAGATTTTATTTATTTATTTGAGACAGAGAGAATGAGAGAGACAGAGAGCACATGAGAGGGGGGAGGGTCAGAGGGAGAAGCAGACTCCCCACCGAGCAGGGAGCCCGATGCGGGACTCGATCCTAGGACTCCAGGATCATGACCTGAGCCGAAGGCAGTCGCTTAACCAACTGAGCCACCCAGGCACCCTCAGGGCAGGTTTTTAATCATGGTAGGGAAACTGAGACACAAGCCCAGGCAGCAGTACTGGTTACAAATGGCTGGTGTGATAAAAGAAATAATAATGATAACGGCCAAGATATATTGAGCTCCTACTAGATGTCAAGAAATTTCTAAATGCTTTACATTTACTCTTCATAGCCATGGACTCTCACATACATACTACATTTATTCCAAATTTGCAGAAAAACAGAAACAAAGACAGAGCTTAAAAAACCCTTTCACTTTCTGGGTGCTGAGATTCAAATCCAAGCAGTCTGATTCCAGAGGTGGCATTCTGACGACAGTTATGGGGGCAGGGGAAGAGTTCAGTTGAGTGGGCAGGTGGGTGTCTGGGCTCCGCCCACACAGAAGAGCAAGGTCATGTAGAGACATGTCTGGACTCCACCCATCGGGGGAGCTAAACCGGTTCTGCAGGGTAGCCGCAGGGACTGGACAGAGTTGTGAGTGGGGCAGGGACCAGGCTGTCAGGCTGCCGCCGTGGACACTGATGGATATTGTGCTCTTGGTGCCCATACCTTAGACCTTGTTTTTCTTTCTCTGTCTCTCTCTAGTCTCCAAGCCCACACTCATGCATCACAGAGCTGCAGGTCCCAGCTCCATGCAGGTGGATCCCATGCAGGTGGTCCCTCTCCTAATTTATCTTCAGGTTTCCACTGCACGCTCACGCTCTCAGATGCCTTCTGGTGGGTGCCCTCAATGCCTCATCAGCAGCTCACACCTCCAGCAAGGCCAGAAGGGAGCCACCTTTGTCCCAGCTCAGTCCATACCACCTTCCCCCTTCCTCTCTCCTGCCCACACCACCATCATTCTGTTTCCCGGGGCTCAAGCCTCAGAGCTCCAGATGGCTCTCTCTCTCTCTCTGCACGACTTGAAATCACTTATGAATCCTTGTCAATTTTCCTCTTTTAACTTAAAAAAATTAATTAAGTTTCATTAAATTTCAGTGCCTGCAGCTGCTTTCTCCTCGCCATTCTTACTGCCCATTCCTGAGTGCAGTTGCTTCGTGTGGATTCTTGGAGGATTCTTGCCTCCAGTTTCTCTCTTTGGCTCCATCCCCCACACACTGCCAAACCAATCTCTCTAAAGTGCACTTCTGAACATGTCACTCCCCTGAGCAACAAGCTTCGACGGCTCCCCATTGTCTGCCAAATAACGTCCAGATTCCTTATCATGGCTTTTCACATCCACTTAGATCTGGTCTCAACTCAGTGCACATTTATTGAGTCCTGTTTCGTCCCAGCCCCTGCGCTAGGCATTGTAAGTGTGAAACTGAACCCAGGATGCTTCCTGCCCTTGGGGGAAGAAAAGAAGAGAAGCTGATCCCCAAATCTCCAGCAAGCAATTCTTCCCACTCACGCCCGCTGCTGAAGGTAGGAAGGTGGATTTTTGCTCTTCTCCGGAACTTCCTTGGCACTTTCTTGACTCTGTGTCCAGGAACTTCCTCATTTCCATCTCCAACGGACCCTCTGCTGCTTTAATATCCCTTCCCTATGTAGCCAACCATGAGCATTCCTTTCGAAGAGGAGTGTTCCTGAGCACTCAGCTTTGCACGCCTTTTCGTGACGGAGCACTCTCTGCTCTACATTGCAGATTTGCATCTATCTTTTTTTTTATTCTTATGTTAATCCCCATACATTACATCATTAGTTTTAGATGAAGTGTTCCATGATTCATTGTTTGTGCATAACACCCAGTGCTCCATGCAGAACGTGCCCTCCTCAATACCCACCACCAGGCTAACCCATCCTCCCACCCCCCTCCCCTCTAGAGCCCTCAGTTTGTTTTTCAGAGTCCATCGTCTCTCATGGTTCGTCTACCCCTCCGATTTCCCCCGCTTCATTCTTCCCCTCCCGCTACCTTCTTCTTCTTCTTTTTTTTTCTTAACATATATAGATTTGCATCTATCTTTATCTCTCCCGTACCTTCATTGCCCAAACTGGTGTGCAACGGCAAGCTGGTCCACAGAGGATTCATTTATGTACATTCTTGGAAGAAAAAAAAATCAGCCACCTTTGGTACTATTTTCATTCAACAAAATTGGACAGTGTTTTCTTCTGCCTGCCTTCTCAGAGAGTTTCCCAGTTGTGTTTTATGCCTTCAGAATCTGTGAGAGAAAGGTGGAGTGTATAGTGTTTTCAAAACATAGGATGATATGGGATGTTTTCCTTACATTTATTTATTTTTCGTAAGATCAGTTCACATCTCCTGGGAAATAGTGTTCCACAAAACACAGTTTAGGAAACCCTGTCTTAGAAAGTAAGACCTTTGAGTAATAATGAGAAGAGTAATGCTAAGAAAAACTTGTGTTTTGAACATTTGCCCTGTGGAGGCCACCACACCAAGGGCTTTGATGTGCAGGTTTCTATGTAATTTTCATGAAAATCCAAGGCACAGGTGCTAATTTTAACCCATTTTGCAGATTGATTAGGAAACAGGGCTCAGAGCTCTTGGGGGAGATTCCCACGGTTGTTAATTATCATCAAGAAAGTTGTTAAACTATACCATGAAACGGACCTGGCTAGCCCCAGAGCCTGTGCTCCTTGGGGGGGGGGGGCTGTTTTTAAAATCACTGTGATCCTTTTTGCCCCCAAATTCATAACGGTCTGTGACTCTTCACACACTTATGCCTTTGCTTTTGCAGTCTGATTTTGCATTTGTGCTTTGATGCTTTACAACAGAGAGTAGAAAGAACACTGCTACACTGCTCCTTGGCTCAGGAGACCAAAGTTTATGACCCCAAATCTGCCTTTAATTAACCATGTGTCATTAGGCAAAGAATTTCTTCCCTCTGGGGCTCAGTTTCCTCAGCTGTAAAATAACAGTGAGGTTGGACTCGTTGATATCCGAGGTCCTTTAACCTCTTTTGACCATCGCTCTTCTTTTTGCCAAGTTTCTGTGATTAATAGAATTAGATGAGCCCTTTGTTGCCCATTGTATCTGCCACTGAGAGAGCTGGAACTGTCTCTCAAAGGAATCCAGGACATGGCCAATTCACTATGTGTGGACTTGGAGGCCACTTCAGTGACCAGTCATTAGCAGAAGGAGCAGAAGCACTGCCTTTTACCAAATATGTTCTTCCATTATAGTATTTTTTTAAAATGTGAAACATCAAATAAACTTCAAAATTTTATTTGGATGATATAAGTATAAATGAGTAAAAAAAAAAACAAAAAAACAGATGGGATACATTTCCCTTGCAATATATATGTGATTAAAAATGGAGGAGAAAAATGTTTGTAGCAAATATGTTTTGGATTTTCTGAACCCAAAGCTCTTGCAGAATAGTTTGAGGCTTCCAGAGCACTAATATGCAGCTGCTTTGGCCAGCCTTCAATGACCCATCAAACCCCAGTTGTCTTGGAAACCCGCCTGCATCCTGGGATGTGTTCTCCATTGAGCAGCTAAACTGGCTTAAAGTCTTCCAGGGTAACATAGTTTGACTGTAGTTCACCCCTCGGGAGCCTTCATACAAACAAGATGTCTATCTCCTGACCCCAGAGCCATAAATGACATAGCTTGAAGAAATAAAACAACAAGAGAGGCTAATGTTTTTTGGGGGGTTTTCCTGAAGCAAAGCACAGAATTTCAGGGATGGAGGATTTAGTCTGTAAAAATGGCTCCCATTTAATTATTCCTACCCAGAGAATGAGGAGTTAAGGGTTAGCCCAAAGCAGCCATCGTGGTTGGGAGGGAGCAGGAGAACAACCAAAAAGAAACCTGAAGATTCTCTTGTTAATTAAAACATTCTGAGGCATGGACTCACAAGACTTGGATTTTAATATGAATTCTGTGGTAGTTATGATAATGCTAATGCTGTAGTTTTAATTATGACAATTAGCATTTATTGAGCACTTACCATGTGCTAAATCCTTAAACGGATCGTTTTATTTATCTTTTTAACATCAGTAGCAGATTCTGTTGGTGCCTGGCCCTGTCACCTCTGCTTATCTCAGAGGTCACCATCAATACTAAAGAGCACTGTGTCTCTGTCTGCCTCAGAGTGTCCTCTGGCCACAGGAAGACTTTGGCTCACTGCACTGGACAGCCAGGACGGCCAAGGTGTTATAAGAACCAACAGTGACCCCCAGACAATCAGGGGTATAAATTGGTCAATAAACATCCCACTTTCCTTGCCCCTCGCAGGACGATTCTGAGATGTGTTCTATATGGGATCTCAGCAGGATCACTGGGAGAGTTAAATGGCATGTTTCAAGAACACTCAGCTCTCCAGTGAAAAAAAGCAGCCATGCCACATTGTATGAGGAGAAGCCCAGGAGGGTGTGAATACCAGTGAAACTGGAGGTTCACAGAGCTAAGGCAGTCCCCGCTCTCACTTTGTGGATTCCTCCATACACTATGCACCATAAAGATACCCTGAAGCTTCACAAAAGGATCAGTAGGCTTGGGGTTTCATCTCGCATTGAAGAAGCACACTTCTGGCTTCCTCAAAAGGAATAAAAACCTAATATTTCCATTGTCTTTAAAATACCATTCCTTTATTTCTAATTATGAAAGTAAAATATGCCCCCTCATAAAATTTGAAAAATAATGAAAGTATCAGGAAATATATATCCATAATCTCTCTAATCCAAGGACAAGTACAGGCAGCTAATCCTTTTTTTTAAAAAAAAAAAGATTAATTTTTTTAGAAAGAGAGAGAAAGCAGGGGAGGGGCAGAGGAAGAGAGAAAGAATCTTTAAGCAGTCTCCCCACTGAGCACAGACCCCGAAGTGGGGATCCATCCCAGGACCCCGAAATCATGACCTGAGCCAAAAATTAAGAGTCAGCTGCTTAACTGACTGAGCCTCCCAGGTACCCCTTGGCAGTTAATGTTTTCTGAATAGATTTCTTGATCCATAAAATGGGAATAATAAGCGAACACAGCTCATTGAGTTGTTATGAGAAATAAATGATTTAATGCTTATATTTTTCTTAGAAAAGTTCCTGATAATTATTAGCTAGTGTTAGGATTTTCAACACATTCCAAACATTTTCCTATGCACTTTATATGACATCTTATGTCTTCTCACACGTTTATACACACTAACACACATGCTCACACACACTCACACACACAAATAATCCATGTGAGGTGTTTACCGGATTATCCATGTTACCGCTGAACTGAATGAATAATCTCGAAATAAATTGTTTTCCTATTTCACATCCAAGATATGGCAAAGCCAGGATTTAAGCTCTTGTTTCCTTTGCTATTTTTTTCCCTGTAACATACCATGTGTGTAACAACATGAAAAGATTCTAGAACCTTTGTTACTTGCCTGTGTTCGTTATCCTGTTCCTTTCTTAACATTTCTCTCTAGTAAATAATTAGTAGTAGAATAACTACAACAAAAATGACCAATATTCTTCTCATACTTGACAACAAAATACAGGAGAACAGAGGATCCTGTTCTGGGCCACTTCCTTCTGTGCCACAGGGAACTTGATTTAACAATTACCCACTCTCTCATTTGCTTTCTCAATTTATCTTTCATGGCACCACACCCTCGGCCTCTAAATAGAGTCAAGGCTTTCCCATTCTAAGAAGAATATCTTCCCTTAACTTCTACACCTTATGGATTAGTTAGGATAGGCAATCTGCAAATGACTCCAAAATCTCAGTGATTTTATACAGTAATAGTTTACTTGTTGCTTATATCAGGGTACAGGGTAAGTAGGCCAATGTCAAGGGTCTCTGTGCCATGCGGTCATTCAAGGATCCAGAGTCATTTTATCTTGCAGTTCTGCTCTAAGTCCTTGTGTTGCTCTTCATTTGCTGCAGTTAGGGGGAAAGAGGATATGGAGGATCTCCAGTGGACAGTTTTATGGTCCAAGATTGTAAGTGATGCACATCACTTCTGCTCATATTAGATTGTTCAGAAATAATTATTTTGTCCCACTTACACAAGAAGGTTGGGCTATGTAGTCAAGTAGAGTGCCAAGTGGTAGAGGAGACCCCAGATATTCGATAAACCATCAGTCTCAGTCATGCCTCATCTCTTCCTATTTTTTTCCCTGCTATCATTTTTGAAGAAAAAATAGAAGTTACTAACCTCTGAATTTGGTGTTACATTTAACACAGCATTGACCCACCTCAGATCTCCTTCTCCCTAACATTTTACAGTCTTGAATTAGCTGCCCCCTGCCCTGATTCACTGCTCTCAAAGCAGTGAAGACCAACTCTATATATTTCAAAATCTAGTCCCTGGAACAGAGCCTGACACAGATTAGATACTTAACTTTCATTGCATGGATGAATAAAATATGTAACTTTGCTGGTGTTCAACTTCTTTCTTTGCGCAAAAAGTCATCACTCTCCTTTGATGTGTCAGATTTTGTTCTAAATACTGGGCAGTCTCTGGCTGAGCCCTTCACAAGCAAATACTAAGACAGAGTTTGACATACAGTGTTTTATTAGGGATTAACACTTTTAGAGGCAAGAAGTAAGATTAGGCAGATGAAGAAGTCAACTTGTGTTAGAGGCCTGACAAAGACTTAGGCTACCATATGGGAAGTTCTGGAATGTGTATGGCTTATCGGAGTTGTTCCAGTCATTGGTTATGGGCTGCCCTGTGAAGGGTATACCCTTGAGCAAGATGGATCTCTGCAGCTGAACAAACCTTGTAGGAGTTGACAGCTGAGATACGTCCTTCTGGGAAGGGTGACCTGAGTGGCACAGCTCTCTGTCCACAAATGGAACTATAAAAATAAATGTAATATGGCTTGGGCTCCAAGATCTCGTAAGAAACGTGATTATACACATTGCACATTTCAAAATAACATAGTAAAAGTGACAATAAAGATTTGCGGAAGGTGCTTTGGGTGTTCTGGGGGCGCATTTTGACGTACTTGGGTGATAAAGTTGTGGTAGTTCCCCAGATGAGATTTAAAGGTGAGGTTTCCTAGAACCTGTGGCTCGTGTTCTGACATTTGAAACACGCACAGGGGTCAACAGGAAAAGACATGGATGGAGGGGTTTCTGGGCAGTGAACGCAGCATGAGCAGCAGTGTGGAGACTATTTCTTCTCTTACTTCTTTGGCTGCTCCTTTCCTTATTGATAGAGTAGTTTATTTTCCCTCTTGCTTCCTAAATATTAGATCTACCTAATCATTTTACTTATGTTCTCTTTTGCATGAGTTCTATCATGTTTCCTAATGCCCTCACTAACCCCTAATTCCAGCAGCCATTACCTCTAACATAGCCTTTCTCAAATGGGATCATTTGATGACCTGAATGACTCTTCTCAATTCTCTCAAAGATGGTACATAACTAATATCATTTTCCATGCACAGGAGGAAAGTCAATTTATTATATACAATGAATACCTTAGGACAGACGAGTTTAATTCTTTTGGAGCCTGGGTTGAGAAGGGCTGTTCTAAACTGAAGACCCCAAATTTGTATCTCCATCCTCAGCCTCCTAACTGAACTGATTTCCAGCTGCCCCTGGTAAATATACAGTACCACAGATTCCACATGTCCTAAACTACTCCCTCTTGCCCTGCTCACACTTGCTCCTAATTTTGATCTTTCTCTTTAAGTCGGTGGTACCACTATCCATTTAGCCATCAGAATCCTCAACATACCTTAATAGCCAACATACCCAGGAGACTGTCAGGTCCCCTAACATGTCCTTCTATTTTCTCATCCCACTCCCAAATCCATGCTTTATAACTACATAAATATTACTTCCTTTTATGCAAACTCTTTATCCCCTCAACGCCACACACACACACACACACACACACACACACACACACACACACTTCCACAGAGTTGTTCTGCTCCAAATCTTCCAATTCCAGTCTCCCCTTGCTAGAACCACCACAACCAGCTTGCTAAATGGAAATCCTTAACATGTCATTCCCCTGATCAAAAAGCTTTAGAGCTTCCTAGATTCCTTCACATAACAGTCTTCTCATCAAAGCCAGAGACAAGATAGGGGCTGCCACCTTGTCCTCAATTACTCACTGCTCCCATTCACATGAGAAATTTATCTAAACTGGAAGCCATTTAGGTTTTATGATTATCTTTGCACCTAGAGACTTAGTAGGTGTACAGAAGTGTCCTATTATTATTTATTGGTGAATAGGAAAGTGAATATGTGAATCAAGAAATACATAACATTGGGTACATACAATTCCTCATCTCTGTATTCAGAGTTCTCTACCACACGACTGTAACTTCCCCCTTTCTGCCCCACCCCCATGATACTATGATTTATCATCTACAATCCAGCCAAACACCATGGCTGGTCATGCTCTGAAATCTCCTGTTACAGGTATTTGTCAACACTCTCCCTTCCTGGGAACCTTCCTACACCGTTGGTGGGAATGCAAGCTGGTGCAGCCACTCTGGAAAACAGTATGGAGGTTCCTCAAAAAGTTGAAAATAGAGCTACCCTACAACCCAGCAATTGCACTACTGGGTATTTACCCCAAAGATACAAATGTAGGGATCCGAAGGGGCACATGCACCCCAATGCACCCCAATGTTTATAGCACAATGTCCACAATAGCCAAACTATGGAAAGAGCCTAGATGTCCATCAACAGATGAATGGATAAAGAAGATGTGGTATATGTATACAATGGAATATTATGCAGCCATCAAAAAAAAAAATGAAATCTTGCCATGTGCAACAATGTGGATGAAACTAGAGGGTATTATGCTAAGTGAAATAAGTCATTCAGAGAAAGACAAGCATCACATGATCTCACTGATATGAGGAATTTGAGAAACAAGGCAGAGCATCATAGGGGAAGGGAGGGAAAAATGAAATAAGACAAAACCAGAGAGGGAGACAAACCGTAAGAGACTCTTAATCTTACAAAACAAACTGAGGGTTGCTGGAGGGGAGGGGGGTGGGAGGGATGGGGTGGCTGGGTGATGGACATTGGGGAGGGTATGTGCTATTGTGAGCACTGTGAATTGTGTAAGACTGCGATGAATCACAGACCTGTACCCCTGAAAAAAATAATACATTATATGTTAATAAAAAAATACTCTCCCTTCGCCTCCCAAAGTCCTGGTTTTGCACTTTTCACTTGTCAAAATCCAACCCATCCTATCATGTCATATTTTCCATGATGCTTTTTTTTTCACTGATTTATCACCAGATGTTAATTCTCCATTCCTAGAAATAGTACAGCACAAAAATGTGTGCCCTTATCATATTCTCTCTGGTAATATGATTGTCACTACACAGGTAATGAGGCCCCATCTGCATATCTACCATGAGAATTCCAGCATGAGATCTCAGCTGAGGTTGTCTGAGTTTCTCCCTGAACACCAAACTCATGAGCCTTCTAGAAAAGATGCCGCTGCTGTTGGTGATGATGATGAGAAAGAGTTCAGGTCCCTATTTTCAAGTATTCTTCAAGTCCGCTGTGTCCGCGCCTTACCTGTAGTTTGGTTTTTAGTTCGTCTGTTATTACATGATGCAGTCCTACATTTTAAACATACATTCTACCTTTTGCCTGAGCTAATGTGAACTGGATTTCTGTCCTGTGAACAAGAAACGTTCTGCCTAATACACAGACTGGGACAATGTAGCTCCTCACACTGGTTTTTGAACAAGCCTTGAACTAACTGCCCCCCTCCCTACCGGCCTCCCTGCCTCCCTCCCTTCCTCCCCCACCTTCTCTCCTCCCCTCCTATTCTTCCTCTCAGTTTCATACTCTCTCTCTCTCCTGCCCTTCTTCCCCCTCTTCCTTCCTTTATTCCTGCTTTTAACGTTTCTTGACTCTTCTCTGCAAGACTGAGCTTTTGAGCAAACACTCCACTATTAGGTCCCCGAACCGTTCTATCACAAGCTCCCTGTTAAGAGGGTGATGGAACCTGGAGGAAGTATGGCTCAGTAAAAGAGCATTAGCTGACACAGGTCTGGGTTCAAATTCTAATTCTGTCGCCTGCTATCTGTATGACCCCCACAAAACTTACTCCCAGCCTTTAAGTTCCAGTTATAAAAGGTTCATATGGTTATGAGCATTCTACCCCTGCCACACTCATGTGGTGCAGGCGGGGCTCAGGTGAAGCACGCAGGACACCTAGGGTGCCCTGTTTAAGGGGTCACTCGCCTTTCAAACCCTGACAGCACCTCCTTGCATTTCGCCCCTGGGAGCCCTCCTCACCCCATCTTAGTCCAGGACTTGAGAGCTGATGAGTTGTTAGATGTAAAAGGATCAGAGCAGGAACTGGTCTACAGTAAGTGCTCCATAAACACTAGATGTTGGTGTTTTATTGAAATTACATTAACTGCCATTCTTCTTTTATTTAAATGATTACCACAATCACCATTTTTACTATTTCACCACCAGTAACACAACTCATACCAGGAACACATTGATGTTCATTTGACTTTACGATAAAATTAATAAGACTTTTTTTGCAGGGAGGTTCTTTCCCATGCTTCTTATCTTTTGAGCAAAATGGCAGCCAAACACACAGGCAGGCGTAATGGAGCTTTAGAGGGGAAAGCACAGTTCCAGCCAACCCGGGAAGAGTTTAATTCGTGCTACAGCAGCTTGGAGCTGCTTGGTCTAGCTGGCTTTGGGAAAGCTGTTCCCTGGAAAAGGAGGAAATTGGGAGACTGATCACTCCCAAAAGACAGAGTAAGGTGATGGTTAGGCACTGAGGTTTGGGTACCCCTGGATTTGAGAACTGGCTCCTCCACTTCCCGACTGTGTGACACTGGACAAGTCATTCTCTCTCTGAGTCATTTGTTCATCTGGAATAATAGGCCCAAGTTCAGTTGGCTGTGTGACAATGACGTAGGACAATGTTTGTGAATCACGTTGCACAAACCATCATGGACAGAGTGTCCATATCAAGGAGGTGTTTTGTCTTTCCCATTCTTGGTGTTATTGTTATTGGTACAATACTGTGACGCGGCCGTGCCTTGTTCCTGTACTTCCAACCCCAGTGTAAGATCACCCTCTCTAGGCTTGTGGGGCCTGGGAAACCATGAAACGCAAACCACCTGTTTTGAATGGGACATTGTTCCCTGCAAGGAGAGGCTGCGGGTGGGGGAGACCTCACCGTGGTCTTCCACCATGCTTGACACAGGTGAGATGGATCTTAACAATCTAAGTTCTTCCATCAAGGGAGAGGCTAGGTGATCTATTATCTCTTCTAAGCCTGTCCCACCCACGTTCTTCTCTCTCTGTTTTCTGGATATCTATTGGCCCTGTATGCTGAAGTAACTGACATCTTAATGATACTTTTCTGTAGCTTCCTTCCCCACTCTGATTCAGGATAAGGATGCCTCCCGTAGGCTTGCCATGAAGACCATGTGTCTACTGCATCCCTGGGTGAAAATACCTTAACTCTGAGTGATAGCTAGGATGTGCGTATGCTTTCAGATTCAAACTGGTGGGAGGGAGGGATGCTGGATGGGACTGGACAGGACTGGATGGGATGCTGACTGGTACTGTCTCTAGCAAACAAGGACATATGGTCCCCTGGCCGTTACATATTATCCCTTCCACGACCACTTTGGGGAATACTCATTCCAGTGTTTGCAATGGATCTATAATTGGGTTCCTGTCTTGAAAGAAGCCTGTGTCATCGAGAGAAGCAGTCATGGGCCTGTACCTAATGGAAGATATCAAAAGTGGTCTCAGGAATACAATCTGAGCCTTCAGTCTGGGATACAGTCTTGCTCCCTGAGAGCCGTGGGGGTGGTTGGTCTAGAGCAAAGGCGATGCAACCAGGCCTCTTGGCTGGAATTCCATGTATACGAGGGTGTTCCTTCCCTCCCACATTGCTTAGGGAGCCCACACAGAGGAACATCTGGCCAGATGCAATCTACAAAACATGCTGTGAAACATATTAGCTCCCTCAGGCCACGGGGATCCCCACCTAGTAAATGAACAGGAAAGGGCCCCCCAGTGAATTCTGGAGGCTGAGATCTGGCTCCCACGGGACCTGTCTTTCTGCAAAGAATGAAATCTAAGCCAGCAATTCACACTGAAGTCTGACAAGACCTGGGAGGCTGTCTTAGGAGTCAGGGGCGTTAACATAAGGGATCGCCTGCCAGTTTGTCTCAACAAACAGGAGCTAGAAGAAGGGAGGAGAAGCCTTGGTTTTCAACAGCAGAGCATCCACGAAGAGCTAGCCTTAATTCAGCAATTGCTGTGCCTCCAGGTGCTGTGCTCCATGCTTCGGATGCAAAACTTGGTCTGATTTGCACAACAACCATAAGGTCTGTACCCATTTTGTGGATTGGGTATGTGAGGCCGGAGGATACAAAACTTTCTCAAGGGCACACATCGAGGGACCGTGGAGCCAGGAAGAAAACCCAAGTCAGCCTGCCTTTGAAGCGTTTGCTTGTAGCCGTGCTGGGAGTAAAGCAGATTTTCTGCCTGCAGACACAGCTTCCTGCCACAGCCTGGGATCCTCGAGATTAGGGAGGGATCGTGGACATGTCACAGCCTCTCATCTCAGAATCACCACCTTCCAGGGCACGGACAACAGGTATGTTTGTTTTCTTGGGTGACCACAGTGGTAGACAGGCCCCGCTGGGTTCTCGGGTGAAAGGTGAGCATCTGCATGCAACCGGAGCCCTCTCCTTGCTGTCGTGCAGGTGTGAAAGCAGGAAAAGGGGAGGACAAGGGAGGAGTTGCACATAATTAATTGAACAACTTCACAGGTTCCAAACTTCTGATTCCAATTAACCTCCGGACTTAGTTCTCTCTCAATCTGTTGACTCTCAGCATGATGGACCCCAGCCCCAGGACTGGTGAGAAGTGTGTTTCTAGCAGCTTCCCTGGGATCCTGATGAGGAAAGGACTGATTGGATTCATAACCAGGGCTGCCGTGTGGAAAAACAGGCCAGTGATTACAGGGAAAGAGCTCAGACTCAGGGAAGCTGATACAGGGCCTGCACCTCGACGGCTTTTGAGCACAGAACATCGGAGGACAAACAGATGACTCAGACCAGCAAGCCCGAGATCTGAATCAGCAGCACCTGCAAATAACCACCTGTCCATTTGGACCGTTCTCTCCCACTTAACTGCTGCACTGTCAACATCCCACTTTCCATATCGCTTATTACCTCTCATTTACTGAGACTGATGGGAAGTGAATGCTCCTCGGAGTGACTCCCCTGGACCTTCTCTCCCCGAGCTTCTCCAGAACTGCCAGGTGAATCAAGCCACAGGATTCAGCCTTAGGATGGCCTGATGCAAATCCTTACCACCCCTCTTCCCACGTTGAAAATGATACTTGAATTCTCTAGGCTCCAACACTCCATTTCATTATCTATCTAATAGGAATATTAACTGCACGTGCCTCGGAGAGGTATTTGGAAGGATAAAATTAAATAATGCACATAAGAGGACCCAGCACATGGCTGGTGCATAATTAACCTTCAATACAGTTTTGTTGTTATTATTACTATCATTAAGAGTATAGTTGCAAGTGTATTAGTTTGTTAGAGCTGCCATAACAAAGTGCCACAAAATTGGTTGCTTAAACAACAGAAGTTCTGGAGGCTAGAACTCCTAAATCAAGGTGTCCTCAGGCTTGCTTCCTTCTGAAAGCTGCGAGGAAGAATCTGTTCCAGGCCTCCCCCACCCCCAGCTTCCAGTGCTTTGCTGATGATCCTTGGCATTCCTCGACCTGTAGATGCATCACCCAATCTCTGCCTCCACCTTCACATGGCATTCTCCCGCGCATGTTCCTGTGTCCACATTCCCTCTTCTTAGAAGGACATCAGGGTTCTGAAGGATCCAGGGTTTATCCTACTCCAATATGTCCTCATCTTCACTAATTATATCTTTCATGATGGTATTTCCAAATAAAGTCACATTCTGAAGCACTGGGGGTTAGGACTTCAACACAGTATCTGAGGAGCAAGGGTGGGTGAAGAGGGAAAAATCCAGAATCACAGGTTAGTACAACACACGCAGCTAGACCCAGTGGATAAGTGTCGAGGTCATTTGTCCGATAGAAGGTACTCAAAGTGAGGCTGCAAAATCAAGGCAGATTCAGATTACTGTAGCGACCCAAGGCATTCTGGCATAGTGGGCTGGGTCTGGGAGAACACTGTGACCAGTGGGGACTTCTACCACTCTAGAGGAATGGATCCAAGTTTCACCCCAGCTAATGAATACAACTGGGTCAAAGATGCTCTGGCTCCAGGTAAAAAGAAGGGAGCTCTGAAGAGCTCTTGCCCACCCGGCCGACCCAGAACACGAGGACCCAGAACACTGCTTCCTCACAGCTGGTACAATATCTGAGATCTTGCAACTTTACAATGGACACACATTAAAGGATGCTCTCGATCTGGAAGCTAAATATGTCATTTCAGAATTATAGTTATTTCTTGTGTTTGGCTCTTCCCCTTCTTGAGGTTTTGTGTGCATGCACAATCACAGACATGGGAATCTCTCAAAGAATCTTCCAGAATCTTTACTTAATTTACTCTTCCCAATAACCCTTTTATAAGGTTCTATTATTGCCACCATTTTATAGATTTGGAGACTGAGGTGCAGAGATGTTAAGAAACTGTCTTTATGTCACACAGCTATTAAAAAGAAGAAAGAGGAGAAGGAGGAAGAGAAGGAGGGGAACTAGGAAGAAGTGATATTTCAGCACAGATAGGAACCTGAACTCTTGGTCCACTAAGAATGTCTAAGCCAGGGGTGAGCACATGATGGCCCATGGGTCAAATCTGGTGCACTGTTTGTGTAGGTAAAGATTGATTGCAACACAGCAATGCACATTCATTTGCATGTTATCTAGGGCTGCTTTTAAAATGATGTCGGAGGTGAGTAGTTACAACACAGCCCATATGGCCCACCGAGCCAAAAATATTTACTATAGTGCCCTTTACCAAAAATGTTGACTGAATTGGACTTAAATCAACTCATAATGTCTGTCTTTCAGACCCGTTCTGTGTGGGTACACTGTGAGCTCTATTCGAGCATGGAAGCTGGATTTGCCCTGTACCATCCATATTTTTATCATCATAGTCCTTGAAATTAAAATACCCCATTGGTAAAATGGTGTACCAGGATGCAGCTAGTGGGGTAGAAATATGCCAGCCAGTTCGTGGACATCACTCTCCAGCCTGCCCCTTTAGTCCAGTGAACTAACCATAGGGATCCAGCCACACTGTAGTAGAAATCACTGCTCCCATAACTAACACCTTTGGTATATCTTCCACAGTCAATAACTCCCATCTAAATTTCCTTCTCTAAAGATTGCATAAATTATCACCTATATGCAAATATGATTATGACTTAATTACTAGGGCTGATTGGTGACTAATTTTTTGATTATGATCAATCACTTCTTGCGAATCGTATTAAAACATTCAGGGCAATCGGCAGGATGCTAATAATGCAGTTTTCCTTCAAACTTTGTAACGACCCCCAAATCAGTCAGAATAAGCTTTTTACTGAAATCTTAATTTTGGAAAGAAATGATCTGAAGGCAGTTCGTAGGGGGAAGAAAGTCAATAAAACTATGAAAAGTGCTTAATATTACTCATAAATAAAGAAATGCAGTATAAAAGGAGTAATGATTTTAACCCATCAAAATGACATTTAAACATTAATAATAATGCCCAAGTATGGAAGCAGATTTCAAGGAGTAGACCTTCTAAACATCGATGCAATAGTTTTGTAGAGAACTTTTCAAATTTGTCCAAATTCAAAATACACTTCCTCTTTGACCTAACTGTACCACTTCTGGGAATTTCTCCTAGAGAATTTTTATAAAGTTTATAATCATCTATCTATCTATCTATCTATCTATCTATCTATCTATCTATGTATCCATCTATAACACATAAACATTAATACAAGTCTTTTTATTTTAACTCTGCTTATGATACTGAAGAAAAGTAGGTACAGACATGGATGTGGATTTGTTCAATGAAGTGTGATGTATACAAAGACAAAGTCCTGGGTGGCAGTTTAAATGATGCATCATTTAAATATATATACATGAAAAGCTGTCCAAGGTCTACTAAGTGAAAGAAGTGAGCTGCAGAATGGTATGTAGAGTCAAACTTTACTTCGCATCAGAGTCACCTAAAGATTTTGCTAAAACACAGATTGCTGGATGCATTTTGGAATATCTGATTCAATAGGTCTGGGTCAAAACCTGAAGTTTTGTATTTCTAACAAGTTCCCAGGTAATACCACTGCTACTGTTGCTGGGCTTGGGACCACACTTTGAAATCTATTGATCAGTGAATGATACATTGTATGTCTACTTGTATCTGAATGAATACATTCTGGGAGAAATAATATTATTGATTTGGGGGCATAGGACTGGGGAATGGAGAGAGTCTAAATTTTACTTTATAATATTTATACTATGTGAATTTGTACTACTAACATCTATAATATAAACATATTAGCAATACGTCTTGTTTTTAAAAATAACCTGCCACTCACTTGATTCTTTCTCACCTCCCTTTTCATGCTAAATACATGTTTCTTAAATAACTTCCACCTATTTCCTTCTTGTCTGAGAGTAGAGAATACATTGTTGATGTGGACTGTATTTGTTATCTATTGCTGTGTAACAAACTACTCCAAGCTTAGTTTAAACTTAGCAACAAAGATTTATTATCACACATAGTTTCTGAGGTTTGGAAGTCCGGAAGCAAGTTAGCTGGGTGATTCTGGCTCCCCTAAGGTCTCAGGGATGCAGTCAGCTGGGATTACCATCTTCTCAGGCCTTGAAATAGGGCTGGAGAATCCAGTTCCAAGTGTATTTACATGACTATTCAACAGGCAGGCTGTTTTCATTCCTCGCCAAGTAAGTCAAGCAATTTTTAATTATGACCTGAATTCCCAAACACCTTCAAATGATGTCATATGATGGCTTGTCACTAAGATCAAAGTATTTCTTGTTAATACAAGTCTATTTTTTCCTTGCAAATCAATCAATTATGATTCCAATAGATAAGAAGAAAAGGAAAGACTACAGGATGGAAGGAAGAAAAAGAAGAGAGGAAGGGAGAGAGGGGGAGAGGAAAAGAAGGAATAAGGAATGAGAGCAAGGAATAGAGAGGGAGTTAGGACCCCAGTATTTGAGGCTAGGACTCCTACCACATTTCAGATAATAGCATAAGCAGGTGATACGTTGATGCTTAACTCAGGATTAGAATGAACCCATTGACTTTTCAATATTCATTGAGCAGTTGTTAAGGGTTAGTTCTTGCCTTAGCAGCTCGTGATGCAGAGCTATAAAAGACAAGGGCTCTGCCTGGAAAACCTCACAGGAAAGACCTACCTACAGACAAAAAAACAAAAACAAAAACAAAAAACAGCCAGTGTTTATTTAGTACTAGTATGCTCTGCTACATATTATTGCATGATTTCATTTAATTCTTACAATAACTCTGGAAAGGAGTACTTTTATGCCTATTTTATAGAGAAGAAAATGAAGGCACATGTGAGTTAGGACTTGAGTTAAACCCAGGACTGTGTGCCCTCAGAGCCTGAGCTCTTTATCCCATGAGCTTGAACCTCAGGCACTTGCAATGTAGCTTTGAGATAAGTCCTTAAGTCTTTTGAGTTAAGTCCCAACTCTGATAGAAATAAGGAGAAATATGGGAACACAGAGGAGACTGGTTCCAATCTAAAGGCATCAAAGGGAGACCTGGGACATTGGGTCTTTAAGGATGGATCTTTAAAGATGACTTGAGGCTCATCATGGAGAAAAGAAGGTGATGGATGTCTTGGCCAGCAGAAAAAATACTGCAGAGAGAACCACAGAAAGGCATCTCTATAGACCTGGAATTCTGGTTGGTGCCTACTATACAGAGGAAAGCAAGGGTGGAGGGCCTGGAGAAGAGATCTGGGACAAGGCATGAAGGACTTTGTGTACCAAGTAAATGATTTGAACTTAGTGTCAAGGGAGATGGAAACCAGTAAGTTCTTTAAGCAGAATGAGTTATTAAGATTGATCTCTTAGAAGGCTCCCTCTGGACCAAAGCTGGGGAGTGATCACAGGAAGGGAAATTACTGGCAAGGGGGGACAAGCTGGAGGCCATGTAGATCATGAAAGTAGAAGTGATGAGAGAGGGATTTATCATTCATAAAAATAATAATAGCAATAACAACAGGGAATATTTCTTGAGTGTTTACTACAGAGCATGCACTGTGCTAAGTCAAATCTGTTCTATGTACTATCTGGTATTTTATCCTGAGAACAAGATAGGCACCAATTTTACCAGAATTTTGCAGAACAAAGAAACTGAGGCACAGAGGTTCATTCACTTGCTTGTCCACAGACCAGTCACAAACACTAAAGCCATGAATCCATGGAAGAAGGCCTTTAGATCCAGAGGCTGTATCTTAACCACTATGTCACAGAAATATATTATCTCATCTTGCTTTGAACAAAAATGTCCTTGGAGGAAAGGGGTAGGGGTGGGACTCTTTGTTGGGATGACGGACAGTCTTAAGAACCAGGGAGGTGTCTAGTTCCATCACATAGGTTCAGAGTAAAAGATGATGCTGTTCAGAAGTGACAGAGTCAGTATGGCCTGTTCTTAGGACAGAGTTGTCTTTCCTCCCCCTCCCACACCCATAGTGAAGATGCATTTGCTCTGAACCATTAGTCCTTTCTGCCTGGGTTGCTCTGGTGACCAATGGCATTTGCAAGGCAGCTGGCTAAGGTCATGGGTCAGGCTCTCGCTATAGAAAACACACCCCGGGTCTTTGTCTCCTCAATAACCAAGCTGGTCTCACCAACTGAGAGAGCTAATTGGCCCCGTCCCTTTGAAATGAGGACCCAGCATAGCTGGAAGTTAATAAAATGCATCTAGGTGAGCACTGGATCACATCAAAATCACTGGGGAAGACTTGGGGACCTGGAGATTCCTGAGTCCCAGCCCAGACCTCCTGAATCAGGATCTCTTTAAGGGAATCCCATGGATCTACATTTTTTTCTTAACTTTCCCAGGTTATTCATATGCACAGCTAGGTCTGGGTATCACTGAAAATAACCTCCTCTCTCGTGTCACTCCAAGGATCATCAGGTGGAATGGGGATGTCAGGTGCTGAGCTGGGGAAAAAAGTGGCAGGAGAATTGGTGTAGATCACGTCTCAAGCTTGTCACTCTGGAGTGCTTAAGACTGGTGGAATGGATGACAATAATAGGGGTGGGAGCACAGGTAGGAAGAGGTGACTTAATATTCCTGCTTTGGTAGGAAGGAAGGAGCTACTGCTTCTGGATCCCCCAAGACCCCAATAGTAAGTGGTGAGAGTATCTTCATGTTTACACCTGCAGAAGAGACAAATAAGTTGTTGGGTGCGAGTGCCATCCTCAACTACGGATTACTTGATTTCCCAAGGTTCAAGGGGTTATCTATGGGGGAAACTGGCAACAGAGACTGGAATTGACTTGAGGTCTTTGCCCTGCATTACTTTGGTGGGCAGCAAAGGGGAAACCCAGGTCTCAGGACCTCCGTCTTCTTGGAGAACTTGGATTCCCTTAACATCTTTGGATATTGGAAGTCATACTCCTGTGATTGCCACTTCCTAGGCTTGACTTCATATAGGGACTGGGAAGCTAGTCCTATTCCAGCTACTCTTTCAGTCAAGTCTATCAAGAGGCATCCAGCATCTCTTCCAGGGTTTCTGTGTGTGTTGCTGGTACCTTCTTCTGTAACCATTGGACTGGGAACATAACTCCTACTCCCAAGGTGTGTTGCTTCCCTTGGAATCTGGGCAGACTATGGTGGCTGCGACCAACCAGATGTAGCAGAAAGGATGCAGAGCCAGGATTCAGGCCCAGACTCCAAGAAGCCAGCAGCTTTCGCTTCCTGTCTTCAGAAATGCTCGCTCCTAGATCCCCGAACCATCATGTAAGGAGTCTAATCCCCTGCTGGAGAGACCACTGGAGAGTAACTGAGAAAACATGGAGAGGGAGAGGAGCCCAGGTAAGCCTGGACAGCCTGCCAAGAGTACCCATCTTCCACCAAACGTGGGAGCAAAGCCATCTCAGATCTTCAGACCAAGTGCATCACTAGCTGAATACCACCTCGAGATGCCAGGCAGTGCCACAAGGAACAGAAGAGCCCCATCGAGCCTTGCTTGAATTTCTGACCCCTGACAAAATCAGGAGGTATAATAAGATTGGTTTAAATCTGGGACGCCTGGGTGGCTCAGTTGTTAAGCGTCTGCCTTCGGCTCAGGTCATGATCCCAGCGTCCTGGGATCAAGCCCCACATCGGGCTCCCTGCTCAGCGGGAAGCCTGCTTCTCCCTCTCCCACTCCCCCTGCTTGTGTTCCCTCTCTCGCTGTGTCTCTCTCTGTCAAATAAATAAAATCTTAAAAAAATAAAAACAAAAAGATCGGTTTTATTCCAAGCCACTGAGTTTAGGGATACTTTGCTAGGTAGCAATAGACTGTTGGAATAGAATCCCAGAGTCTGAGTGAAGCCCTCCGGAAATGGAGGGTGGTTAGTATTCCACAGAACATCTACCTCAAGAGCTGTAGTATTGGCCATACTCCACCAGAAAGAGAAAGTCAACACCTTCTGGGAGCAAAGAGCCCATCAGCTCCCATTTTATCAAAATAATAGCCTACACACACAAGAGAATACATGGATCAAACTATTCTTAAGACTGCCCCTTCAGCACATGCTCGACTTCTCCTTGCTCCCCTAGCAGGGGATGGGTCTTTAAGGAGAAGCTGTCGAACACTCCACTTAACAGAGATATCCATATTTCAAAGGTTTTTGTGGGGGTCAAAACACAGGAAAGTCCCTGGGACTCCCAGAGGAGGGATGACTTGGAAAATTATAATACAGCGACCTCTATTATGATGACTCAGCTGACCTGATCCTACCCTCAGGAGTAGACCAGGCCTGGAGAAGGAGATGAACCCCTGAACCCCGCAGCTGCAGATAAAGGTTTCCTGTCAGAACCGTTACGAGCTTCCAGCACCAAATAGCCCCAGCGAGAGAATGCTAGCGATTCTTCAGCAAAAACACACACACTCTCTCTCCATCCCTGTCTCGCTCAGTGTTCTGAACCCTTCTTGTTAGATGAAAGCAGGAGCGCCTCGATCCCCTAAAACCTCAGCCCCGGAGACAAAGGCAACAACCCCCTCGTCGTTCGGTCCAGGGAAAACCAGATCTGTACATGCAAAGAGGAAGTGCCAAGGCAAGGGCCCTGCTAAGATTACGGGCTGTTAATAAGGAAAGACAGCCAGGAGGTTTGATGTACAACTCGACAAGCAGAGGTTAAGGGGAGAGCCGGGGCAGGCTCATTTGCAAACTTGGTCCTGTTTCATTAAGTGAGAGCAGAGACAGCCTGTCTCAGTCCAGCAGAGAAGGACCTCATTATCCACGTAGGGAGCAAGAGATAAGAATCTTTTAATAATTGTTGGGAATTTTTTTATTATGATGTGGAATGCCAATTTAGGCCTCTCCTCACAGACTGGATACAAACAGCCTCCTTGGGAGTTAAAGCTGCTCCCCCCTGGCTGTGGTCATTAAGGACAAAGAGGAGAGAGACGGATGTTTGCTCGAAGAAAGGCCGCTGCTCAGGGGGCTCCCGTGGCTGCCAGGGACCAGCAGCTTCTGGACTGGTTGTCCTGTCTCCAGAACCTTCCCAGAGTCCGCAGAGGTTTGTCACCTTGGACCCTGTTTCCCTACCTTCAGTTGGCCCCGAATCTCCTCAAGATACCACAAGTATCTGTGAAGAGTTGGGTTATTTTTCTGTTCGCTTAAAAAAAATAAATAAATAAAAACAAACTTCAGGTATAAGGATTTAAACAGAACTTTGTATCATTACTTGAGAGACAACAAATATTTCCTGTACGAAGCAGCGGTTAAGCATAAAAGTGTAATGAAAGCCAGACAATGTGATTTTGTTTTACCTAGACACCCTTGCCTACCAAAATTGGGCTCTTTGTTTGAAGGGAAGCTGAAGATGGAGTTCGGTGTTACAGACACCCTGGAACTAGTCGGATGCATTGCCCTTGGTGTACTCTAGGGATTGAAAGAGAATTGAAGAGGGAATGACTTCTTTTTTTTCTCTTGATGTGACTTTACCTCGTGCTTTGTGGAACAATCCAGATTTATGACACTCCCATTGGGGACCTCTCGTCAGAATGCTGTTCCAGCCCCAGTGGAGACCTGCGCGTCCTGAGGCAGGCCTTTGCTCAGGCAGAGGCTGCAATGTGCCCTCAAAGGCAGAGGAGAAGGGAGACCAAGGCCTAACGAGGCCTGTGAGGCACTGATCCTCCGGCCCTGGGCTGTGCTGGGGGCTCCCCTTTGATCCCACACAGCTGGGCTTTTAGCCCCGCACCCCCAAGGATTCCCACAAAGTGGGTCCTTAATTCTTTCCACCAGCCTCTGCAACCCCCCACCCCACCCCGCCCTGGCTCCGCGGGTCCCTTCCATTTCCTCTCCCACTTTCCCTGCATCATGCCCCACGGGGTAGATGCTGAATGACAGTGATGGTGGGTTTTAAGTCCGAGGTGTCAGGAGCAATGAAGCGTCTCTGAGTCAGACAGGCCTGGCCGTTTCCATCTTCACAGGCGAGGGCACCGTGCCCAGAGCTGGAGGCTCCGGGAGCTGTCTGAGCGTTAGCTCAATGCCTGCTCCTTGGCTGGGTTTCAGAGAGGCCCGAGGAAGTGAGGGGTGTTGCTCGCTCCCTGGTGGAATCTGTGCTGACAGCTCTCAGGCTTCGGAGGGTACCCTGGTGCACAGGCCAACGGCTGCTCTAAGGCACACGCGTCCGAGCGAGCTGCCCATGCACCTTGCTCGCCTTCTCTCTGCTGCCCTTCTGACGTTGCCCCAGAGCAGGAATTTTAGTAATATTAACGGTAATTATCCAACATCACAACTAGGGGGGACTGGGAGGTGTGGAGTGTGATGTTGAGAGCAGGAGACCCCTGGCTTTGAGTAACGGACGTCTTTGCCCCTTCCTAGCCATTGGAGGAGTTGCCTAATGCGTCCGAGCCCCAGTGTGCATGTAGAACTGGGATAATTGAGGGACCTATCTGTGTTGAGAGTGAAAGAGACAAAGAAGCAAAGTCTGGCTGTGACCTAAGCGCGTGCATGCGGTACGATGAGGCAGGATGCGGGGTGGGGAAGGAGGGACACGTGCGGGATTCCGCTTCCGCCCTCTCTCAGTTAACATTGTCAGTGGGAGGCACCCCACCTCCGTTGGAGGTTGGGAGAATTGAGCTGTGAGATCGCCCATGGGGGGAACGAGGAAACAAGTCCCGTTCACACCAAAGCAAGAAGAGGGGGGGAATGCAGGGGCAGGATCCAAATGCTCAGACCTGGCTTTCAAGGACCCCCACTGTTGGGCTCCTAGCTTCAGATTCCTGACCTTGACTTCTCTCCAGCACAGACCTGCTCTAACCTGGCTTGTCTCCACCTGCACATGAACCGGGTGGTCACACTTTCAAAACTAAGCAGCAATTTCTGCAGTCTGGAATGTGCCTCCTTCTCCTTTCCGCCAACCGTCATTGTACGCATCCTGAAGTCACCTCCTCCAGGAGACGTCCCTGACTGCCTCTGAACCATACAGAGCCGTCCAAAGAGAAGAGATCAGTATTTTCATATGAAGCACCTTGCATCTCTCACTGAGGTTTAAAAAGAGGTGGCCCTGGGTTACCTGGCTGGCTGAGTCGGAAAAACGTGACTCTTGATCTGAAGGTTTTGCGTTCAAGTCCCACATTAGGTGTAGAGATTACTTAAATAAATAAAACTTAAAAAAAAAAAAAAAAGAGGTGGCTCTGGTATTGGGGATGCTGTGCTCGTCTCCTGTTCATGGCAGGCCTGAGGCAGAAGCCCTGCTTACGGTGGGTTGGCTTCAGAGGTGGCATCCATGTTATTCTATTTCCCTGGGGACTTTGAGCCAAGGAGATTTTCCAAGGTGTGTTCTCAACTTCCAGAAGCACCAGGAGAGCAGGTTTCCATAGTGTAGTGGTGGTTATCGCGTTCGCCTAACATAAGCATCGGGAGTAAAACAGAAGACTGTGGTAGAGGAAGACAGTTCATGTCGTTAGAGACCAAGGTGAAGAGAAAAGAAAATCAGCTTTCCTGGCTCACTCGGTGCACAGGCACTCTGGTATTCAAAATTAAATTTCGAGACAACATCGGTGCCATCCTGGTCTTGTGCAAACTCACAGATGCACGTGCTTTTCAACTCTGTGGCTTGCCAGGGCAGTCTTCTGACTCCCAATGCCTGGATTTCTCTTTTCCACTACCCTCAAATGCCTGGCTTCTTCTCTTTCTTCAGGCTTCTACTTAAATGACACCTCCTCCAGGAAGCCTCCCCTGACCACACGATCAAAAGTAAAGCAACCCTCATTATTTTCTCTCCTTGCCTCCTAAGTGCTTTGATAATACTTACTGCAGTGTGAAACTATTTTATTTTCATAATTCTTTATGTGGTTTCTTTTTGCCCCTACCCATATAGTCTGAGTTTTATGGTTTTACGAGCCTTCTTCTTCTTTGCCACCATAGCTCATCATCTAGAACAGAGTCTGGTATATTCGGTGTTAATGAGTGTTTGTTGAATTAATACAGAAAGGTCCATAGGAGCGGTGAGTAGATTAGGGAATAGGACTTCTGACTCGAAGAGCTTCCTGAGTAAAAGTAGTGTGCGGACTGCCTGGGGATCATTGGTGACATCATCCCCTTTGCTTCCTTTGCTCCCTTGGCCCTCATGCACTGCGCTCAGCCACAGATAACTGCCCCCAAATCAAGGCCAGGGAAACACAAGGGTGCTATAATGTTTACCAATTAGTTAAGACTCTTTTGTGTCTCTGTCCCAGGGATGAAAGGGCTGGGCTCGGATGTCGAGGTTGACAAGTAAGATTTGGAATTCTCAGTGAAGGATGGGGCCAAGTCGCGCAAGTCCTGCTCACTTTGTTTTTACATTAAGTGCTTTGAACTGTTGACATCCCGGGGAAGTAAGTCTGTACACCCTGTTGGAGGCAGACATCTTGCAGACGGTGCTACAACCGCGTCTCTTACATAATCCTGCCATTCCCTGCACGTCCAGCCTCGGAGCTGGTCATATACAGGCACCCGATCAACAGCTCCCATCTGCAAGGGAGATTTCTACCTTCTACCTTTCTGTTTCTACCATGCCCAGAAGCTCCTGTGTTAAGCCAAGACAGAGTGGGCTCTAAATCCAGCCTTCCATACCACAAGCTACTGTCGCACGTTGGACAATCCCATTAACCTCTGTGTACGCCTCAATTTGGCTGGCATCTGCAAAATAGGAATAAAAATGCCTCCCTCATGGGATTTATGTGAAGAGTAAATGAGTGAATGATTGAGAAAATACTGGCCAATATTACTGCAAAGTGTTCTGGGATTTTCTCCACTGTAGTTGTGACTCACTTGGTCATTGTACCCTCCGCTCATTCAATGTGCCTAAATCTACTTAGCAGGACACTCTGCAACCAACGATACCCAGTTCCCAGTGCACGACGACATAAATAGCCATTGCCCTTAGACAGTTGAGGCACCAGAGCAAGAGAATGCCGTGTGCACAGACAATTGGAAAGCAATTTGGGAAATCTGAAATCATGGTAAACAAATGTCTGGGGTGCCCAGAGGAATGAGCAATCTTATTTCCTGGGCTAATCATGGAAAACTTCATGGAAAAAGTGCTTTCGAGGTGGATGATGGGTCATAAAAATAACGAGAGAGAGGGCATATGTGAAGGCGTGGGAGTGTATGAGGGCAGAGCATCCTCCCAGGGAGCTGAGGACTTGGGCTGAACCAGAGAACTCCGACAGGTGGTACAGTAGCAGGTGCAAGATGAGTTGCACAGGCTTGGTCGCACTTTCCTCGGAGGCCCTGGGAGCATCAGAGATGTCGGGGTGAGGGTGGGGCACGTGCTCAAGTTTGGAGTGGAAAGGGGCCAGAATGATAGCAGATGGAGGTTGGTGCATTCACCCACTCTGGAGACAATAAAGGCTCATCTGCATCAGGGCTCTGGGGGTAGAGAGAGAAAGGCTGGAGGAATATTTGGAAGGCAGATGGAAAGACTTGGTAAACTGTTTGCCCAGCAGACATCTGCATGATGAAGACTTCTTTTTAAAAAAAAAGATTTATTTATTTGAGAGAGAGAATGAGCAAAAGAGACAGAGAGCGAGCACAAGTGGGGGAGGGGCAGAGGGAGAGGGAAAAGCAGACTCCCCACTGAGCAAGGAGCCTGACATGGGATTCGATCCTGGGACTCCAGGACCATGACCTGAGCTGCATGCAGACGCCTAACTGACTGAGCTACCCAGGCGCCCCAGTGGAGACTTCCTGAAGCAACAACCAAACTTAGTGGCACTCATCAGAATGGCCCCGTGTTCATACCCCATCAGCTGGGTGTCCGTCCCCGCGGGAACTGTGGGAGCTGAGACAAGCCCATCCTACTGCAGCAAGCCTCAGAACATAGGGCTAGCTTGTGACCCAAAGTTCCTCTAGGCACCCCAGACATTTTCCTGCCTTGATTTCAGATTTCCCTAATTACTTGCCAATTGTCTGTGCACACGGCATTCTCTTGCTCTCGTGCCTCAACTGTCTGAGGGCAATGGCTATTGTATGTCGTTGTGCACTGGGCACTGAGTATCGTTGGTTTCAGAGTATCCTGCTAATGAGCGGAGGGCATTACAACAGAGTGAGTCACAACTACAGTGGATTGTTCAGAATTGTTTAGTGGGTCATTCAGGAGCAGGAGGCCTTCATTTATCTTTACTTCCTTCCAGATGTTTTGCATCCATCACCTCCCCTCCTGGACCAGAGAGTCAGGTCCAACTTCTAGTCCCTGCTCTCCTGCCCATTAGCACCACCACCCTAGGCAAGTTTTCCACCCTCTAAAAATGCCCTTGTCCTTATTTGTAAGATAGGAGGACCAGTGGAACCTACCTCAACCAGTTGATGGAAGGATGGAGTACCATGAAGGCATTTCACGTGGCCCATGATCATCCCCACTGTTCTATTCAGCAAGCACTTGCTGGACACCCTCTGGGAGCCAGCCACTCTACCAGCCCTGAGAATGCAGTGGGGAGTGACAACCAGCCAGCTTTCATGGATCTTGCATTGACAACCAGCCAGCTTTCACGGATCTTGCATTCTAGGCGGGGAGGCTGATTATCAACAACAGAGAACACAGGACATGTTGGATGGTACGGGTTAGGAAGAAAAGATAGAATAGGCACCAGAGCAGAGCTGGGGGTGCTGTTTTAGCTAAAGCAGCCAGAAAAGGCCTTTCTGAGGAAAAGACATTTGAGCAGATAGGGCTGAAGTGAGAGAGTAAACTTCGCAAAGTTGTGCAGGAAGAACTTTCCATGCAGAGGAAACTGAGGCACAAAGGTCCCAAGGCTTTTGGTGTAAGGAGCAGCAGGATAGCTCAAGGGGTGGGAGCAAGGTGGGCAAGGAAGAGGAATAGGAGCAGAGCAGGCGGCCTTGGCAGCCATGGTAAAGAGCTCGGTGTTTATTCTGAAGGAGAGGGAAGGACACTGAAGGAGTCTTTAAAGGGCGGCTCCACCATGTGATTTCCAGTTTCAGAGGGTAACTGTGGCCACTGTGGGCAGGTGAAAATTGGGGTTGGGCGTACCTCCTGGGAGCCCCTTGCAGTTCTCCAGGGGAAAGGTGATGAGGATGGGGATGCCCCCTCCTCATGCAGCTGTGGCTGGTACGTTGTTTGGCACATGCTCAGACCGTGGGAACGTTATCCATCCTTATCTCATTCCTTATTAACTGTCCCTTATTTGCCTCTTCCTCCCATTTTGCCCCTGTGACATATGCAGGCCCCCTGCCCCTGTCTTCCCAGTGCTTGAATCTGAGAGCACCAGTTGCCCTCCTCCTGAGAGCCAGAGCTGCTGGATCATCATAGAATCCGTCCAGCCTTAGACAACATCCTCAGTCCCTGTGTGTTGGCGCCCATAACTGGGGACACGCTTTGCACAGCTGTCTCCGAGGGCTTGGGTCCAAACACAGAGCTACCTGGTCTGCTTATCTGTGGAGCATCTTCCTGCCCAGTCACCTGCTACTTGACTCGTTAGATGGTCAGGCTGACCTACAGGTGGCCTGGAGTTGCGGGGAGAGGTTCTTTCCAGTGGACACCTGGTCCTGAAACTGCTGGGCTCTGAGGCCTCACGAGCCCCACCTCAAAGGAGATGCCACAGCCCAATTAACAACCAAAGGGCAAAGTGGGAGTGGGTGTAACCCAGAGACAGTCTCCTCCAGGAAGATGGGCTGGCAGGCTGTGGACTGTTCCTTCGGTCTGAGCTGCCACCGTCCTTGGGACAGTTTCATGCCCTGGTATTTGCAACCCAGGCTGTGCACGGAGGGAATCCGGACTCTAGGGAAAATCATGAAAATGCTGCTGCCCCATCACCCCGGGAATGGAGGGGCTGCAGACACTGCTTCTAGAGAAGAGAGACTGTAGCTTGTCTGTATGACCTCAGCCCTGCCTCCCTGACTCACCTGTGAACTCAGCCCGCCTCAGCCCCAAAGCAAATAGTTACCACCTGACTTGGCAGCGGCCTCGGGTCTGAGCTGCTGTTGATACCACTTAAGTCTTGCAGCTTTGTGGGGTGTCCCCATGGGGAGACCCTCACTTAGTGCCCGTGCTCAGAATCCAAGCTTTCCAGAACGAGTCCAGCCCAGCCCCATTAAGGCACTGCCAAGGCACCTTTTTTGTGTGTGACCTGGGAATTTCTGCCTGCTTGCGGATTTCTCAGTACCAACTTGGCCTGCTCTTGTTTTCTAGACTATCCATTTGTCCCTTCTGAGACGTCCTGTGCCCCCCCCCCTTTATCTTACTCCCTGTGCCCCCAGCTTCTTCAGATTTTTCCCCTTTCTGTCTCTGGATTCCAACCAATGTGCAGACCCTGATGCCACCTCAGTTACGGTTTTGATATCTTAACAGAAAGTCAGGGACCAACACTCAGATACTAGAAATTTGGTACCATTAACAGAAATTGCAGAGCCCAGGAATGAGGGGAGGGGTACAAAGGAGGGGCTCATTTAAAATTTAAAATATTTGCACACTTTGAGCCAGCACATATATCTTGGTATTGATCGAAGCTCTTTGGAAGCTATTTACGTTTTCAGCCCACCTATAAGACTGAGATTTATACTGCATTTGGTGTTTAACTAGCCTCTTAATGCATCCTGTTGGGCCATAGTGTTGGTGGGTGTATTGTAAATTTTAGCCTTGGTGCTAAATTGATGTGCTTAGTGGAGTTGAATTTAGGCCATTAAAATAAATAAATAAAATGAATAAGAGGGACTTCCAGGCCCTCTGTGTCATATTAAAATCAAGCAAAGCCAGAGAGACACAACCTCTGGAGTCATGATAGGGTTTTGTGTGCCAGACTTAGGGCATGAAGGATTCCTTTCAGTATGGACACACATAGTGAACACCAGCAGTGTGGAATTAAGGGAGAGACTGTGGTGCAGCGTGTGTTCATGCTGAGTTGAAGTTAAGAAGACCTGAATTCATACCCTGACTTTACCTGCACACCCATAGCTGGATCTGCTTTTTCCCAGTTTCTAAGTGAGTGGTCTGGCTCGGTGATTAGGTAAAGTCCCAGGCTCCTTCCACGGATCTCATCCCCTTGTAGTTAACCCACCTGTGTTCAGCTGGACTCTCACATCTCTCCAGCCTCTGGGTTGAAACAAGAAGACAACAGCTCCCAGCCATCTCAGGCTGACTTCGGAGACATCTCTTGTCTAAGTGACCCGTGAGAATCGGGGAAGGTCTCAGATTCGTCCACATTCTAGTGAATCTAACAGCTTCTGTGAAGTCTCAGGCTGCCAGGAGCCAAGCTAATTGGAACACAGGCCAAATATTTTCCAAAAGATTCACTATAGATAAAAAGCTTGTTTTGTCTGCTAGAGGTAGATTTAAAAAAAAAAAGAGAGAGCGTTCTGAAATCAGCAGACAATTCAGAGCCTGTTGCTGTCCTCCTGGTTCTCTGGAATTACAGCATTTTCCTCCACAGTCAGTACAGAGATGCTGGTCATTTGAGCTGGCTTCTTAGTGTGACTCACAGCATACTTGTCATAAGCCACCGTAAAGAGTGGGTGGCCACCAAAGTTTTTCTGTGGAGGAGGAGCAGGTCTGTGAAAGCTGGATGACCAGGATCCTGGTGGCTCCTGGAGCAGATCTATGGGGATGAAAGTGCCAGCAACCATTTCTCTCTCCTCGGGTGGGTCAGGTGAGGTCTCGTTCGCTCTCATTCAGCCTGGGGCTCTTGATCCTCAGCGTCAGCTTTTCCCAAAATGGCACAGTCCTCTCTTACCAAGGCATGGGCCATTGTTTCTGACAGTGCCCGGTCCTGAAATAGGAAGTGAACTTGGTTTATCTACTTTTTATCCACCCTTATCTACCCTTTCAATGGCCCTAGCTCTGACCTTGACATATACACTCATAGATCCCGTGAGAGAAGTTACATATTCTTAAAAATGTTGGAATCATGAGAAAGTAAAGGGCAAAAAGGAGAGAATATAAACAGATGTTTGTGTTTGTGTACATCCTTCCTTGTCTGTTTATTTTTTCAGTCGAGAAATATTTGCTGGGCATCCTCTCAACAGGATGAGTAGGTCTTTGGCAGAGAGATATGTTAGCAGTGAAGATAAATGATACAGCAGCCCCTGGTGATTTCTTCTAGCTGAAATGTAGGATGCTGGGAGTGCAGGGTGCCAGGTGAACACAAACTGTTTGAGCAAAACTTATAAATGCCAAGTTAAGGAATTTGGACACTACTCTCTAGGACAATGGCTTATGTTGAAGAGATTTGGGGCAAGAGAGTGCATTCCATAATTTGTATACTAGAAAGAGTTTTCTGACTAAATCTTTGAGAAGATTGGACCTGGGTGAGCTTTGTGGCACAGGGATTAATGAAGGCACAGTTGCTCTGGGTGAGAGGTGGTAAAGCCCCAAAATCATGAGTAAATCGGAATGTAATTTGTTAATAATTAATTACAAGTGAGATGACCATTTCTCTAAGAGGCCATTTCCCAAAGTTTATAATCCTTCCATTTCCTACACACACATACACCCCTACCTCACACACATACACATGCACATACCTACCTAACACCCCCCCACACATCCCTACTTCATACACACACACCTACCTCACACACACACACCCCTACCTCATACTCACACACACACACACCCCTACCTCACACCATGCCTCCACACCACAGTGGCTGTGCCCATTCATTTCTGAAATACCACTTTTAAAAATGCATTTCAAAAACTATAGAAGTTACCATGAGCCCCCTTAATTTCTCTGGGAACATGATCTCTTCAAAACCCTGGACATGGCTGAGGAACTGGAGAAAGAATCAATATTGCTGACTGCACAGTCCTTCAGCTTCCCTCACTTCAGTCCAGTGGGAACATTGGGCTTCTTCTTTCCACCCCCGAGTACATCTGCCGAGCAGGGGAGAAGTTGCCGCAAACCTCTTCCATGCGGCTTGGGCCCTCTTCAAAGCAGTGATACTATTTCAGCAAAAAGTCCATGCAAGTGCTCACCCCCTGGTAAAAATCCATTTAAACAGGCTCTGGTTTATTTACTGTAACCAGACCAGCATGGAACTGGAGCTGGGATAATTAAACCCTAATTCATCAACACTTTGGGAACAACACATTTGGAGTGGAGAATTCCAAAATGGGATGACTGAAACTGGGCCAGACTGGCCTTGGCTGGATTCTGGGAAGGAGCAAACATGGTCTTGGGTCGCCTGATAATTCTGACCAACACAGCCATCATGCCCTGGTCTGGGTTCAGGAGACCGTGGGGCCAGCTGGGGCCAGTCAACTAGCCTGTCCCCTTGGAGGTTTCTTTGTACCCCTCGGGGGCTGATGTAAAGGAGATCTGAGGCTGGGAAAGCATGACCATCACTTGTGTGCCAGGCACTGTGCTACTTTTTAAAACTGAAATTAGGTTCTAGGTCCAGGCCAAGTCCAATTTTCCTAAGAGGCTGTGTTGAGAAAATAGCCATTCTGAGCGGCTGCCTGGGCCTTTCACAGAATGACAACCTGCTCCCCGCCAGGGTCTGGGCATTTAGATAAGGACCCTAGGATCAGAGCTTAGTATTCGTACCGCAGGTTCCCAGCTGGCTTTTCCCGGGGTGCCTTTCAAAAGAGCCAGTTAGAGTTCAGTCTGTGAAAAATGAGTGACCGCTTCCCCAACCATCTCCTAAGTCATAAGTGCTTGCTACCCTGCCCTCCACCTCTTGCCCGCTTGTGACCTGGGACGGAGGACTGCCTCCCCCAGCTCACGCACCCCCATCCTGGGACTCCTAAGCAGCAAACCTTATGACTCTACTTCCTCTCAGTGTATTGAAACTGCGCCTTCAATCAAAATGACCCTGGAGTTTCATTTCCCCAAAACGGGAGCTCCGCTGCTGAGGAAGCTACCTGTTGAGCCCTCGTGGGTGGCTTGTGTCTCCTCATCCAGCATGTCATCATCTGCATATTCTCAACTCAGCACACAGGTGGCTGCCAAGTCTTCCAGCACAGAGGGACCTGATGAGATTTGTTTCCAGCCTACTCTCCACACAACATTTCTGACCACACAGGGAAGCTCCCCAGGGACTCAAAAATACCAGAATTCTGGGGACGGGACATTCTGCTGTCCTTTGTACCTGCTCTCCCCTAAGCCTCCTGGCATCATTCACATGGCTCTGCCCCTCCTTCAGCTTCTCTCAAGCATTCCTCTCTGTGACTCGCCCAGGAATATTTCTGTCTTCAACTCACTGTTAATTCCAAATTTCATTCATTCGTTTATTGATTTATTCATTCAATCAAGAACTATTTATTGGTGTGTTTAATTATATTACAGACATAGCCCTAGGCCTGGAGTGAACAAAATAACATTGCTTCCCTCATGGAGTTTACATTCTAGAGAGGGTAAGGGAAAGAAAAAAAAAAAGTGTATTTCAGACTAGGAAGAAAATGAAAGATAAGGGAAATAGAACGTGAGAGAGTGGGTGTTATTTTATATAGGGTGGTCAGGGGAGGTGTCTATGACAAGATGACATTGGAGCAGAGACCTGAAGAATGTGAGGGAATAAGCTTTGGAGATACTGTTGGGAAGAATTTAAGGGTAGAAGGGGAAAAGCAAGTGCAAAAATCCTGGGGTCAGTTCATGAATGGCATATTCCAGGAAGACTTCTCTCTTATTTCTTATTTTATATACATAATGTATACCCTTGCTATAATTTCTCATTTGCCTTTTCACTGGAATGAAGATCAGGGACCTTGGTTTATTCATATATATCTACCCAGGGCCTACCACTGCTCTTGGAATACAGTTGATGCTTAGTAAATGCTTGTTGAAAGAAAAGTAATCTCATTAATACTCCTAACAATCATATGAAAGAATATATGATTATAACTTGATAGATGAGGAAACAGAGAAATTAAATAATGCTCATGTTTGCACAGCTTGTACATGAGCAGTGTTGTCTAGATTCTGACCCATGTCTCTAAGGCCCAGAGCAAAAATGCTTTCACAACAGTCTTACTTGTGGAGTCAGAGCAGATCCTCCTATAAGCCTAGGGTCATGTAGCTGCAAAGTGGAATTTGTGTCATGACAACAGGCATCCCGAACTGGCCCGACTCTGCCTACCTGCCTGTCTGCCTTTCTGGCTACCTCCCATCATGTCCTGGGGACTAACGAATGCTGTGTTCGTGACGGTGGGCTTGCCCTGCAGTCCACCAGTGTTACTTGAGCAGAGCAGAACTTAGGTAGAATGCAAGTGACGTTGGGTCCATCTTCACAGCTGGGTGGTGGAAGGAAGAGAAGACCACTGTGGAATACTGGTGAGGGCTGGAGCAGGGTACAGGGTGCAAAGAATCGACCAAGGTGAGGGGTTTTGGGAGGGAGAATGGAGAGATTTTCTGTCTACACACCTAGCTCCAATCAGCAGGGCATTCACTGGGGTCCAGGGAAGTGAGAAAGAGGGGACAATGGGGTCCCTCCTGGCTGGGCTGGGCAGGTGACAGGGTAACAGGGACTGCTGGGAGCAGGGGCGGTTGGGCACTGCCTGCAGTGTCTACAGTGGGCAGGTGTGGGCACCAGTAGGCACAGGGTCCTACACAGTCTGGTGGTATGCCCCAGGTCCCTGGCTCTGGTGGGTTTACTCCAGGCCTGGATGTTTGCCTTGGCAGCCCTGGAGCATTAGCCTTGGCCTTAGCATGATTCCCCAGTGGCCAGCATACCTGAAAGTCATTAGATTGGGGGTTCTATTTTGTTCTCACATTTCTAAGCAGTGACCTGCAGCCATGTGTGACAGGCCAGGCACTTTATCAACTCACTTTCCCAAGCCCACCCCACCCATTCACCTTTCCCACTTCATCCATCCCTGCCCAAGACCTACCAATCCTCCAAAACCCAGAGCTAACAGGGACCCTTTTCTTTCCTCTTTAACAAATATTTGTAAGGATTTTCACAACCTATTTAAGTCAACCTTCTTCATTTTCCCATTAATGAGGACTCTGAGGGTGGTCAAGTGACTTGCTCAGAATCACACAGCTGATAAGGTGCAGAGTCTAGGTAGGAGCTGAGGCCTAGCCGATATCAAGAGGCCGTTGGAGCGTGGGCATCACACAACCATCTACCACAAATACTCTGGCCAGTCTGCATTGGCGTTTCCCATCTGCGATGCCCAAACCCACCTTTTTCTCCTAATGTGAACCCAGTGCTCAATTTGTCTGACCAGAAGCCACCAGAACACCTATTCTCATTCCAGTGTATTTGCAGCCCACATGGGCATCTTATGAAATTTACCTTCTTTTAAAAATATGTCTTCTATCATGAGTGCTTTGTAGTTCCCAGAGTATAGATCCTTTACCTCTTTGGTTAGGTTTATTCCGAGGTATCTTATGGTTTTTGGTGCTATTGTAAATGGAATCGTTTCTCTAATTTCTCTTTCTACAGTTGCATTGTTAGTGTATAAGAAAGCAACTGATTTCTGTGCATTGATTTTGTATCCTGCCACATTACTGAATTGCTGTATGAGTTCTAGTAATTTGGGGGTGGAGTCTTTGGGTTTTCCACATAAAGTATCATGTCATTTGCGAAAAGAGAGAGTTTGACTTCTTCTTTGTCAATTTGAATACCTTTTATTTCTTTTTGTTGTCTGATTGCTGTTGCTAGGACTTCTAGTACTATGTTGAACAACAGTGGCGAGAGTGGGCATCCTTGATGTGTTCCTGATCTTAAGGGAAAGGCTCTCAGCTTTTCCCCACTGAGGATGATATTCACTGTGGGTTTTTCATAGATGAATTTTATGAACTTGAGGAATGTTCCCTCTATCCCTGTACTCTGAAGAGTTTTAATCAGGAAAGGATGTTGTATTTTGTCAAATGCTTTTTCTGCATCAATTGAGAGGACCATATGGTTCTTCTCTCTTCTCTTATTAATGTGTTCTATCATATTGATTGATTGATTTGCGAATGTTGCACTGTATGAAAACAATGGATTGTGGATCACCACATCAAAAACTAATGATGTATTGTATGGTGACTAACATAACATAATAAAATTTAAAAAATATATGTCCTCTAGAAATATATTTTTCTAGCCTTTGTTTGTATTTTTCTAAAGCCATGGTTCTCCACCAGGGACATCTTGTCCCCCAGAGGACATTTGGCCATGTCTGGAGACACTCTTTGATTCTTGCAACTGGAGAAGGAGGGTGATTCCAGTGTTTCGTGGGTAGGGGTCAGCAGTTCTGTTCACCATTCAATAATGCACAAGACAACCCTCCACAATAAAAAATTATCCAGCTCAAAATGTTAACAGTGACAAGGTTGAGAAACTGCTCTAAAGTCATAAATAAATGAGTGTAATACTTTGTGTAGATTTTTATATATCGAGAAATAAATACTTACCATCAACAATATGGCACTATGAATCACTAATGTGGTGTTACAGGCAGTTTGCACCAGCTCATCCCAGTGTCCTGTGTGCATCTCTTCCCAACACCAGTGCCAATAGCTTGAAATTGACCATGGTGGGACTATTTAGAAAGCCTTGCATATTAGGGCTTTGGGTTTTTGTTTTGTTTTGTTTTTTGTTTTTGTTATTATTTTTTTGGAGAGCCAGTTTATCATCACCCATTAAGAATTTTCTGTGTAACAAAGATTGTACATTGTTTAATCTTCACAATACTATGTAGTGACTAACATCATTACTCCAATTTAATATTAGGAAATGAGGCACAGAAAACTAAAGCAACTTGTCATATATAATACCATTATTAAATGATGGGGACAGGATTTGAAACCTGGCAGTCACACTCCAGAGCTTTTGCTTTAAACATTACCTGCCTGGCCACACATTAATTAGAAACAACTGTGATACACTGTGTATTCCTGAGTTAGTCCATCTGAGACAGACAAATGGATATTTACATTTAGTGCATCATATTCCGATATCATCTTATAAATTTAATATCTTGATAAATGATAGCATTTGTATGAAGTACTCTCTTTTGGGTAAATGTAGATATTTTACAAAGAATGAAGAGTAAAATAACTCACTACAGAGTTCTTAAAATCCTAAAAGTAGCTGTCCTTCAAATTGTTGCCTAAATGTCACCTTTTCAGTGAGATCTTCTCTAATCAATATTTTTAAATTGCAACTTCATTTTCTCCCCAGAAGCACACCCTATCTTCCTTCCTTTCTTATTTTCTCTGTAGCACATGTTCCTTAAGGCTGTGTATTTTTTTTTTTCACTTCAGCATCCCCAACACCTAGAACAGCATGTGGTACATAATATATGTTCAAGAAAAGGTTTGTTGAGTGAATAGATAAATGATAAATGCAGAGGCTTCTCCAAAATAGAAGATAACCCCATCACTTATAAAAAGGTTCCATGTCTGGTACATATTTATGAGAAATGCAGAGAAAGGGGGGATCTGCCCTAGACAAACGTGTTAGACATCTTTCTAATAACCAAAATTGGAAAAGACAAATTGGACACGTGAAATAGTGGTGCTGGCTTAGCTGAACTGATACTGTTCTTCTGAAATAGTTGGAAGTTGGAGCTTTCTCCCCAAGTCCTCCCAGAGCACTGAGCATTTGCCATCATGGTCTTTGGGATGGACTTGGGGCCCATAGAACAGCCAGCTATAGGTACTAAATACATGTGTACAAAATGGAATCTACCAGGCACCTGGGTGGCTCAGTCATTAAGTGTCTGCCTTCAGCTCAGGTCATGATCCCAGGGTGCTGAGATTGAGCCCTGCATCGGGTTCCCTGCTCTGCAGGAAGCCTGCTTCTCCCTCTTCCACTCCCCCTGCTTGTGTTCCCTCTCTCGCTGTGTCTCTCTCTGTCAAATAAATAAAATCTTAAAAAAAAAAAAAATGGAACCTACCAATGCCAACCCTTGCAAAAGGCCATGTTTATTAAAAAGGGACCTCCTATGACCGTTGGCTCCATGCATGACTCACAGAAATGGATGTTCAAAATGTCCTCTTAGAAAGGAGCATGGTCTTGGTTAGTGCCTCAGCCTACTGGTATTAGATAACTGTAGAGAGTAGGGTTGTCAGGTGCAGCAATAAAAAATACAGGTCATCTAGTTAAGTTTGAATTTCAGAATATATATATATGTATATATATACACACATATATGTTTTATATATATACACACATATGTATAATATATATAACATATATATGTTTAAAAAGTATTTGTTGTTCATAGTTCATCTGAAATTCAAATTCAACTGGATATTCTATATTTAATCTGGCAACCCTAGCAGAGAGCTGAGTTGCTTGGTTACTCTTGGGGACTCTGCCCCACAGAGTGCTGAGGAGGCGAGGATGGAGACCAGGGACAGGAAGCGGTCCCAGAACACGATCAGTCAACAGTCCTGGGCACAGGCAGTACCTGTCTTCTGCCTCAGAGAGTCATAATATTTGAGAATCAGATAGCCCCATTCCTGGCATTCACCTAAAACTCTTGGTTTTTTTTTTTTTTTTCTTCTGTTTTGTTTTCATTTCTACCTGCATTCAGTGATTTCCTTCTCACTTCTGTTATTATGGGAACATTGAGAGTCATTCTAAAGCCTGGCTGATTCAGAGAACACAAGGGACATTCGTAAAGATACGGATTCCCAGGCCCCACCTAACAAGTATGTCTGGGATCAGACCTAAGACTGTGTTTTCTAAAATCTCTTTGGGAGGTTCTGATAGTTAGCCATTTGGGGGAGTCACCTGAATACCTCAGTTCTATCAGACACTCTATGCTATTGAAGAATCTTGGAATCAGTTTCATGGGGACAAGGATCAAGGCTGGAATGAAATTTGGCCCACCTATGGAATGGGAGCAATATTGGGAAATAGGGCCCAGGACGCTATGCAAGGAAGAACCAAAGGCCTGGTTCATAAGAGGCTCATACAAAGGCAGGGTATGGGGAAAGCAGACATAGATTTCGCAGGGAAATGGGGTAATGGGAGTAGAAGGTCTAAGATGAATAAGGTGGCTGCTACCATGAAGAATGTGGGTCACAATTCTAAATTCCATAGAATAAAGCAGTTGGCATGAGGGAGGCAGTGCCCCCAGGCTGGTTGCAGCATAAAATCAAGTGATCTGAAAAATTAATTCATCTAAGTTTGAATGTCTTTATATGGAAAATGAAGACTCATTAATTTCTTCATTTATTTATTGAATATGAGTGTCCATGAGTTAGACATCTACTGGAATGTTAGAAAATCAGCAATGAATAAAATATGTAAGATGCCTACCTTTGCAAAGCTTATAGGCTATCAGAGAACACAGATAATAAACAAGGAAAAGGGAAAAAATAAAAAAGGAAAAGGAAACAAGTGGTTATTACTGTGACTAGTTATTGGTTGTAATTGCTAGTTAATGCCAGAAACAGAACAAGGAGTTATATTAAAAGATGCTTTCAATAAATTAAAAACGTGTACACACAGTCGGAGGTGTGAGTACAGAGGACAAAGGGTTGAGAAGCTTATCAGTGAAGGTGCAGCCGGGAAATCAAATCCCATGCCAGGTATTTCAATAGAGAGAATTTAATGTAGGGAATTCATCTCAAGATATAAGAAGAGCTAAAACAGCCAAAGAAGATGAGACAATCCAGAGACTAGCAACTGTAGAAAGCCACTGCTTCTTCCAGGGCTGGAGGGATGAGGAGGTTCTCTCCTACTACCTTCCTATCTCCAGCCAGCATTTCCTTCTGGCTGAGCTCAACCAGGGGCAGGAGGTCAAAGGAGACTGAACAATGGCGTCCTCAGATGTCAGCCTCTGGACACACACAGGGTAACAAAGGCAGATAGTTGATCAGGGATGAGGGTGATAGCAAACAAAATAACTCACAAAGGATCTCGGACTTTCGATGATTTGATAGTTGGCTGATGACCAAGAAGTTGGTTCATGCTCTAGCTGTCCAGCCAGGATCTTGAAACATATGTCATTGATCCATTTTACCTGAAGACCTTCCTTTTTGGACTAAGGATAAAAGTTTGATAGAGTCTTCAAAGAGAGAGTCTCCAAAATAGGGTGGTGGAGTCAACTTATACCAGGTCACGAGAGTGGTTGTTAAACTTTCAGAAATCTTTTGTGTCAGTTGTTATCATGGCCCCTTTTTTTTTTTAAAGATTGATTTATTTATTTTAGAGAGAGAGTGTGAGTGGGGGGCAGCGGCAGAGGGAGAGGGAGAAAGAGAAGCAGACTGCCTGCTGAGCATGGAGACCAATGACCCTGAGATTTGTGACCTGAGCTGAAATCAAGAGTCTGATGCCTAACTGACTGAGCCACCCAGGTGCCCCTATCATAGCCATTATTAAAAATTAAATTAATAAACTTACAAATAAGTGGCATTAAGACAAAGGTAATAACTACTCAAAATTCATCGCTTTCTAATTGTTTACTACATTTTATTATTACCTATGTTTGTGAGGTTATTTACACCTATTGTGTTCATGTGGTGGAAACACCGTTGAGTGGAGTGCTACTGTCCGCCTCTTCTCAATATCCACGTTCAGCGATTTCACATTGATAGTTTGAAATTGGCCCTAATGGGAATATTCACATCATGGGAATTTGCATATGCCACAAATCAAAGTTGGTTGGTTTGTTTTTTGTTTTGTTTTTTTTGTTTGTCTTTTTTTCCCAAAAGAACTAGCTGTTGACATTTACCAGCACAACACTGGAGTCTCCCCTCCCCACTGATACTTGACCAGACTTGGAACAATGAAGAATAAAAAATAATGATGTCATGAATCCTTAAATGCCTTTACCTCTTTGATGAGAAAAGTCATTCAAGGGAAAGACAGACACTAGTTTCTGACACTTTGGCTTTTTTTCCCCTTGCCTGAAGATTTAAATAAACAAAAAATTGTCTTTTTCCATGCCAAGACTTCAAGTAGTTAGAGAATGCTTGAGTCTGACATACCCTGAACTAAGAGGGTATGTTGGAGAGATGCCAAAGGAGTGGGAAGCGATGAGAATTAGCAATTAGGCAGTGCCTGGGGTTTTGTTACGCAACTCTTGTGTGCATGTAGATCTATGTTACATATATAAATTGTATATATATACATATTTATATATGCAAAAGATCTTTATGTATCCATATTTCCCTTTTATCAGAAGGTTACGCTGAAAGAGAGTGAGCTTAGAAGTTAGACAGACCTGGATTTGAATTCCTCAGCAATGTGGTGAAATTGGGGAAAGTTTCTTCTTGTTTACTTGTCTACAAGTTGGACATAATAGCGTACCCCTCATAATATAGATAGAGGGTATGACAGAAATGGGCACAATTCATTCATTCATTGCTTCTTTTAGCAAATATTATACTTTATTGAAAGAACACAGTAAAGAAGGTGAATGCAGTCTGCCCTATAGAGATCATAGTTTTGCAGGAGAGATATACGTTAAACATTTTGCTTAAAATAATTTTGCTATTATGATGATGAATCTACTGAAAGAGGGTATGTGTCAATTAAGCAAAATTGAAGAGTCAAGAATATGGGCACTCCAGAATATTCATGTTTTCTTTCTCTCCTCTGTCTTTCCCTCTTGTAGCAGCCAATATCCATCCCTGCCCACATGTCTTGGGCCATGTCCCTTCCATTTGCTCAGAATATGCACCAGGGTCTACAAGTCTTTGCTTAGAGCTTTTCTCCGAAGCAGCTGAAGGCTGCTAGGTCCTGCGGCAGGCAGACAGGCAGTGCTAGAAATAACTCTCCCTGGGAGCAGTTTCCCCGACGCAAGGAATGCTTCTGGGCCATTCATTGTCTGCCAGAGTTTCCTCCGTAGAATCCAGCTCCAGGTGCCCACAGTATGGTTCGCTAGCACACCTTTTTTGGCTGCTATCCCTTTTTCTCACTTCCCCATTCCCCTACAGCTGATATACAATCCAAATCAACTATCTGCACCAACTCTTTGACTCAGATCTGCTCTTCTGAGGGCCTAAACCAAGAGAGCTTCTCTCAAAGAGATCTGTGTCCCCCCTCTGGGCACAAAATCCGGCCCCCAAGGGACACCTGGCAGGCTTAGTCGTTAAGCGTCTGCCTTCAGCTCAGGTCATGATCCCGGGGTCCTGGGATCGAGTCCCATATTGGGCTCTCTGCTCTGCGGGAAGCCTGCTTCTCCCTCTCCCACTCCCCCTGCTTGTGTTCCCTCTCTCGCTGTGTCTCTCTCTGTCAAATAAATAAATAAAATCTTAAAAAAAAAAAAAGAAACTCAGAAAGCTGTACTTTAAAAAAAATATGGCCCCCAAATCATGAACAGACTTCTAGGAATAGATTGGTTATATAATGTAAGATCTAAACCAGGGCAATGTGGAGAGTGAAGGGGGCCAAGTACGCTCCCTTCACTTGAAAGCCTGCCAAGAGAACAACAGACATAAACCAGAACTACGGCTGGCAAACATGGTCAGCCTGTCTGGGAGAAGCTTTAACCCATAGAATGTCAGCCCAGAGTTCTGGGGTCTGACCAGGGGGCTCTGAGCACCCCTCAGGAGAAGGCAGCATGGATACTTAGGTCATCTGTCAGAACCTCAGGGCCTCCCATTCCCAGAGCAGCAGCTCTCTGCACGCCAGAGCACTCACACAAAACTCACCATTTTTAGGAGAAAAACAAAACAGATTTGTCAATGTCTGTCACCTCCTTTGGGCAACTGCACCTTTTTAAGAGCCAAGGAGTCCCCAGAGAGTGTGGATCACACCAGCGTATGAGAAGTGATTGACTCAGAGAGCTTTGCCGAAATGCCCGCTGATGTTGGAATCATACTTGACTGGATGTGTTTCCTGGGCGCTGGGGCCGCTGTGGGTGCACTGGGGACAGGGAGGAGGGATTCTCAATGAAGGAAGTTTCTATGCAAGCCCCGCAGCCCCGTACAGATCAGGTTTCAGCTTCAATTTGCTCATTCCCCTTGCGTTTTTCTTTCCCCCCACACATTTAAACTCAGAGAGCTATGTAAGTTCAAATGTTCTTTTATAGAGTGAAATAAACAGCTTTTATAGCCTGAAAACAGCAAGCTTGGAGATCAACCATTCACCACTGAAGCAGGCGTGTTTAAGTCGAAGAAATAGATGGCATTCTCTTCCTTATGGTTAGCTCTATTTTTTCCCCAAAACTAATAGGAGGTAGCCTGTAAATTAGCTGCCTTCCAAGTTGCCAGGGAAAGACGTTACTGTAGCCTCTGGGCATTTTGCAACAAGGCTGCCCCCCTCTGGCTCCCACCACAATGTGATCTGTGGAGAAATCAAGTATGCTTAAGAAAGAGCAATTCGGAATTCGGGCAAGTCAAGGTCATGGTCTCAGGAGCTGGTCACTCTTTCCTCACCTTCTGGTTACCACCCCTGGCTTCTCAACACATCCTACACTTTTCTCTAGATGCCAAAATATATAACTGAGTTTTAGGTGAACTTTGGCAGCCCATGGTTCCAAACTACACATGACGAGTGGGTTAGGTTGAAAGGCAGAGAACATGGAGAGGACAGACGAAGGCTAGCACTGCCCTTTTCATTCCAGAAATCATTATAGCATCGTGCCTTTAGGACTCTTTCTTCATTTGGGGATAAGGAAGCCACTGGAACGTTCAGGCAGGTGGTAGAGACTAATGCTGGATATACCAGGGGTCCCGAATCTTGCCTATTTGTGCTCAAGTAGCCAATTCTTATCTATTCATTTAACAAATAGCATACTATGGGCACATCACAGGGTGGTCCTCATGCTGTTCCAATGCCTTGATCCCTCTCTCTCACCAGTAGTTATAATTAGACGTTGCAACCTCAGAAAGCATCTCTCTACAATCGCCCTGACTTTCTAGCCACACTTCTTAATCACTCCAGAAACACAAGTCGCCTTGCAATGTTCCCCAAAGTTCGTTTTCTTCAAGCAACTGAGTCTCTCTTCCACCCCTTCAGCCTAGAGGACCTTCCTTTCTTTTAATCTTTAATCTAATCTCTTAATCTCTAATCTAAAATGCTTAATTTGTTAGGGCTGCTGTAACAACATTTGGGTGGCTTAACCACAGGAATTCATTCTCTCACAGTTCTGGAGGCTGGAAATCCAAAATTAAGATGTCTTTCAGTAAGGTTGTTTCCTCCTGAAGGTGAAGGGAGAATCTGACCCATAACTCTCCCTTTGCTTCCAGTGGTTTGCTGGCAATCTCTGGAATTCCCTGGGCTTTTAAAAGCATCACTCCAATCTCTGCCTTCAGCTTCACATGGCATTTTCCCTGTGTATATGTCACTGTGTCCAAACTCCCCCATGTATAAGGATATCAGTCACGTTGGCCCACCCTAATGACCTCGCCTTAACTAATTATATCTTCAATGACCCTATTCCCAAATAGGTCACATTCTGAGGTATTAAGGGCTAAGACATCAACATACAAATTTTACGGGGACACAATTCAACACCCTTAACAATGCTCATTCCACGAGTCAATACAATAGAGTTGGGAGCTTCTCCCACCTCCCTGGGCACTCATTTAATTTTTTCAATGACCACAATATAGCAGTGATCTCACTGAACTTCAACTGTTTGTTTAAATATCTCCTACACTTGTGGGTAAGTTGTACGAGATCATGACCCCATCTCTTCCCTTCAGCCTGTGAATGCTCAGTGAATGTTTCTTGAATAAGTACTAACCCATTCAGAATTGCCTCCTTTTTGCTAAGGGCTAGAGGAGAAGCATGAAGAGCAAAATCATAAAGGGTTCCAGCAGCTACCTCCTCTTATAGACAAGTCAGAAGGGAAAAGGGCTGTTCCCTGGGTTCCCAGTTTAATTCCTTCTGGCTTTCTCTCCTTAAAGTCATTATTCGTCCACCCACTTCTCCTGCTTTGCTTTTCTTTCTCTTTATTTCCAACCCTGATTACTCCCTGCTGCCACCAAGACACTTGCCACCTATGCACCCGATGTGTACAGAATCTAAGCAGCTATTATCATGAGGTTAAGGGAAGTATGGAAAACTGGGAGTTTATCAAAATATTCTTAATACAATTTATAGGCTGTCAGCAGTTGTTTATGCCTTCATATTAATCCAGGGATTTTGTATTTATTTTATTCTGATGATATAATACGATGTATAATTTCTTTTGAGAGTTTGGAATTGCTTTTGAAGAAAGATAGGACTTGAGTCGTGAATCCTAATGCCTTGCTGCCAACAGGCTTTTGTCATGCTGAGGAGGATGTTTCATGTCTCTTCCCATTCAGAAGAAAACATTTCACACCCCAGTGAGTTAATAAAAATGGAGAGAGTGTGTGATCATGATCTTGAGCAGGCTTTCTGGGAAGCTCTTAGTTGGGGCTACATTTGCTAGACACATTTGAAGTACTTGCCAGATCCATAACCCCTGATTTGGAAATGTATCTCCTATTTCATCCTAAGGGAGAGTCCCGGGCAGCCATGTTTGGCACTGGGTGACTCTGCTTTTGGGTTCTACCTGAAAAGCGCACGGGAAGGTACCCAACTAAGGTGGAGCCAGTTAGCTTCACTCTTGAGAATGTAAACTAAGCCTTGCAAAATGAGCTGTAAGATTGGGATTGAGTCTGGATCAATGAGGTCATGTAAGGGCTAGAACCAGTGTTGCTCCCACAAACCATATGCTAACCAAAGTTACAGGGAAGTGGAAATGAACAGCCTTACAAGGAAGTGGGCTGCACAGAGGAGATTATAGTCTGTGTGCAGGGAAAGCAAAGACACGGAGCCACCTTGACAAACATCTAACATCAGGTTGACTAATGACACACTTCCCTTTAATATGCTACTTTGGGAGGTCTTCTATTTATTGCAACAATGATGTCCATGATGAAGATTCTTTTGTGTGGAAGCTCCAACCAAAAAGACACATAGGACTATTCGGATTTAGGGTTCAAAGTAGAGATAACTTCGGTGGTCTCTGTGTTAGTTAACTATGCCACATAATAAATTATCCCAAAATATAGCATCGTCAAACAATAAACACTTATTATCTCACCCAGTTTCCGTGAGTCCAGGAGTAGCTTAGCTGGGTGATCCTGCCTCCTAAAGTAGCAATTTGGCTATTGGCCAAGTCTGCCTTTGTCTGAAGACTTGACTGGGCTGGAAAATCCACTTCCACTTTATCTCACTTACCTGCCTGGCAAAGTAGTGCTGGTTTTTAGTAGCACTAAAAGCAGTGCTACTGGTTTAGAAGCCTCAGTTCCTCGCTAGATGGACCTCTCCATAGGTCTGTTTGCATATCCTCATGGTAATGGCAGTTGGCTTTTCTATAGCTGGTGACCCAAGAAAGAGCAAAGTAGAAACTATTTTATGACTTATCTATGGAAGGGACACCTTAATTTTGACCACATCCTACTGGTTACATAGGTCAGCCCTATTCAGTGGTAGAGGTGACTGCACAGGACAAGAAAAGCAGTTGAGAGCCATGCTGGAACCTTGGATACCACAGTCTTTGACCAAGAAAGACACCAGTCTAATTTGTAAGAAAGAGAAAATTGAGGCAGCTTCTTTCTCCCAGACTGTTCCCAGATGTTACTTATGTATACACACTCATCTACCTGCCAGACATGCCAGTTTCTATACATGTGTTAATACTATTCTCATGTTGTCAACACCCTTCCTTCTCTCTTCCTTAAACTCCCTACTCATACTCATCCTTCAAGGCCCTATTCACATGATATACCAGCCCCTAGGAAAACAGTCTGTGCCCCTTGCAGTGTTTTGTAAACTTCCTGCGTGGCTCGCTAATCACATTTATTCCATTTGGTGGCTCTATCTTTTTTTTTTTTTTTTCCTGCTTTAAATATATTTATTATTTTAGTTCTTCCCCACATAGCTTACCAAAAAACCACTTAAAATGTTTAACACTCTATTTTCTTCATTACCTTTTAAAATATAACATTTGACATATACAAATACATGTAACATACCTACACATACATATATAGAATAATACACCAAACACCTCTGACCTCACCACACAATCCAAGAATGAAAAATTTGCCAATAACTTGGCATGCATCTATATAATCTTCTCTATGTCCCTCTTCACTTCACCCCAGAAGTAACTAACCCCTATCTTGAATTTTGTATTTGCCATTACTTTGTCTTTTTTATTTTATTATTTTTTTATTCTTATGTTAATCCCCATACATTACATCATTAGTTTTAGATGAAGTGTTCCATGATTCATTGTTTGTGCATAACACCCAGTGCTCCATGCAGAATGTGCCCTCCTCAATACCCACCACCAGGCTAACCCATCCTCCCACCCCCCTCCCCTCTAGAACCCTGTTTTGGTGGCTCTATCTTGAAAAAGAAACTATGCTAAGTATTGTAGACAGGAAATAAGGTAGAGATTGATTGTATAGTTGTTGGAAGAGTGAGAAGGCAACAAGCATGGTATGAACACTGACTAGGGCCTCAACTGAAACCCAAATGCAAATCCCTACAATTGAGTCTCAGCCTCTGGGTTAATCTCCAGACTTTCCTAGAATTACCAGCCCCAGCTCAGGGCAGCACCATCCAGTGAATGCTGAAATGAGCAATTCTCCGTAATTCCAAACCAGCACTGGGAACATCTTAGAATATGTGTTCTTTCCCCAGGCCTTCAAATTACTGAGTTGTTCTCATCTATCACTTTGTGGTGAATAAATCCAGAGTGATTCCCTGATAAGACTAAAATGGAGCTTATGTGTTGTTGGGCCAATGACCACAGGTCTCCCCTTGCCTTCTCCACTCAGCCTCCTCGTAGAGAAGATGGATCAGGACATTCTCTTTTTGGAAACAGGGGAAAACATGCTCTGGGGAGGTGTGTGTGTGTGTCCCTTGAACAGGAGAAGCATCTGCCAGGCCCCGGGGATGGATGACACAGTATTGTTGGAGATGCATTTAACACAGTCTTGATACAATGTTGTACTGGTCTCTCTCCACTACTGAGAATTAATCCCATCAACTAAGATTTATTGCTGTATATTATGCACCCAGCACCACGCTAACCCCTTTATAACATGAAGGCTCAGAATAAATGGTGGCAGGACTGGAGTCAAGGAGTCTCCGAATCTAACCCCCCACACTACCCGGAATGCGACATTGCTTCAGTGTCGAAGCCCCAGGATACTCTTGATTCTTCTGTCCTGCCATTTGTTCACCTTTTAAAGGACAAGACAGAAGTATAATTTTTAACCCCCATTACACATTCAGTCAGTCAACAACCAGCTTCCTAAGGGCAGGGAGGTGTACATGAGGCCATCTTTTACCCCAGTTTACTCAGTTAATCCCAGTGGTCTCTACTCCAATGGGTTCAGAATGTTTCCCACGCCCTAGTATTCTCAAAAGTCCCAGTTTACATGGCATGTAATATGATCACTCCATATAGAGGCACCATTTGCTGCAGGGCCTGGAACATAGTAGCTTCATGCTCAATATTGGTTATTTACTGGGGAACACTGTCATGCCCAGGCTGAGGTAGCACTCCCTAAACACAGTCTGTGCCTTTCAGAGGACGCAAGTGGGGCCCTGACAACCAGAGATGTCCCCATCTCAATGCCTCCAACCCCAATATCCTGACACTTCCCCTTTCAGGAACAGCAGTAGGGCCAGAGGCTCAAGTGCCCATGGTTTAACCCAATTCTTCCCAGCCTGTAAGCTGTGTACCCTTGGCCTGGGTCCCTAGCACCAAGGTGTGGCCTGTCCTCCCACTTCCCTACTTTGCCTCCTTCCTCTCACTTTCTGAGCATGTGTCCCCTTCCCTCCCCAGAGTCTGGCCACTAATAATGCTTCCTTCCGATGAAAAGCCCCAACTCTGTGGGACCACATAGTAAAGGGATGTCAGCATCAGCCAGGCTTGGGTCATGCCAGTGTCAGTGGCTTCTGCCTTCTCTGTGGTCACTGCTGGCCCAGGTTTAAAGGCATTAGTCAGTCCCAGCCACACCCCCCTCCTTGGGGGCCCACAACTTTGATCCTCTACACCACTCTCTCTATAACCACATCCCGGCTCTTGCAAGTTATAAACTGCCACGTCTGCCCTCTTTGGATGCCCATGGTGTTTGTGCTTCTCTTTCTTCCATTTCGCAGTTGAAGGCTTTATACATGTTGGCGCAGATCCTCAACACCACTGCCTGGCTGGCCCTTTCTCACTTTATATCTCAACTGGCAAGCCATCCATTCTAAGAGACTTCCCATGAATGCTCACTCCCAAAGTATCCCTAAGCACACAGTCTATTACAAGTTAAATTACTATATTTACCGTTGTCATTTGGTTTCTCTATTGGACAATAAAGCCCACAAGGCCAGGTACAATGCCTGACTTTCCACCATTATCTGTCCATACGGGTCTGGTAGGTCACTGTTGGTGAGATATGGATATAGTCCCTCTGCACTGCATTCTATCTCCCAGGGCTACAACTATTCATATTTCTCCAAAAAGAATCACTTAGCGTTTCACTTTGGCATTCAGCTGGGGAATGATTTCAACTTTCTACCTTTGTCCTTCTGACACCTCATTAGACTTCACGGATCCTCTAATGCTAAGGACAATAGCTCATGTTTGCATGTAGTTATTTTATTATCCTAAGATGAGCTGTTGATTGTTATGCCTGAAGGAGATTGGGTAAAGGTGGGGGTTATGGAAATTATCGATTATTGAGGGATATTCTGCGCCATGAACTGGGCAAGGGTCTTTACATACTTCAAAGCCATGCACAGACTTAGACTGTTTGGGATGCTATAACAAAATACCATGAACTGTGTCACTTTTAAACAGCAGTATGTTTCTCACAGTTCTGGAGGCTGGAAGTCCAAGATCAGGGTGCCAGTACGGTCAGGTTCTGGTGAGAACCCTCTTCCAGATCGCAGACGCCAACTTCTCATTCTATCCCGGTGGCAGAAAGAGAGCTAGCTAGCTCTTTGGCCTTTCTTTAGAAGGGCACTGATCCCATTTACGAGGGCTCCACCCTTGTGACCTAATCACCTCCAAAGGCCCCACCTCCAGTTACCATCACCTTAGGGGTTAGGTTTCAACATATGAGTTTTGTGGGGAGGCACAAACTTTTAATCTATAGAAGCAACTAATGAAAATCATGGGACGCTGCCTGGCTAACAGTGATTTGGTATCTAGAAGGCTGTCTAGAAATGCTAATTTCCATGGTTTGTTAAGTGTAACCTTTAGTCCTTGCAACATTAATTTATCATCTCTTGCTTTTTATGGTTAAAATTAAGAGAAACCTCAGTTCAAACTGGCTTAAATGATAACAGAATTCAATGGTTCATGTAACTAAACATTTCAGGTGTATCCACTTTGTGCAGTATGATCCAGGATTTAAATGTTATATTAAGGAACTGGTTTCTATCTAGGCATTCTTGGCTGCACTTGTTCGTTGTGGGCAATATTTTCTGAAAAGCTCTTCTGTTGAGGTTGAGGACCACCAACAGCTTCTGAGGTTCGTATCTTTCCTCATTCACATCCAGTGTGTGTGTGGGGTGGGGTAGGGCACGCAAGGAGCTTCTGGTTTCATCCTCTGGAGAAATAGGCTGTCCTCCCCTTACAACCTCAGAAAAAGTCCCCTCAGGCTGAGGATTCTGGCTGGGTTGCATTCTGGGTCCTGAGGTTATCACTGTGGTCCAGATGGAATGGACTGGTTGTCCTAAGTCAACCAGAGATTCTGGCCTAACAGTCAAATGGCAAGAGTTCATTTTTTTGATGGCTGCATAATATTCCATTATATATATATATCATATATTCCTTATCCATTCATCTGTTGATGGACATCTAGGCTCTTTCCATAGTATGGCTATTGTGGGCATTGCTGCCATAAACATTGCAGTGCATGTGCCCCTTTGGATCACATTGCAAATGAATGGTGGTAGGAGGGGAGAAGAGTGAGTTCCCAATTGTAAATCAACACACTATTGGAAGAGAAGCCAGGAATGAGCACTGGGAAGAGAACCAAGTGATGTTCTTGTGATAGTCTGCCTATGAAGTCATGATGGCTTGCTTAGAGGTCAATCATTAGTTTGTTCATTGAAGGGGCTTTATTCTACCATCTGCCATATATCAAAGGGGCTGAGAATATGGAAATGAATATGGTAACCAACTGCTAATGAGCACTCACAGCCCAAAGAGATTATTATCCATTTAAGCAATACATCGGAGAGGTGACACTTTCTCTGGGTCTTAAAAAGAGGTCTGGTTTTCCTAGCAGAAAGTGTTGAGTGAGGGTAGGTATTGGAGGGAAGGCATTGTAGGCATGTATAATGGCATAAAGGCCTGAACAAGAAGGGCAGATCCGAAGAATGGTGGAAAGTTCTCTTAAGGTAGAGCCCAGGAGGGAGGGATGAGAGTGGTAGGAAGGAGGGAAGGACACAAGAAGGGCCATGCCATGTTGGCTAGATGCAGCACTGCTCAAGGAACTGGTGGTGCTTTCAGTGGACCCTAACCACAGATCGGAGAGAACTGGCTGAATAATTAGGAAGAAAATATTTGCTCCCTAGCTTTTGCCATCAAAGAATATAAGTAGTATATGACTTAAAAAGTTAAATTTAAAAAAAAATGAAAAACATACAAATACTTCTTGCCTAGGAAAAATACTACCAAGTATTTCACAAAAACTGGAAAACATAATAACTAAAACTGAGGCATAAATACTTGAACTCTTTCTTTTTTTTCTTTTTTTAATTGAAGTGTGGTCGACATACAATATTATATTAGTTTCAGATGTGCAACGTAGTGATTCAACAATTATATATATTACAAAATGTTCACCACAGTAAGTGTAGCTACCATCAGTCACCATACAACATTATTATACACTATATGTTAAAAAAAAAAAAAGAAGACAATAGGAAGGGAAAAATGAAGGGGGAAATCAGAGGGGGAGATGATCCATGAGAGACTATGGACTCTTAGAAACAAACTGAGGGTTCTAGAGGGGAGGGGGTGGGGGGATGTGTTAGCCTGGTGATGGGTTTTAAAGAGGGCATGTACTGCATAGAGTGCAGCACTCACCATAGCACATACCCTGCCCAGTGTCCATCACCCAGCCACCCCATCGCTCCCACCTCCCTCCACTCCAGCAACCCTCAGTTTGTTTCCTGAGATTAAGAGTCTCTTATGATTTGTCTCCCTCTCTGGTTTTGTCTTATTTCATTTTTCCCTCCCTTCCCCTATGATCCTCTGTCTTGTTTCTCAAATTCCTCATATCAGTGAGATCATATGATAATTATCTTTCTCTGATTGACTTATTTCGCTCAGCATAATACCCTCTAGTTCCATCCACGTTGTTACAAATGGCAAGATTTCATTTTTTGATGGCTGCATAATATTCCTGTGTGTGTGTGTGTATGTGTGTACCACATCTTCTTTATCAATTCATCTGTCGATGGACATCTAGGCTCTTTCCATAGTTTGGCTATTGTGGACATTGCTGCTATAAACATCGGGGTGCACATGCCCCTTCAGATCCTTACATTTGTATCTTTGGGGTAAATACCCAGTAGTGCAATTGCTGGATCGTATGGTAGCTCTATTTTCAACTTTTTGAGGAACATCCATACTGTTCTCCAGAGTGGCTGCACCAGCTTGCATTCCCACCAACAGTGTAGGAGGGTTCCCCTTTCTCTGCATCCCCGCCAACATCTGTCATTTCCTGACTTGTTAATTTTAGCCATTCTGACTGGTGTGAGGTGGTATCTCATTGAGGTTTTGATTTGGAGTTCCCTGATGCCGAACGATGTTGAGCACTTTTTCATGTGTCTGTTGGCCTTTTGGATGTCTTCTTTGGAAAAATGTCTGTTTATGTCTTCTGCCCATTTCTTAATTGGATTATTTGTTCTTTGGCTGTTGAGCTTGATAAGTTCTTTATAGATTTTGGATACTAGCCCTTTATCTGATATGTCATTTGCAAATATCTTCTCCCATTCTGTCAGTTGTCTTTTGGTTTTATTGACTGTTTCCTTTGCTGTGTAAAAGCTTTTTATCTTGATGAAGTCCCAGTAGTCCATTTTTGCCCTTGCTTCCCTTGCCTTTGGCGATGTTTCTAGGAAAAAGTTGCTGTGGCTGAGGTCGAAGAGGTTGCTGCTTGTGTTCTCCTCAAGGATTTTGATGGATTCCTGTCTCACATTTAGGTCTTTCATCCACTTTGAGTCTATTTTTGTGTGTGGTATAGGAAATGGTCCAGTTTCATTCATCTGCATGTGGTTGTCCAATTTTCCCAACACCATTTGTTGAAGAGACTGTCTTTTTTCCATTGGATATTCTTTTCTGCTTTGTCGAAGATTAGCTGACCATAGAGTTGAGGGTCCATTTCTGAGCTCTCCATTCTGTTCCATTGGTCTATGTGTCTATTTTTGTGCCAGTACCATACTGTCTTGATGATTACAGCTTTGTAACAGAGCTTAAGTCTGGAATTGTGATGCCGCCAACTTTGCTTTTCTTTTTCAACATCCAGTTTTGTCTTCTTTTTCAAGAATCTTTTGGCTGTTCAAGGTCTTTTGTGGTTCCATACCAATTTTTGGATTGTTTGTTCTAGTTCTGTGAAAAATACTGTTAGTATTTTGATAGAGATTGCATTATATCTGTAGGTGGCTTTGGACAGTATAGACATGTTAGCAATATTTGTTCTTCCAACCCATGAACATGGAATGTCTTTCCATTTCTTTGTGTTGTCTTGAATTTCTTTCACCAGTGTTTTATAGTTTCCAGAGTACAGGTCTTTCACCTCTTTGGTTAAGTTTATTCCTAGACATTTCATTGTTTTTGGTGCAGTTGTAAATGGGATTTTTTTCTTCATTTCACTTTCTGCTGCTTCATTATTAGTGTACTGGAATGCAATAGATTTCTGTACATTGATTTTGTATCCTGAAGCTTTACTGAATTCATTTACCAGTTCTAGTTGTTTTATGGTGAAGTCTTTAGGGTTTTCTATATACAGTATCATGTCATCTGAAAATAGAGTTTTACTTCCTCCTTACCAATTTGGATGCCTTTTATTTTTTTACGTTGTCTGATTGCTGTGACTAGGACTTCCACTACTATGTTGAATAAAAGTGGTGAGAGTGGATGACCTTGTCTTGTTCCTGACCTTAGGGGAAAGGAAAGTCTTTCAGTTTTTCACCATTGAGTATGATATTGGCTGTGGGTTTTTCATATAAGGCCTTTATTATGTTGCGATATGTTCCCTCTAGACCTACTTTGCAGAGATCTTAAAATGAGCAACTCTCTTCACAACTAAACAACTAAATATCTAAAATTTAAAAAAAAAAAAGAAAATGGAGAAAATATTACCCACGCATGTGGAAGCAAATATCTGATATCTTCAGTATTAAAGAGACCTTACACATCAATTTTTTTAAAGTTATAAAGAAATGGTAAAAAAAAAGAAGAAGAAACCTGAGAAATGATAGACAATAAGATTGTGAACGTATTTTTAATCATATTGTTAATAAAATGAATGCAAACTAAAGTAGGTTATAAGTTTTCTGTCACAATGACAAAGAATGTTTGTTATTTTTATTTTGTTTGTTTTACATACTTAGCAGTGCTGGCATATATGATCAGAAATGTACATACAAGGATGTTCATCTCAGCATTTCTTTTTTGTTGTTGTTTAAGTAATCTCTACATCCAATATGGGTTCAAATTCACAACCCATGATCAAGAGTCCCAGGCTCTTCTGACTCTGAGCCAGCCAGGTGCCCCAGGAAACATTTCTATGAGAGGAAATAATCTAATGTCCAATAACAGGTAAAATTAAGTCAGGGATATGTATATGGTTTGACACTATTCAGTCAATTAGAATTGATGTGGTTGATAAATATTTATTGAGATGGAAAGATAGATATTGTACAGTTTAAAAGCATATGAGTATGTTTTAATATATTATGTACATTACAACACCATTTTTGTTAAAATTTAAATATATATTTATTATTTTATACTTATAAATTTAAACTTATAAATTTAAATATACCTCATGTATTCTCAAGATAAATGCTGGGGCCAAGATAGGCAAATGCCAGGGTATTTATAGGCTTTTTAGTAATTATCTCTGAGTGGTAAACTTACAGACCTTCTTTTATTTTATTTTATTTTTTTTATTATGTTATGTTAGTCACCATACAATACATCATTAGTTTTTGATGTAGTGATCCACGATCCATTGTTTTTGTATAACACCCAATGCTCCAAGACCTTCTTTTTCCTTATTTTGTATAACCATATTTTCTCTCATTCATTCCTTCTTTTTTTCTTTCTTTCATTCTTTTAAATATTTAACAGAATGCATGTAATGAAAATAGGTAATTTTCATTTAAGTGATTGAGTCATTTAACATAAATGCAGTGCATGTGACAGTCCGGTGGGGGAAGTTTGGATGAGGAAAATGTGGGAAACTGAGGTGGAACAATGAGGTGCTGAATGAAAGCCCAGGACGAAAGGAGGGGTCTGGCCATGGGATCAGTGCTGACTGGTAACCAGCCCAGGGTTCTAATCCACTTTACAGGATGAAGCGCACAGGGGTGCAGCTCAATACAATGTGCAGACACTTCTAATGGGTGGGTGGGTGGCTGTTCACATGGATGGATGAAAGAAAGCCTGAGCACGTTAGCTTCTTTTTTCTGCAAAATGGAGATAATAGTCCTTCCCCTTGTCCAAGGGTTTTGATAAGGATCCAAATGTATTCTGAATATGAGGTGCTTGCACACTTTAATGCAATCAGACATGAGGGCTCACTAGCCCTAAATATTGAGACTGTCTTGGGAGTGATAAAGGAGTGGTGGTTCCAGAGTAGAAGTCCTCGCTGTAGATGAGGAATCCTGGCAAAACAGACGTTGTCTCCCCATCCTGTCCCTCCCCAACCCCCCCAACGGCTCACACTTTTGTAGAGTTTGGCCCAGCTTGGCCCTACGTACTTCTGCGTGTATTAACTCATTTATTCACACAAGGAAACAGAGACATACTGCAGGCATGTGATGAAGATCCATCACTATTCAGAAGCAGAACAGGATTTGGAACATGGGCATTTCGGTCCCTGAATTTGTGTTTTAACCACAGTTATTCTATATCTTGTGTCTAGTCCCAAATGAGATGGGACAAGTGGATGGCGGAAAAGACACGAGGGCTAGGGAGGAGGAGAGTACAGGACAATGATGAAGCTTTGTGCTGCGTGGGTGACAGGCAGCATTGAGGAGACATGCCAAAGGAGGAGCAATCACTTCTATTTAACTCACAGTGGGTTGGTCCGATCCCTTCTATAGCAAGGAACAGGACCATAGGGGGTTAAGCAGAACGAGAAACTCTTGCCTCTGTCACCAAGGAGCTAATAGGGAGAAGCAGTTTCTAGCAGCTAAGTTTGCTCCAATAACCAGGGAAGATTCCATTTAAAGAATATTTTCTCTGTCATAAATTCACAAATGATTCTGTCTGCCTGGCTCAGAAATGTGGGACTTGACCTTGCCGGGAGGAAGAGATGCACACTCATGGCCCGAGGCATCCCTGAAGGCAGGGTTCTGCCAGAAACCTTCCTCCACAGCAACTATAGACGTGAAGCCCAGGGTCTGAGGGTCTCCTAGCCCAGGTGTCTATTCTTGGACACCTCCCTCTGCTGATGCAGGGCTCCCCTGGGTGCTTAAGAATTCCTCACTCAGTGAATTTACCCACAGTACAGGCCATCCCGCCACGATGTTGCCGGAAGGCTGGCCTCCAATCTGGGACAAGCATGGTGGGACTCAGCTGTATGTGCTAAGCCTTGCCTATGGTCCCGTAATTCCACCCCTATAATATATCCAAGAAAGACGAGTGCGATGTTCACTGAGAGAACGCTCAAAAAAATGGTTCATTCAAACACCCCCAAACTGTTTATGATCCAAGGTCCACCAACAAAAGAGATGAAGCCACTGTGGTATATCCATCCTGTGGAATGCTGGCACACACCCACAAACACAGATGAGCCTCCCAGATGTGCTGAGGGAAAAGGCCAGACACAGAGACAGCGCACTGAATGAGGTCATTTAGATGAAGTTTAAGAACAGGAAAACTGTTTATAAGATGAGACGTCAGAGAATGTCCTATACGGGAAGGAGCAGGTGGGAGATCTGCGGGCTGCTAGAAATGTCCTCTGTTGTGATCTGAGTGGTGGTTTCGCAGGTGCCTGCATATGTAAAAGTTCATCAGCTTGTACAGTTGATTTGGGGACTTTACTTTATGTCAGTTTTGTCTAATAAATGGCCAAGATACTTGGGCTTCTGCTGTCTTGTTTAGTGTGTTCCTGAAACTGTGTCTGGATTCCAAATGTTTAGAAGTTGATTAATCGATCTCCAAATCGTACTTGTCATTAAATTCCCCCAAAGCCAAAGCATATTCTAAAATGCTGAATAATTTTATTATGCTTCCAATACTTCATGCATGTTTATGTTTGAACACAGAGTTGAACCCAATGAGGAGCATCTGATTAAAAGTAGTAACAGTAGTTACTGCTTATATAACACTTACTAGGCATGGTTTAAGCCCTTCAGGTATTTGATGTAATTACACAACAAAACTATGAGTTGTCAGTACCACCATGATAATTTCTGTGTTGTATATTTGGGAATGAGCACAGAAAGGGTAAATGATTGCCCAAGTTCCCACAGCTAGTAATTAGCCAGCTCTAGAGTCCACACCCAGGCATTCTGTCTCTAAAAGTGATGTGCTCAACCCTACTCTTTCTGTTTAGTCACCCTTTTGCAAGCATAATAGTTGTCATCTTTATCTTTGTTATATTGCATTTAGGAAAGTCTCATTTCTCAGCACTAGCATTACCCATTGAATTTGTCTGTTTTCTATTTATTTTGAAATAATATTATGTGCAAACTGCAATAAAAAACTATTTTCCAAATGTGTTTTAGTAGCGGAATTCAATCTTTCAAATAAAATTTTACCCTGAATCCCAAGATAAATAAAAAGTTAAGCTCTTCCAGCTAAAGCGAGGTGAGTAGGCTGGGGGTTCAGGGAGAAGGAGGAGTCGTAGAGAGGAGGATGCGAGGGTCTTGAGAGCTGCTCCCTTTCTCTGGACTACACCTCAACTTCCTCCTACAGAAACTTTGGGCCACAGAATTCCGATAATAGTCTTGTTTAAAAAGCAAATAAAAACAAGGATGGCGTTCTTTTGTGGGAGATGGAAACTTGCTGAAAGAAGATCTATTGACCATATTATGCCAGTTTGAAATTGGCTTCCACCAGCTGATGCAAAGTGGCTTGAATTTAATTTAGCAATAGTTTTGTAGAGTATCACTCTACAGTGTGAGAAGAGGTGAATTGACTGAATATAGCACTGAATATAGTCAGCACTGAATATAGTCAGCCCAAGGACCATGTGCTCTCTAGGGTATAAAGGACAATTCTGCAGGAAAATTCCCCAGGCCTCAAGTCTTCCAATCAAACTCACCTAGTTCTTGAAAGGAATATCCCCTGGACTGGGATGCCATTGGCGTTCCAAGGTGTGGGCCTTCCTTGATCTTTCGGGGATCCAGTTTTGAATAATCTCTGATTTCATACTTTACATATTCACAGTCCTTCCTGAACTACTTTTCTGTGTCAATGTTGCTTTTAGCTTTTGATTTATCTTAATTAAAAAAATTAATACATGTACATGGTAAAAAAAAAAAGAAGAAAAAGAAAGAAAAACATTAAATAAAACAAAAACTTCAAATGGCAAAAAGGGTACCATGAAAGTAAATTTTCTTCCCATACCAGAATGCCAGATGTGCCCGCTGTAATTGTTTCATCTTTCCAGAATTTTCTACATAAGATTGACATGTATGTGAGTGTGCCCTTTGTGTTTTATTGTACACACTCTGGATCGTGTCATTGCTGTTTCCATTTGTGTGTTCTTTTGTTTGTTTTTATACTTGAAAATATGTAGTTTGTGAACGCTTAACTTATTCTTTATAAAGACTGGGCACTTTTCTGCGTGTGGATGAAACATTATTTAACCAGTTTCCAGTGATGGGTATTTTGGTTCTTACTGATACTATCTCACTGTAAGTGAAGCTACAGGAGGCCTCCTCAGATGTTTTGTGACACCCAGATTTGGGATGAATTCCTGAAAATCTAATCACAGCAGCAACTTTTATGTGCATTTAAAAAATTGAAGGACAGTTGACATTCTGGCCTCCAATTCACACTCCACATAGTTTCAGAGGGGCCCATTTCCCTCCACCCTCCCCAGCACGATGCATCCTCAATTCCAAATGATTACACTTGAGCTAAGGAAGAAGGACTGCAATGTCTGGAGTGGCGGTGCTCTTTACCAACCAGGAGTTCAAGTTCTGAAGAGACACCACCCTTATCAGTGGAATAGTGATGATTCAGTAACCAATCCTAGTCATAGAATGACTAGGTAAACTCTCCAAGGGAGGCCAAACTGAGGTCAGTTGTGTTGGTTGGCCCATTCTACCTAGCAGATATTGGGGGCCTATGCCTGCTGTCAATGCCATTAATGAATGATGTGAGATCTTCCGAACATCAGAGGGAGAATCTGAATCAGCCACAGTGCTGATGTACCTCTGAAGCAAGATTCCAAGGTGGGTAAGGCTAGTGAGCGCAAGTCAGTTCTCAAGTCCTGACCCTGCACACAGGGCAGGAGAGTCACGGGGTCAAGCTGGAATGACCTTACTACCCCTGCGGGTAGTCCTGCTCCTCAGGCAGGTACAGAAGCCACGTCAAGGCCTGTAAGACCAAGGCAGACCAACTGCCAAGCCTTAGGTCTATATGGCCACGATCTTCATAAAGTGCTTGCCTTGGGGATCTTTTAAAGAAAGGCCTTAAACACGAAACCTTTGGGTCAATGGGCCAAACTAAATGTGTCCATGTTATCAAAGAGAGGCCTTCTTTTTTTTTTTAATTAGTTTTTTTTTTTTTTTAATTCCAGTATAGTTAACATAGTGTCTATTCGTGTTAGGTGTGCAATATAGTGATTCAACAATTCTGTACATTACTCAGTGCTCATCATGATAAGTGTCGTCTTTAATCCCCATCATCTGTTTCACCCATCCCCCCACTCACCTCCCCTCTGGGAACCATCAGCTTGTTCTCTATAGTTAAGAGTCTGTGTCTCAGTTTGTTTCTCTTTTTTGTTACTTTGCTCATTTATTTTGTTTCTTAAATTACACGTATGAGTGAAATTATTTGGTATTTGTCTTTCTCTGACTTATTTCACTTAGCATTATACCCTCTAGCTCCATCCATGTTGTTGCAAATGACAAGATTTCATTCTTTTTTGTGGCTGAATAATATTCCATGTATCTTCTTTATCCATTCATCAGTCGATGGACACTTGGCCTGTTTCCATACCTAGGTTATTGTAAATAACGCTGCAATAAACCTCAGGGTGTACGTATCCCTTTGAATTCGTGTTTTCATATTTCTTTGGGTCAATACGCAGTAGAGTAATTGCTGAATCGTAAGGTAGTTCTATTGTTCACTTTTTAAGGAAACTCCATTCCATTTTCCACAGTGGCTGCCCAGTTTGCATTCCCACCAACAATGCACAAGGCTTCCTATTTCAAGGAGAGACCTTCTCTCCGGTTCCTACCTCACATTCTACATTCATGAAGATGGAATTAGTGAGATTTTACTAGGGCAGAACTCTGCACTCACAGAAGAGATAAATCAGTAAGGGTTTGGGGATGAGGGATAGAATTTACCCCGGGGTTAATTCAGAAGTACTCTATAGACTTACATTAAAAATAAGATTTAGGGGTGCCTGGGTGGCTCAGTTGGTTAAGCGACTGCCTTCGGCTCAGGTCATGATCCTGGAGTCCCGGGATCGAGTCCCGCATCGGGCTCCCTGCTCTGCAGGGAGTCTGCTCCTCCCTCTGACCCTCCCCCCCCTCATGTGCTCTCTGTCTCAAATAAATAAATAAAATCTTAAAAAAAAAATAAGATTTAATTTGCCAGGGCAGCTGTGGTACAGGGAACGAACCAGGACCTGATTTCCTGGTAGAGCTGCCATTTATGGGCTGTGAGACCTGGGAATAATAATACCTACCTCACAGGTGTTAATGTGAGCATTGGAACAGATGATGGATGGGAGGGCTTCGGGAAGCCAGAGTGCTGTAACAAATGTGCAAGCTCAGCTTTACAGGCCACGGCGGGTCACCCCCACGGATCCCCCTTGGCCTCAGCTGCGATTGTGGGAGCGCCAGCCCTCCTGACCTGTTTCCTCAGCTATGCGGGGGTGTCCCCACAGGGTGTCTTTTCATTCTTGCATATGTGGGGTCCTCTGGCATTCCAGAGCATTCTTCCTGTTCTTCCTTTCTGCTTCTGTCCTTAATGCTGTGGTTCCCGCTGCTCTCAATTCATGGGGATAGTGCAGGTGCATCTCCTGCCCACAAAGAAGCTGCCAAGAGCCGCCTCCGCCACCAGCCCTTAGAGAGTGATTTCTTTTTAGGCTGGCCTTAGAGCTTGCTGGTCTATACAGCATGTCCCTCCCCATGCCAGTACTATCCCTCAAAAAGAAAATGCCTCATTCTGGTTATCTATGCATAAAAATCACCCCACAAACCTAGTTATTTAAGCAAAGGCAATGTTTATGTCACTCATGAATCTGCAGTTGAAGCAGGCTCAGTGGACAGGTCTTCTCAGTTCCACTCCGCATCAAAGACAGGAGACTCAAATCATCTGGAAGCTTCTTCACACCCATCTTCGACAATGCTGATGGTTAGATGGAACCTTAGCAGGAGCTGCAGCTTACTACACCTTTATGGGCCTTTACATGGTGTCCAGGCTTCAAGGGCAGGGATGCATGCACAAGAAATTGAGAGAGAGAGAGATTGAAAGCTGTATCATCTTTTATGACCTAGACTCGGACGCCACAAAGTGTCATTACAATAATAATAATTATCAGAAGCAAGTCACTTCTTTTTTTTTTTTTTTAAAGATTTTTATTTATTTATTTGAGAGAGAGAGAATGAGAGACAGAGAGCATGAGAGGGAGGAGGGTCAGAGGGAGAAGCAGGCTCCCTGCCGAGCAGGGAGCCCGATGCGGGACTCGATCCCGGGACTCGAGGATCATGACCTGAGCCGAAGGCAGTCGCTTAACCGACTGAGCCACCCAGGCGCCCCGAAGCAAGTCACTTCTGACCTCAAAGCTTGTCTCATAATCAAGAGGAAGGGAATTAGACTCCACCTTTCGGTGGTAAGAGTGTCAAGAATTTACAGACATATTCTGAAACCACCACACACATCCTCACACCCAAACCCGTAAGGATTACGTTCCGCAACGTGGCCTAAAAACCCTGGCATCAACAGGCCCTCGGTCTTTATTATGATGTATCAATGAAACACCTCTTGCCATTGTATTGGCAGCATTTTTTTTTTTTTTTTTTTTGCAGTCCCCTGGCCCTGGGACTCAGGCATAAGTCACCTGGCGCTAGACTGAGAGACTGACACTCTGCTGCGCTCAGAATCACGCTTTCGTTTCATGACTCTCATTCCATGCGATTTTTGTCCACGGACTGTGTTGTTAACTACGGCTACGTGGCAAGTCGTGCCTAGACTCACAGGTCTGCAGAGTGGCGGGAGTTCAGCTGATCCAGCTTGGGCTTGGCCAGCAGAGCTGAGCTCTGCGCCGTCTCTCAACCACCCCCTGGGACCAGGGGGCTCACCAGGGCAAGTTTCACTCCTAGTGGTGGCAGAGATGTCATTAATAGGGCGAGTAGAAACAGGTGAGGCCTCTTAAGTCCTGGTCTCTGAATCCGCCCACTGTCACTTCCACCCACATGCCATTGGTCAAGCAAATCATGTCGTCAAGTCCAAAGTCAAGGGTCAGGGAAATGCACTCCAACTGTGATGAAGCCTGGGCATGTGTGTGGACACAGGGAAGGGTAAAGAATAAGAACTAATATAATGCAGTCTAACTGATGAGTCAGTCTTTTGTATATTGACCTTCTCTTGTCTTTAAGGCAAAGATTACAGATTTCACTATCCCTGTTCCTACCTTCATGTCAATTAGGGGGGATAGAGTCCAGCATGCTTTATGAATGATCTGGGACACACTTCAGGACTTTTCTCAATACAGTGCTCCACAGTAAACGGATTGGATCTGGAAAATAAAATAAACTACGGTTAGGGTGTCCCAAGAGGCTCCTAGGCCCCTAAATTCAAAGACCTGACTCCAAACATGCTCAACTCTCCAGGCTTGTAAGCACGGTATCAAGGCGCTAAGAGAAGAAGAGTGGGTCTGCTGATACAGAGGTGTGTGAGCATCACCACTTGAATTATACACATAAGCTGTGTTTCTTTTTCTTCTAGAGTAAGGGAGGCCAAGCTGGTGTAACCTTGCCCACAAACCATGAACTAAGGATACATCATCCTCTAAAGGGGAGACCTTTTTAAATCATGCTTTCTTATGTAAGGGAAAAGTCGGACTCTGGTTAGGATTGAATGACTGACATGCCAGAAGTAAGACCGGGGTCCTGTGTCTCACACACATGCACACACACACACACACACACACACGAACATGATGTACACTCAGGGAAACTCGAGAATCAGACACTCGGAGGTGATTCCTGTTAATCACACGTTCCTAGAAAAGATGTTAGTGGTAAGGAATCTAGGACACAGTCCCTTGTTCCTTTTCTCCAATTGTCATTGCCACTCAGAAGTCATGATAAACTAAGAAAATAACATAATTTGTTACCTTATTACAAAGAATTGAGAAATATGTTTCCTGACTATTTGTTGTTACCATTGAGAGGTAAACAATTTTCACAAATGCATAAAAAGCATCTTCAAATATAAAAGAACAATTAATTAAACAGAAGATGCTCCACTGGGGAGTCCCTCTCCTCCTCTGTGGGCTCCAGCCCTTGCTAATCCTCCTCAGCCACAAGGCCAGCAGAAGTCAACAGGGCAGGATTGGTGTAGGGGCCCCACACCAGTGAAAGCAAGAGGCAGGGCTTACCAGGGAGGAGAGTAGCACGGTTAGGTACCTGCAATCTGCAGGAGGTAAGGATAAGAATGCTTCAGAAATAAAGGAAAATAGGGGCACCTGGGCTCAGTTGGTTAAACGTCTGTCTGCAGCTCAGGTCATGATCCCGGGGTTCCTGGGATCGAGCCTGCACTCGAAGCATCGAGCTTCTCCATCTCCTTCTGCCCCTCCTCCCTGTTTGTTCTCTCTCTCTCTCAAATAAATAAATAAAATCTTAAAAAAATAAATTCTGGAATCTATATATGAAGTGGCAATAATTCATATGGATCAATGTGTTGGCCAGGAAGCTATTTACCTTGCAGTCTTCTAGGCAAGTTTGCTTTATTTTGCTTCTCTTCACCATGGAGGGGATGGCCTTCTCCATCTGCCCCACAGCATAATGGTCATCTCTCAGGGGAGAACTGTTACCTTCTAAAGGAAGGCTGACATTTAAAGATTGAAACCTCCCTTGGAAAAGTAACAATGTCCCTATGGCTAGAGCACCCCCCTTTCCAGGACAGATTGGAAGACCCATCTAGATGGTAGAAGGGGGGAACCAGGTCAGATCTTATCGCAAAACGCTCAATAAGGAAGTCTCTAAGACACATCAGCCAATCCAATCCAAGTGCTAATTGGTTTGCAATTCCCCTAATTAATTTGTCATCTACCTGGACAGCTGAGCTGCTGGCGGGAAGCCCAGACCCTGCCCAGCCAGATTCACAGCTCCCGGAATTTGGAAGTGTAGCAGCAATGACAATTCTGCACCTCGTCCACACGTGGGCATGCCCCCCCGCACATACACACCTTCTTGCTAAATGTAGCGATGATAACAGATTCTCACAATGCTGCTAACAATCTCATTAGGCTGTTTGGTGTGAGGAGGAAGCAAGAGCCCTTCAAACTTTGCTCTAACACTTTGTGAACAAACTACAGAGGTGCCCAGACCCGTTTTGTCATTAAGCAAAGGCTATAGTTATGATTGAAGGTGTCTAGAAGGCTCAGGCTCCCAAATCTCTATTCCACCATAGATGAGACAGTGTGCCACAAGCTATTAGCCTGTTTGAGTGAAGTACCACTTGCCATCTCCTTCCCAAATAGTCTCTATATAGCTATTTAAGAGTCCCAGGATTTTAAACTTGGATAACACAGTGACCTTTCTGAAGGGAAAAAAAATTACATGTATGCTCAGCATTGATGTAATTTCCATTATGGTATTACTTCAATGTTTACAAAGGTAAAGCTCTGTGTTAACTGCTTATCCTCGTGGTTCATGTACCCACTATAATACAAAACACACTCACAACTTGAATAGAAACAAAACAATACCCATTACATTTGAATTAAAATATTAATTTAATGTGGCATCTTGTATTGTGTTCCTGAAATGAAATTGTTATTTGAAATCTGAACATGACACTGATTGCTATGTTTCTACAGTATCTTATCTGTCTGGAAAGCTGATACTACAAAGCACTGTATCCACCCCGTTCCCTCATCTTGTTTGCCTATTTGAACTATAACTAAAGCTTTGTTCATATAAATGGATTGAGGACATTGATTGACCCTCACTAGGAATGGACACTTCACTGATGCTGTAAGACCAGCTCTCATCTTTTGTTATTTTTTTGTAAAAACAAATGAAAGAATAGGGAAATAAAGGCATCTAGCAGTGTCTAGTTTTAGAGTAGTCATCTCTATGACCCAGAATATATTTGCATATATGCTTTTTTCTATTATTATCAAAACAATAAAGACACTGTTGGTCAAATAATGAACACTTCTTCATTGTGGAAAATTGTACACCTGCCTTCTCTCTTTCCCACGAGGCTCCTTTTTTCTGCATGTAAACTGGCCCTCAGCAGTCTTCTGTTAGGATGAGTGTCTCTCGGACTAAAGTTACAGTTGCTTCTATGCTAACTCAACTCTGGTCTTTGCAAGATTCTTTTTTTCAAACCAAGGCTTTGCAGAGCCTTGTGTTTTTCAGTTGCAAAGACAATTAAATACTTTGAGACTTTTAAAATATTAAAATATGCCAGTTCATGTCTGGAGAATAAGGCAGCCAATACATGGATTTTCTTTAATGTACAGAAAAGTCTAGAGACATTTCTCTAGAAGCTGGGGGCAAGGGCCAGGGCTAAGGCGAGGCAAGTGAGTGAGGCATTCACTTAGGGTGTAAAATTTAAAAGGGTGCCAAGTAACTCAGTAATCAAGATAAATAATAATTTGATGCAATGTGTTTTCTAGAAATCAAAACTAATTCAGAAAATCCATGATGAGCAAAATATGAAAATTTTAAATAAAGACCTTGCTCTGTCAAGCTATATTGAGCCTGAGGCAAAAGGAAAAATATGTGCCCCTGTGCGCATGTTTTTGTGTATTTTATTAGTGTTTTAGTTTTGTTTTGTTTTTTTTTGCAAAAGATTATAGTTGGGAAAATATTGAAAATTGAAATGTAAGTGTATAAAAACTGACATTATTTTTGATTTAAGTATTTTATTTATACCAAAATATAATTTATGATCATTTTACTTCAGCTTAGGTTAATTAAAAATTGCTTAAGACTGTCACTTGGTGAAGAGAAATTGCCAACATGACATTCTCTCAATTGAAAATGAGATAAGCAATAAAGCAAATTTTGAGAGTATTGTTGATGTGTTTGCTTCCATTAAATCCAGGGCACACATGTTTCCTTCTGTCTCAGGTTCCAATATGATTTGATATAGCATTCCCCTGGGCAAGGCAGAGGGTAGGTTTGAAGATTAATTAATGCCTAGAACAGGATAAATATTTATTAAATATTCATTGTTATCACTATTATCACAATCCCTTCTCATGAGCTCCAAAGCCGAACAAGGACTTCCAGCTGATGGTGCCAAACACAGTTCTGAGGAATTGAGAGGTAGATGGTAAAAGCAAGCTGGACAGTAATCAAAGTTCTCAGAAGTCTCCAAGGGCTGCTCCCACCTCATGATGTTGGTTTCTACTTGGTGCTGTCTTCATGGCAACCTTAGAAGTAAAGTTTCTCACTCCTCCCTGCCCCCCAGATTCTTCTGTGCCACTCAACCATGTGAGTAGAGGAAAATCCAAATCCAATATGGAAGAGGGGGAGATGACATGGAGTTGCAGAAAGATTTGGGCTAGAGACCATTTTCCAAAATTCTGGAGGCCTATGCTCATGCTTGTGAACACGAGCATGTTAAAACTTACTTGTTAGCAATGTTTTATGAATTAAATGCCCTGATTTTTATAGGGTGTCTGAAGCAGTACCCAGAACATGCTGTGCCAAGAATATATGTTTGTTAATGCAAGAGGAAGGAAGGAAGGGATGGGTATTAGTCTTAAATTGCTGCCTAACAAATTACCACAACCTTGAATGCCTTAGAATAAGACTCATTTTATTTCATAATTCTGTGAGTTCAGAAGTCCAGGTGGGCTCGACTGGTTTCTCTGCTGAGCATCTCACAACTCTAGAGTCAACATGTCAGCTGGGCTGGGTTCTTAACTGGAGACTCTGAGAATGAAACCACTTCCAAGATATTCCAGGATGGTTCTATGCAAGATCCTGTATTTTCTACTTAATTCTCATAACAACATATGCTAAGTCATGCCACCATTTTATAGATGAAGAATTTCTTCAGTCATTGAACAACTTTCTCAAGGTCTCAGTGTTAGGAAATCTAATTGATGACTCCAAATTTTTGTTTGAAAGTAAGAGAAAATACACATTGAATGTAGATAGAAGACAGTAACTAAAGACTTTTCTTTCATGGAAAATTATGTGATCATTAACAAGCTTATCAGAGACAATTGTCCACCATATTAACCTTGTTTCCGTATTTCCACTTGTCTTTGAATACTTTGGTGATCTCATGTCTTAGGATTTTAAGTGCAACAAGCTCTAAAGTACGCTGAGTCCTTCCAAAAATGTAGAAAGGGACATACTGGGTAGAGACCAGGCTGTTTACCCTGCCTTGTGTGGGTTGCTATGGCAAGCATAAGTTTCCGATACCAACTGAAAGTTGCCCATTTCCATATTACTTTATTTTCTAGTTTCCCAGTTTGGAAGCTATAGTTCTAGGGCTTAAATATTGGAAATTCAGGGATATGCCAAAGTTTTAAGGAAGATGTTCTGAGAAAATTCAAGTGAATGTTCATTTGGTCACCTACTCCATTCCAGACTTAGCATGAGTTCTAGGTGATTTGTCTGTGACCACCATAGTCATGTCCGTGGTCCTCATTGAGTTGGGCATCCTGTGAAATTATGGCCCTATACTTTGGCCCCATCCCTATAATCTGGGACCAGGAAACACTCAGTAATTCAAAAAGATGTCCCCACCAAGGGATTTCCCTAAAAGACAAAAATGATGGATGGTGTAGTCAACTATGTTGTGGTTCCCTGTATTCTACCTTGGACCATTTAATACAACCTATGCTCAAAATTGAATTTTATATGAAACTTGGGGCTTCTTTAAATTATTTACTTGGTTAACCTTCTGATCTCTGTTTTATTCTTATTTCTCAGTGGAAATTCTTTTTTGAGAAATTCTGACCTCTTTTGGAGAACCAGAAGGGAAATGGATTGTTCCCCCTATTAAGTCAGGATAGATGGGGAAGCAATGTGACCCTAGATCATTAATGCAGGAGTTCTGGCTGTCCTTGGGAGTGGGCCAGAGGCCCAGAAGAGAAGCCAGATGGGGTCAATGACCTCAAACTGACAGATGTGGCAGTGGAGGATTCCAGGAAGAAAGATCAGAGGCTGGCCAGGAATGAGAGCCACTTGCCCAGATGCTAAACCCCAGAGGGGTGAAGGTAAAGACTTGGGCAATGTTTTGGCTGAGTCATGGGATAAGCTGGTCAGCAGCTAGGGTCAATTTCAGGACAGCAAAACGCTGCCCAGGGAACTTGAGAAAAGAAAGAAAAGTCAGGGAAGAAGGTGCCTGTGGGACCCTGGGGAGTTAGTTGTATCATCTATATAATGACTTTGTTTAACCCTTCTTGTGCCTCTACCATGCATATCTAAAGTGACCATATGTCCATCTCCTGAGAGTCAAGGATAATGGGGCAGCATAAAGATCAATTCTATTGTGTATGGATCACAGAGGAACAAAAAAGAAGAGCAGAGAGAATAAGTAGGAACTATCTATGAAGTTTGCTGCTTTCTTTCTCAACTGTGTCACCACAATGTCAAGCTTCATCTGAGTAATTTTCTCACCCAAAAGCAAAAGATGGTGCCTGGTGTGACTCAGTCTTCTACCTCTGAGACAGCCAACACTCTCTCACTTGAGACAGTAGAGGATGGGAGACTCACTCTGAAGTCTTTTCTCAGCTTACAAAAAGGGTCTTGGGCCAGTTCATCTTTTCTGACAACTTTTACAAAATGCCTTTACCCATGCTAAATTTTTTAAAGATTTTATTTATTTATTTGACAGAGAGAGACACAGCTAGAGAGGAAACACAAACAGGGGGAGTGGGAGAGGGAGAAGCAGGCTTCCCGCTGAGCAGGGAACCCAACGCGGGGCTCGATCCCAGGACCCTGAGATCATGACCTGAGCCAAAGGCAGACGCTTAACAACTGAGCCACCCAGGCACCCTATCCATGCTAATTTTTTAAAGACCCACTTAAGCTGTAAGCCACTTAAAGTTTATTGAACAACACAACCTATTATGTAGACATAATTTCTTCTTTAAAACAGTGTTCTTGCCTCAAATGTTTTCATGATAACACCAAGTAAATAAGTAAAACAACTCACACAAAGAATGCCTTTTTTGGACCAGACTGAACTAGACAAAGAGGACACAGATGGAAAAGACATTCCAGAATTCCAATTAATAAGTACAGCAGGAAAGATGGAATTAGAAAATCACCTCTTGGCAGTCACCACAGTAATAATTGTTTCTGCAAGGATCACTAATAGATGCTAAAATTAGTGAACGGACTATGAGAAACAAAATGTTTACATAGTCTCAAAGCATTGCCTCATGAGATTCTAATTAATTACAAAAAGAATAATAGTAACTTTGCAGCAGAGAAGCCTGGCAGATATAACTTACATGAAGTAATTAAAGTAAACATCACACACATAAAAATGGGACAAATCAACATCATGTGCCTCCTGATACAATGCACTGAGAAGGACATAACATCACTTTTGTGGTTCTTCTGTCCAAATTGCATAGCCTGAATCTAATTATGGGGAAACCTCAGACAAACCCAAATTAAGGGAGATTCTACTAAATGACTAATCTCTATTATTCCAAAATATTAAGATGATGAAAAACAAAGAAAAGCTTAGGACCTGTTCCAAATTAAAGGAAAACAAAGGGACATGACAGATTAAAGGGACATGAAAACTAAATGCAACAATGTGATCCCAGATTAGATCCTGGACCAATGCCTGGATTTAGTGGACAACAAGTAAATTTGAGTAAAGACTGCAGATTACATACTAGTAATAAATCAATGATAATTTCCTAATTTTGACGATTTAGTTATGATTATAGAAGAAAAAGTCTTTGATTTTAGGAAATTCACCCCGATGTATTTAGAGGTGAATGAGGTATCATGTGTTAAACCTTCATTCAAACATTTCAGAACAATGTGTGTGTGTGTGTGTGTGTGTGTAAAGACAGAATGATAAAGCAGATGTGGCAAATTTTTAGCATTTGCAGAGAATCTAGATGAAAGGTATACAAAAATTATTCATACATTTTTGAAATTTTTTGGTAAGTATGAAATTATTTCACAATATAAAGTGAAAAATAATAAAAACAGAAGGTTTTTAAAAGAAGACATGATCTCTGCCGTCAAGTTCCTCAAAGCCTCATGGGGACAGATGGGCAAATCACCATGAAGAGATGAACATAGTTCAGTAAACTATAGGATATTTTAAGGACACAGGCAATGGGATATAATTTCTAGAAGTAAAAGGCAATAGACATTTTCCAGAAAAGACACTAAGTTTGAGTTAGGCGAATTTATTGCCTTCCTAAGCCCTTAAGGAAAATATTTAGGCTCATCATTCTGAGAAGTTAAGTCTGTTGCTCCATATAGATATAAGCAAGGCATAGTTCATAGGTCACTCTATCCAACAGTCCCTTGATTCATCAACCCAGTAACATAGCCACTTATCCATCCTTGGGTCCCCCAGACTGTGAACCCCAGTTAAGCCATTTTACTACCTATACCCAAATTACAGCAACACTACCTTTTTCTTCACTGATAAAGAGCCAACTATTTTGAAGAGTTCCCCTCCATTAATAGTTTTGAGGTGCACCATAGGATCAGGTTTCCATGGAAAGTTTTCAACCTCATTTAATGCCTCTGTTCTAACGAATCCAGAAATGTGCCCACTGTTCCCTAGGAAAAGAGATAGATAACTGTTAGGTATTGAAGCAGGTATCTATGTAAATAAAGGAAAGTGTTTCCTAGCCCTATCACTGAATGCACTGAGATTAGGGAACATTAGTAGCCCTGACTATCAGGATGAACAATGGGTGTTCAGAAGCCAAAGGAGCAGAGACACTTTGGGAAATGACAAAGAGGGCTTCCCAAGATGTTGGTACTTTAGCAGGAATAGAAAGCCCGCGGCAAGCCTAAGCCACTAAGAGCAGGAGAATTGGGGGTGTATCTTATTTTCAATGCAATGTGCTATTTTAGTTTTTCCAGAATCATTGGCTTTGACTGAGTTAGTAAATTAATTGACTTCTAAGTTCCCAACTTAGACAACTTGGCAAATAAGATTTAGAATCAAAGCAGAATCAGATGCTTTCTGATTTTCACTGACCTAGCTCTAGTCAGTTCCAGGATGACACCCTCTTTTTCATCACTGAGATCTTCCACAAACATTCATATATGACCAAGGGCTGGTGATCATGAGTTGCTGCCACGTGACATGGCATGAATGTTTTATTTAAAACCAAATTCTTAAGAAAATATTATTGTTTTCTCATTCAGTATCAATTCAGTCACTCAATACAAATTCATTGAATGTCTAATATATTCTTCTACAAAAAGGGGTCAAATGCAGACTTGTTGATATGTCATCATTAATAAGGAAAAGCTCGGCTGAGAGTCATGAGGTCTGGTTTGGACTCCAGTCATGCCGTTATGTACCTACACATTCTTCAATAAATGGTATTTCCTCTCTGGACCTTGGTTATCTTAGTTGTAAAGTGAGGATGCTTTAATAATTTCTTTGGTACCTTACAGCACTATGGTGTCAATGGTCAGCATTGACTGTCCACTTGGAACCCCCCCAAATATGACCTTAGGCTGAAGAACTTATTCAAAGGGAAATATACTAAGGAGAGAAAGAATGAACACTGTTACTCAGTACAGGTAGGAGTATGGTTTCCCCAAAGGTGAGGAAAGGTTCTCACAGAAGAGGTTATAAGAAAACCTTTGGGAGAAGTGAGAACCTAATGATGTCAGAAAGAAAAGAAGATCCTCTCAGATGAGAGAGTGATTGTCTCTTCACGTACCTGGATGGGACAGATACTGATAGAAGTGAAAGCTGGAAATAAAACACAGATTAGAATTTGCTTGTGATGGATGCATTTAGCCTTTAAAATTTTACAAGGAAGACTTTACCCCTTCTTTATAAAGGAAACTTTTGTTGACTTGGGAAAAAGACAAAGGGGTGGCTTGTAACAGGTTCTCCATGTCTAATATGCTATGATATAACTCACCGAACAGCCATGTCATTAATGGTAGATCCACTGTTCAAGAGGGATAAGTGTTTTCCCTGAAGATGGTTAGGATGTTTAGATAGTTGATCTGTCTCCTTTTCCAAATGTGACAAAATGTGAGTTATGGCTTCATGAGGGAACTGGAAAGCACACTGAGATGCTGTTTATTTCTTAAGTACTTTGCTGTAAGCTGCTGTTTTAAATTCTAAACAGCTTAATAAAACTTTCCAACAACTTCAGCATTTTCTAAATTTGAGAGGCCATCTTTATGGCTTTTGGAAGAAAGTCCAGGAGTATTGTCAATGAGCAATTTCAAGCAAAAACCTAATTTTAACAGATGAAATAATAACAATTGGAGTGATGTAGTTTAAAATCCCCTAACTACTCAGTGTGCATGTGACTAACACCCATTACCTCATTCAGCTGATTCAGAGAGATTAGTGTGCTACACAGGAAGGTTCATCTAAATGGCCACCTCAGCTACTTTGCCTTTGGTCAATGGGGAAACTCACCAAATCTACTGATGCATTGAGCCAAAGACTGTAAATGTCTCAGGACCCATAACGTTTTGGTCTGGAGAGTGGAGGGGATGAAGAAGGACCTAGAGGCAAACTCTCATACGCACTCCTTGAAGTTAGGTGTTTGCCCAACAGGAGTCAAGTGAAGGGTTTCTCGACACCTAAGAAAATCACTTCATCCTCATAGTCAACTAGGGTAGACATCATTTCTTTTTTTCAAAAGAAACTGAGGCTTAGAGGGATGAAGTGATTTGTCTGAAGCCTAACAACTTACAGAGCTGGGATCTGAACCCAAGTCAGACTCCAACCTTCTTTTAGAGACTCATTGCCAATGCCCCTTGGAGAGTGGCTGCCCTTTGCCCCGGCTCAAGCTGAGACCTTGCTTCCATCAAGCAGGACTTCTGCTCCTCCTCCACCTCCTGTAGCCACTCTTGCTTTTCCCCTTGGCTTTTGGCAACTGGCCCATCTCCTTCCTATTTGGGCTATGGTTTCTGCACCTATTCACTCTTTCTTGGCCCTGTGATATGTCATGTGCAGAAAGCAGAAATGCAAGTAAGCTTTAAATGGCTGATCTTGGCAACAGACCCATCATAGAATCAGCTCAGAAGCTGTTCCTGTGCAAATTAACAGCTGAAGCCGACAGGCCAGCAAGGACTGACCGGTGTGCTCACTGAGGAGGATCTTGCTTCTCAGTAGATGTCTCCTTCCTGTTTCAAATGTCATTACTGGCACAGAAGGAAATGGGGGCTTAAAGATCTGCGTTGTGATTAGGACTTGGCAGGGCTTGAATCCTTGAGTTAAACATTCAGATGGCCCAGACTTTCCCTCCTGTTTCAGAGCTGATGGCTCTTTTCCTCTGAGTTAAAGGCCATATCAAGCGCCTGGCAATAATGTATGCCATCATAGGGAGGCAGGTCCTGCCCCCTTTCTTGTTCCTAGAGGACAGTGCAGGTGCATCACAGAACTTCTACTGAATCATCAGCCAGAGTTTCTGCTGTTCCCAGTGAAGGAGATAAGCCCCAAACCCAGGAGTCAGCTCTCCACACCTCTGCCTGCCTCATCTGCCTCCATCAGAGACCATCCACCATATATAAAGCCCTGGGGATCTTACCTTCCTTCCTTGATTTCACCTACTCTTCCCCATTTCCCCAGCCACCTTCCAGTGCCCAGTCCTCAGCATCCCTGTACTGGCTGATGCAGTTGTCTCCCTGCTCCTCTCTGAGCCTTCGCTCTGCTCCTGCAATGATCCACTCCCCACCCAGTCACCAGAGCAGGCTTCGCAAAACCCACACTCCGCCCTTTGTGCTATTAATTTTGACATTTCCGTGACTCCGCACTGACAGCAGGATGAAAATGTAAAGTGGGTAACGCAGCCTGTCTGCACCTGGAATGTGGCCCTTCCGACTTCCATCAGACGCCCTTAGCTGCAGGCACATGGCCCATCAAAACGCTCCCTGACTCCGGGCCTTTACGCCAGCTTTTGTCTGCCTGGAGTAACTACTGCTCGCTTTGGTGAGTTCCCAGCTCCCACGTTGCTTCCGCAGAGAAGCCCTGCCTGGTCCCCAGGACGAGGCCATGCTCCCAACTGTTTACCCCTTATACTCTGGCTCTATCATTGCAGCCATGATAGTGGGAATGTTATTCTTTGTGTGATTATTTCTTTGATTTTTGTTTCCTTTGTCAGAGAGTTAGCTCCCGAGGTTAGGAACCACATCTAATGTCTTCTAACCATCAAACCCCTAGTGCTGTGGAAATTTGCAAGAGGTCTTACAAAATTATTCTCTTTGAGGTACATTTGCATTTTTGCTTGCGTGAATTCAGGTAAGGAGGAGACCTTCGAAAATGTCGCCAGCTTAGCGTCACTGTTCTTCACAAAGTGAGTGAAGTCTTCATCACTGGGTTAAGAAATACAAGACTGGTGAACACACTTCAACTCTTATGACAAACAATGATTAAATCATAAGTGAATAACTATAACTCTCTACAACAAAAATAACTTTCAATAACCAGCATATAAGTCTGAGGTTACGAGTCAATATTCTTTGCACATACATTTAAAACAAACCCCTCGATGTTTTCCGAAAGCCCTTTGCACTTTTCAGCAAATTCTCTTAGACAGAAAAACAGCATTATAGTGACAAGATAGAGAATAAGTATGGATTTAACTTCAAATACAAAGTTAATAACGGATACGTAAACATTCTTTGATCTTTTGCCTTATCTTTCCCCAAACCTGTAAAGGCTGACCCAGTGTGTTGAATTCTCAAAAATATTTGTGTGTCAATCACCTTTTCCCCAAAGCTTCCTCCATCATACTCCACTTCGATGCATGGCTCTTGGGTTTCAACTATATTTTCAACAAATATTGAATGAAATCATTAGGTGTTTTAATATTGTTTGTCCACAGACCCTAACATGGTCACTTAGTTGGTGCTTAGTATATACGCACTGAATGAATAAATGACCAACTGGGTCACTTTCTGTAAAGTGGCCTGAGCAGGACAGGATGAAGCAGACAGCTATGTCCTTGCGCCACTGCAGAGTTTCTGAACCCCTGCGCTATTGACATTCGGGGCTGACTAGTTCTCTTTCACGTGACGGCTATCCCATGAATTTTAGGGTGTTTAGCAGCTTCCCTGGCTTCCACTAGGAGCACCCCATACTTCAGCGGTGGCAATCAAAAATGTCTCCCGACATTTCCAAGTTGAAAGCCACCGATCTAGAGTCACAAAGTGAAAATCAACTTTCCATGAGCCAGGGCTCAGCCAAACATCATTTATAGTAATTACATGGACAATACCCACAAAATTCTCAACCTTAGGAAGAATAGGAGAACAGAATGTGCTCATGGTTTGGCCTCCTGGCACGATGGAAAATTCAGAGCTTTGGAATCAGACAGGCTTGTGTCTGCGTCCTGGGACTACCTGCAAACTGCGGTGTGCTCCTGGGCAGTTTATCCAAGCCCCCATCGCCACAGCTTTCTTGTCTATCAGATGGAGCGAACAGCAGGTGGTTCTAAAGAGTACATAAGTCGGGGCGCCTGGGGGGCTCAGTCAGTTAAGCGACTGCCTTCGGCTCAGGTCATGATCCTGGAGTCCCGGGATCGAGTCCCGCATCGGGCTCCCTGCTCGGCAGGGAGTCTGCTTCTCCCTCTGACCCTCCCCCCTCTCATGTGCTCTCTCTCTCTCTCATTCTCTCTCTTTCAAATAAATAAATAAAATCTTAAAAAAAAAAAAGAGTACATAAGTCAATACATGTGAAACACTGACAGCGTCTGATGCAAAATCTGGACTGAATAAACCAGTGGTCGCTGTCCATGCGATTGCTGGGATCGCTGCCTGTACCCCCACCTTCCCTCCCTCCTGGAGCACTACTCTGCCCCACTCAAGACCCACTTCACCACCTCACCAGAAGAGGCGCTGCTCCACCCCTTTCTAATCTCTGCCTCTCACCCCTCGGGGCCATAATATTTCTGCTTTCTGGAACGTTTTCCATTACTTTTCTGAAAGTTAAGGCTGCGCGATAACACCCCATCGTTGGGGCTCGGGAACATTCCCCCATGCCACCACTACTGTCTTGCCTCTGGTAATAGTTTCTGACAAAGAGCGATGTCTTTGGCATGCCTTCTCTTGTTAAGAGGTCTTCCTGTAACAGGTATCCTCCGTCTTGGCCCAGGCACTGCAATTTAGCCACTGGCAGCAGGCTGCTATGTCATTGAGCCAAATGCTCCCCTCCCCAAACACTGCACAGCCAGGTTTCTTGGTCGCTGCTGCTTGCGTGGAGGCGTAGGCATGGAGAGAACCCACAGGAGAAGCTCAGGATGCCACTGGATGGGTGAAGAAGTGTCCTCGGACAGAGGTCCTCAGTGGACTGGGGAGATGGGGAGCACAGAGGCAGGCCACTTCATCAGTCCCGACCCAAGGACTCCTGTCTGTGCTCCCGCAGCTGCGAGTGGAGAGAGCTTTGCCAGCCCCTCCCCAGCGAAGCATCTCACGGGGGTAAAGGAAGTATGTATGATGGAAAAACCTTAACACTGGGATACACTTTCGGGTGCCAGAGGGGTAGTAGGGCAGCAGATTCTGAGGCCTCTTTGAGTGATGTGTTAAATCCGCTCAGGTGATTTAGTCTCTGATTTTCCACTCTGTCTATTTAGAGAGTGGGGCTGTCACGTTAATCACTGGTTTTCTAAATCAAACTTAGGCTTACGGATGAGACACATTAATTTCTTTTTCTCTCATGTACTCTATGTGGAGAGCTTTTATTTAGAATCCACGAATTTATAATTTGTGCATGTGTAGCCAGGGCAAGGCTTAGATTTACCTCCAGGGCTACGGAGAAAAGCTTTTTGGGGAAATTGATATTTTAGTAGGTCTATTTAAATAAATAATAGATAAACTGTTCTTATTCTGCTAGAGATTCTATTTACATACAATAAATAGGAAATTTTCCTTATCTATTCATGGAAGAAAGCTGTTGAGCAGGGCTGTCCAATAGAAATATAATAAGCCACACATGTCATCTCAAATACTATACGTTTGAAAAGTGAAAATAGCAGATGAAATGAATTTTACTAGTATAGTCTATTTAACCCAATATATGCAAAATATCTTGTCAACGTGAAATCATTACAAAAATTATTTAGGACATCTTCGACATTCCTTTTTTCACATTAAGTCTTTGAAATCTGGTATGTGTTGTACATTTGCAGCATGCTTTAATTCAGACTAACCACATTTCAAGTGCTCACTAGCCACATATGACTAGTGGCTGCCATATTGAACAGCGCAGTGCTCTAGAAGTTTCCATCCCCTTTCCCATCTTCTTCCTTCTGTTTTCCTCCTCTTTATTGCTTCCTGAGACATCAGTGTTATAAATCTTTTGGTTGCTATTTTTCGTCTGTTTACAAAGTAACATGTACTCACTTTGGTACATGCATTCTCCTTTTTGTCTGGAATCCTCAGAGTTAGACTTAATGAGTACTAAGCCATATTTTTCAACTCCGAAATTTGAGGTTAGGGTCTGTCAATTTCAAGGGAAAATAAAACTGAATTTTTTTAACTTAAGCAAATCCTGAAAACTCTGGAACATGTAGTCAATTGTGATTTGGGGTCTACGGAGTGGAAGTTTAAGCTCTGCCACACCGAGTTCTCACAAAGCTTTGATTTTTGGACAGCCTCGAATGTTGGCCTAGCCGGGCTTGTACTTCAGAGTCTACATTCACAGAGATCATTTCCAAACCCAGTGGAGTTGTCCATCTTGGCCCAGCAGACCAAAGCACTTAACCCATTGGGAAGGAGAAGGTCCATGGGCACCGAGAAACCAAGCAACCCAAAGCAGCTTAATTTCCTCCCCTTAGTAAAGTTGATGAATGCATTTAATTCAAGAAGTAGATTTTTTTTGAGGCTGATACCAATCACAACTTTCTTGTGACCACTGTATAAATGAATTAAACCACAGAAAATAAAAATTGCCAAGTGAAAACTCAGATTCCTAAGATAAGACTCCTATGTAATTATTAGCAATAATAAGGAAGATTTGTGTACACTGATTGATAGGTTAAGATGTTCATTATGTTACCAGATAAGGAAATTATAGGCCATTATGTATTGCGTGATCCTTGGCAAAATGTGTATTTGAAAATGTAGATGAAGACATGGATATATTTGTAAAGTCAGGAAGATGAAGTACAGCAAATTGTTAAGAGTGGTACTGGGATGCCTGGGTGGCTCAGTTGGTTAAGCATCTACCTTCAGCTCAGGTCATGACCCCAGGGTCCTGGGATCGAGTCCTGTACCAGGCTCCTTGCTCAGTGGGGAGCCTGCTCTTCCCTCTGCCTGCAGCTCGCCCTGCTTGTGCTCCCTCTCTCTCTCTAGCAAATAAATTTATTTTATTTTATTTATTTATTTATTTATTTATTTATTTATTTATTTATTTGGCAGAGAGAGACACAGCGAGAGAGGGAACACAAGCAGGGGGAATGGGAGAGGGAGAAGCAGGCTTCCCGCCAAGCAGGGAGCCCGATGCGGGGCTCGATCCCAGGACCCTGGGATCATGACCTGAGCCGAACGCAGACGCTTAAAGACTGAGCCACCCAGGCGCCACGCAATTAAATAAATTTTAAAAAAATCTTTAAAAAAATAATTTAATAAAAGCTCAAGTGAAAGGATCTCTAGTATTGAAAACACCTGCCATTTGCCCTAACCTTGCCTTGACCTTGACCTATCCTATGCTGATCTCAATCCCTAGCTAATCAGCTTCTATAAACTGGTGATACATTTACTGATCATTCAGTAAGAACTTCACTTGCCTTCGTTGAACCGTTTTAACATGGGGTAGGTATTACAATTCCATTTTACAGATGGAAAAACCAAGATAGAGAAAGAGTGAATCATGTATACAAGGTCCTACAGCTAGCCAGCATTAGAACCAGAATGTGGTTTGGCATTTAAGAGATGGCAATCCTCCTGACTCTGATACTTCCACACCATCTAAGGGTTTGTGGGCAGTAGGTTCCCTGAACGTTTCAAGTTGCATACAAAAGTCACTTGACTTAAGTAAGATGTGTTTTGTTTGGGGAAGACACTCTCTCCTTGAGCTCACCTGAGGATGGGTGGTCCCCAGAGTCAACAGTCTGCTAAAATTGCCCATAAAACCAAGGTGTCAAGTTGCTGAAGTACAAGCAAACCAAAAAAGATAGGGCGCCAAGGGAGGGTGCATGTGGGTGTTTTCAGCACATTGTCACCATTCTAAGGACTGCAAGTTTTGTTTTAAGGGGGATTTGAGCTGCAAAATGTGTCACCGCCAACAGGCTGCAGTTTTAATGATCTAGCTTTAGTTGTGAAAGTGAAGCTCATGCTTGTGAGAAGTGTAGAATCCATAGACAGATTGGGTATATTATCTTGAATGCTACATGTACGACAATTGGTATTGTTTTGTGAACTGCTTGTTTAACATTGACTTTGGGTGAATTTTTAAAATTATTATTATTATTTTTTTAATTATTAGTCCCCAAAGGGCTTCAAGTCACAAACAATCACAAACATCACCAAAGGCAATAACTGGCAACAACAAATTACTAAAATCTCCTTTCAGTTCTTTACTAATATCATAATGTTATCTTCATAAACATTACCAGTCATCATGCAGCCACCCTGAATGAGCTTTGATGTAATGTGTTTTGCCCAGGCTCTGACTCAGATGTTTTTGAAAACGTAAAATAAAAACCTATCTAGCAATGGGGGGATAGCAATGAATAGGCAGAGCACAGAGGACTTCCAGGACAGTGAAAATACTCTGTTTAATATTATAATGATGGGTATATATCATTACATATTTGCCCAAACCTGAAGAATGTACAACACCAAGAATGAACCCTAAGATAAACTGTGAACTTCGGGTGATTATGATATGTCAATGCAGGTTCTTCCTTAGTAAAAAGTATATCATTCTGCTGAGTGATCCCAATAATGAGGGAGCCTATGCATATGTAGGGGCAGGTGGTATATGGGAAATCTCTGTACCTTCCTCTCAATTTTATTGTAAAACCAAAACTTTAAAGAGGCCTTAAAAAAAACTATGTAGCTAGCAATTTTAAATGATACCTCCAGACATTTTCTCTTAAACTGTAAGATTCAGATGCTTAGGAAGAGTAAAGCCAAACTGGCAATTTGATTCTATTACCTTCCTCCCATCACAGCACCCTTCCCTGCTCTAGATTATTGGCCAACTCTAACCCTCAGGCTTGGAAAACTCTCCGTTGAAGTAGTTGTTTAGGGATAATGGATGGTTTGTCAGTAAGTTTTTTATAGAAATCACTTGAGTTTAAGCACCATGGCCTGCCTACAACCACTCCATAACCCCCTAATTTCTTCTTGATTAGCCCAGGGTATTTCTATATGACTATAAGTATTTGCTCCCTTGATGTCTTTGAACAGAACATCTGGTTGCATCCGAAATGTACCAGTTCTGTGATTTGGGTTAAACATGCCACTTTCCTCTCCATGCCTTTTTTTTTTTTCCATCTGTAAAATGGGAATAATAATCTGTATTTTGCAGAATTGTTGATATAATTACAGGAGATGTTGGATATTATGTGCTTAGCAAAGATCATATATGGTTTCTTTATTCGACCAGCATATGATTCAGAAAAAAAGAAATTGATTCAGGAAAGAAGAAGTGGAATACAATAAGGAATGTTAAGAAAGAAAGTGATAAACATAATGGTAAATCTTTTAAAAATTCCTTAAAATATAACAATTGTAATGATAATGTCTTATTTAGGGGATAGCTGAAAATGGGGGAAATTAAAATACTGGAAACCAGTAACATAGAGGATGGAGGGCAGAAAGACCCAAGTCAAAGAATTTCAAAGGTTTTTGTTTTGTTTTGTTTTTTTAATTCTAAGAAAGGAGACAGGTTGCCTACCTTGAGGTGTTGTTAAGGTAATTATGCATGTTAACAACTTTAAGGGTACCTACTAAAATAATAGGCAATATGTAACTTCCAGGAAAAGAAAAGAGGAAAACAAAACAAAACGTGAAACTACCTAGAACATTCTGAGATAAAACAGGAAATGAGAAAATGCATGGTAAATAGAAAACAGTAGAAACAGGTTCAAATCTATTTGACTGATAGAAATTTAAAACTTATACACTACACACAAATAAGCAACACATGTAGAAAATCTTAGAAATGCTATTAAATAGTCAGGGAGGATAAACAATTGTGGAATGTTAATTGCCTTTGGTTTTGAGAGAAGGTCGACCAAAGAAAACAAAAGCTTAGAGGAATAAAACAACTAGAAAGAATTCTATCAGCCAAATATGTCAACATGTGAAGTGAGAGGATACTCACCATCTCTTTATTGATACTTTCAAGTTCATGAACATGGGACCCAGCACTCTCATGGGACAGAATGTTAGTGCTGCCTGTGTGTAAAGTTCAGACCCATGCAGACATGTCTGAGGAATTGCTTGGAACTGACTCTTAGCTGACTATAAGCATTCTACTTGAAGGTAATAATTGCAAACAGAGAAACCCCTTTAAAGCGAACTGCTGCTTTTCCTAAGGGCTTCCAAGGAATCAAAAACCTTCAGAAGTCCCAGGGATCAGGTTCCAACACCCAAGAGTATGAGGCTTCATACTCTGCTGTTCTTCCACCAAGGCTTCACTGTTGATCAGGCCCAAGGGGTTAGACTCTTCTCTCTTTTATGCTGAAAACATTTGTTTTCCTTTTGCCTCCACTATTGCTCCCTGAAATCTGTTTCCCAATGTTTCACCCACCATTTCTCCTTGTGACTTTTGACTCTCTCTTGTGGACCATGCCACATCTCTGGTAGCTGCCAATTATAGATGTGTTTGCTTTAGTCAATGTCCCCTCTTCCTCTGTGATGTCCCACAAAATGCTTGTCTCTGGCTGGAGGAGTCAATCATGAATTTAAATGCCTTCAGGGGCCAAGCAGACAATAACTGGATGAGGGAGCCTGAGCGGGAAGGGGGTGGGAGATGGGCATCTGGTAGTTCATCTTAGGCAGACTTTTATCATTAGGGAATATGGCATAAAATAAACCAGGGTAGGGCTGGAGGTTATGGGGGACACTGATTATCAAGATGGTTGAGACCTCCCACACCTCACCAAACCCTTTCAATTCTCTTGGGTATATTCCTAAGAGTAAAATTTCTGAGTTTTGTGGTAAATCCATGTTTACCATTTTGTGGAACTCCCAGACTGTTTTCCAAAGCTGCTGTACCATTTTACATCTCTACCAGCAAAGTATGAGGGTTCCAATTTCTCTGCATTCTCACCAACACTTATTATTGTCTGTCTTTTTGATTATAGTGGGTGTGAGGTAGTATCTCACTGTGGTTTTGATTTGCCCTTCCCTGATGACTAATGAGGCTGAGCATTTTTTCATGTGCTTAATGGCTGATGTAAGTTTTTAATATTCAGTCTGGATGTTTCCCCCAAAAGGGACAGTTCTCTCTTCAGGGGGCCCCACATGTCTACCCAGTGGTATGACACTCATCCAGGCTTTGAAACTCACTAGTTACTCATTTCCACACTTCTGGGCTGGAGAGAACAGATTCCCAAGAAAGAGGCAGAAGGCCAGAGATTTATGCCTCTGTCTCTTTTCTCCATTTCCTGTCAGATGCAGCTGGGTCTCTCCTGGAACAAATTCCCACAGACAAACGCTCCACCAGACCATCAACTCAGGAGGACAAATGAGGAGCTTATTGTGAAGGGTTTGGGCCAAACCACCCAGAGCTTCCTGTGCCAGGTGAGCATGACTAGGGGCTGAAGTCACCCATTACTAGCCCCTCACCCTTGACTGCCTGAGAGGTATTTCTCAGGCTTTAACCATGAAACCTGTTTCCTCTCTCCCCTCCAAAGCTCAACCCAGAGAGGCTTGATAAAATCACTCAGCAAATGGAAAATATTTATTTTGTGCTTATTCTAAGAAATGTGATCCATCAAAAATGAGCTGTCAAGTCCTTTCATTTCCAAGGACAGTGTCCACACATTCCAGGCTGCCTCTGGACCTGGAATCAGACAAATCCAAGTCAGAGGCAAGTGAAGGCCATACAGATGTCTTCAAGGGTGATGCTGTAGTATGGACTTAAGGTATCATCTGCAGAGTCAGACTGCCTGGATTTCAGCCCAGCTCCCTTGTCCACTAGCTGTGAAAATTGGGCAAGTTGCTTAACCATCCCTTAAAGCCATTTTCCCCACTATGAAACAGCAATAATAATATTCATATGACTTTTTCATATGACTGTTTTGAGAAACAAATAAGGCAATAACTGCTTGGTTTTTAACAAAGGGCCTGGAACATATCAATCACTAAAGAAAAATTAGATATTTATGACTTGGCTGTCATGTCCATTTCTCATATCTGTTCAGTTCTGTCAAACTCATGATTTCTTATTAAAGTCACAACATAGACTGTTAAATGTAGTTAGTTTTGAACAGATTAAACTACTTATGTGTTAACAAACTCATGCATGGTAATATGAAGAGATTGGTACAACCTATATTTAATTCCAAAAAACAAAAAAGAAACCAACTAAACAAGTGTGGGATCGGGGAGATGGATCTAAATATCACCAATATCAACCATAGACAGGATTTAGAGTCTGTGTAGGCCCCAAATTCAATGAGCTGCTTGAAGAGTCTGTGTCGCTTTGGTCTGCACAGGGACTAGCTCTAGATAAGGTGAATTTTTACAGTACATTTCCTTTGTCAGGTCACAACAAGAACAAAACTGAAGCCAAAGTTCTGGGAGTCCCACTTTTTAACAAACTGGATAGTGAAGCCAAATTTTTTATGCTTAAAATGAAGCTAAGTGTAGCAAAAGGCAATTGGTTTAGAACCAGAAAACGCAAAGAAATAATGGTACCTAATCTGACTTCAGTGGATTCCTATTTCTGTTGTGACACGTTGCCACACATTTAGTGGCTTAAAACAATACAAATTTATATCTTAGAATTCTGGAGTTTAGAAGTCTGCAATAGATCTTACCAGACTGAAACCAAAGTGTTGGCAGGGATGCATTCCTTCTTGAGCTCTAGGGCAGAATCTGTCCCTTGTCTTTTCCAGTTTCTAGTGGGTTCCTTGGACCAAGTCTCCCTTCCAGCAATTGCATTGCTGCAACCTCTGCTTCTGTCATCACATCTCCTTCTCTGATTCTGACCTTCCTGCCTCTCTCCCATAAGGACCTTTGTGACTACAAGGACCCCCTTAGGCCCATTCAGATAATCCAGGATATTCTTCCATCCCAAGATCTTTAACATAAATCACGTCTGCAAAATCCCTTTTGTCATGTAAGGGAGCAGATTCACAGGTTTCTGGGATAAGGGTGGGGACATCTTTGCAGAACCATTATTCGGCCATACTTCCCTACCTGAGGATTATTATGTGAGAGAGGGATAATGGGAGATCTAAGACAAATGGGTGGAAATGGCAAGGAGGCAGAATATGGCTCCAAACAAAAGAATTTCACTAATGGTAAGAGGTAAGATACGGTGAGAGGAACTTTTGTGGGAGATGTGGGGTCTTCTTCACTGGGATTGGGTCCCTTGTTCTAGACATTCACCTGATTCAGTCCACGTCAGGGGTGTTGGATTACACGGCCTCTGAGAGTCTTTCCAATTCTATGTGTCTGGATTTTTGTGAGTGCCTCCACTCAGACGTTGACGATTTGGAAGGTGTATCAGTCAGGTAGGCTAAGCTATGCTGGGGTAACAAACAATCCTGAGAATCTCAGTGGCTTTAATTGTCATATCCCTCATGGGACTGCAGGGGGCTCTAACCATTGTAGTCCCCCAGGGACTAATGGAGCAACTACCTTCTCAAATGCAGCTAGCCTCCAGGCCAGCAGGAAAGAGAACTCTGGAGGGTCTAGAAAGAAAAATTAATACTCTGACCTAAGGTGGCACATTTGACTTACACTAACAACAACTCAGCCAGAACTCGTCATATGACTCCATCCAACTGAAAGGAAGACAATGACATGGAATCAGGAAGGCAAATAGTTGGTGAGCAGAAAAGATGACGATGACAGTGAATAAGCCCTCTGTCCTTCCACATCAATTCAGGGGGTTTAGCCATAAATCTAATTCCTTTTGACCCATAAAGTGTTCCTCTAAAGAGGGTTACTCTCTGTTCACTTATTTGGGGGTAACCAATGAGACAGGATTGTCATAAGGATGTTCCTCTTTATTAATTTTAGCTCTATGGTTAGTATTTCACTTTTAAAAGATTAACAATGAAAGGATGATGATGATGATAACAAGGAATATTTCTTGAAAATTCACAATGTGCTGGACATTGTACTAAGCAATTTCCGCATTAACTTTCTTTATCCTAGGCATCGGGGCACGAGCAAATCATGTTTCCCATTTTGTAGCATACTTCCATCATCAGATCATGCAAAGACCATCTTCTGGTGTGTTTTCTTCACGTGTTCCCACTCCTCATTTCAGCAACCATTATGCCTTTGATATGACATCTTGGTCTTGTATATATCTTTGCAAACTATATAGTGTTGTCATTATAATAAGAACAGGTATATAAATTATAATACTGTAACTTGGTTCTTTTTCCTCCTTTCTTGCATTCAGCATCCTTTTTATAAGATCTTTCCATGTTTGTAAGTATACACCTCACACAGTTTATGGCTTATAAGAGCCATGTTGTAGTCCATAGTACATGTCCCTTATATTTTACTTAACTTTTCCCTCAGCAATGGGACTCCAGGTTACCTATAGGAGTTCTGATACTTTAAACTGGGGATTGGCAAACTTTTTCTATACAGATCCAGATAGTAAATAATTTTGGATTTGTGGGCCCTAAGGTCTTAGTTGCAAGGACTCAGCTCTGCTCCCATAGCATAAAACATCCATAGGCAGTATGTAAATAAATGCATGTGGCCAGATTTGGCCCACAGGCCACAGTTTGACAAGTCCTGCTGCGAACAAGGCTATGATGAACATCTTCTGCATGTCCCCCTAAGACTTATGCCACACTTCCTCTCAAATATACTGTATAGACAAGAGTGAAACTGAGGGATCATAGAGTATACTCAAACATCATTAGACTAAGAATTTCTGGGCTTTTGTTCTGAATGGATCAGCCTAACAATAGTTCATACAAACCACCCACGTCTCTCCCAACATTATCCAACGATCTTAGTTTTCGTGCAGATGATGGGGTAAAGTAACATCTCGTTGCTTTTTTTTATTTTTATTTCTCTGTTGACTAGTGCATTTCAGTGTCCCTTCCTGTAGTTACTGGTCACAAAAGAACACCACAGAAGAGCACCACCTCTTCTGTGGACTGCCTGCTCATGCCTTTTGCCTTATTCTCTATTTCTTGATGACTGATGGGAATTTGTTATATAGTCTACAGATTAGTCCTTTTTCAGTTTTACAACTTGCAAATAACTTTCAAATTATTCCTCCCAGTCTGCTGACTGTCTATTAACCATGTGTGTGGCATTTTATAATCAGGAATTCTTAATGTTGATGACATGTGACTTGTTCTTTACGAGATTAGTTTAAGAAATCTATCCACACTCCTAGGCCACAAGAACAGTATTTTCTGTGATTAACCTTAGAGTTTTACCTTTTACATTTTGGCCTTGAATCCATCTGGAGTCCTTTTTATTTATAGTGAAGAAATTTCCATTGAAATCTGAATAGTGAATCAGGTTTTCCAGCACCATCGGTCAAAGCTGGTGGATGAAACTTTATCCACTGATTCTCTTGTCATCTTCATTATATATCAACCACTCAGATATGCATGTATCCACACTTCTGTTCCATGGTCGTGCTTATCATTTGGTGGGGGGTGGCCACTACTATATTGTTTTTATTTCTGTGGCTTTGTCATATATTTTAATACTTGGTGCAGCAGCTTTCTCCTCTTTGCTCTTCTTTTCCAAAATGAACTTAGCTATACATGGACCTTTATATTTCCATATGCATTTGTGTGTCTCTAGATCCTTAAAAACATCCAGCTGGAATTTTCCTTGTGACTGCATTGAATTCATAGTTTAATTTGAAGATAACTATAGCTTTACAATATTGTGACATTTCATTCACAAGTATGTAATATTCCTCAAATCATCAGACCATCTTGTATTACCTTTTTCTTAAGATTTTATTTTTAAATAATCTCCACACTCACCATGGTGCTGAAACCCAGAACCCTGAGATCAAGAGTCTCATGTTCTACCAACTGAGCCAGCCACCCCCGCCCCCATCTTACATATCCTTTAATAGAATTTTAGCATTTTCCCCATAGGACTTGTATGTTCTTTCATCAGCTAATTCCTAGACACTTCAGAATTCTCATGACTATTTGGAACAGACTCTTTTTCCCTTTTTTTCCCATCTAGTTGATTTTTGCTGGTATAGAAAAATGCTATAGTTTTTGTGGGTCGATTCTGCTTTCTCCTACTGTAATCCTCACAAGCAAACTTATGAGAGTGGCTCTTACGCTGTTTCATTGGTGGAGAAGTTAAGTACCTGGCCCAGGATCATTCAGCTAATAAGGGGCGAAGCTAGTGTATGATGCTAAGCAGTATTTCCCATCACAGGGGGTTTTGGTTGTGGGGAAGGGTAAATAGTAAGAGTACATTTAAAACTTCCGGGCACATGCAGAAGTGCTCAACTTACAAAATGGAAACTCCCTGTGCAAATATTATTCTTTGGCTATTCCTCTACTGACGCCTGCTGACTCCCAGGAACATGGCTACTACAAGGCATGCGGCCCATGGTCCGACTAATAACAGTGCAGAGGGAAAAAACCATCTTCCTTTCCCCGTGGGCCATTCTAACACATTCCTCCACCAAGTTAAAATCAGCCCTGTCAAGACAGCGAGATACTCTGAATAGGGCTTCCCCAGACTCCCTGGTCGAGCTGGCACCTCCTGTCATTTCCCTTGTCATTTGTGCTGAAACCCAGGCCCAGCCCCTACATTAGCTCCCGCTTGGAAGTCTGCTGTCTGGAGCCAGTGAGGTTTGTCTGCTTCCTTGGGTTTGGCTAATAAATTGGGATCGTGGGGTCAGGCAGCAGGGGACCTGGCACCCAGGGAGCCCCTGACACCAATTTTATTAGATTTCTCTTTGCAGGGCCCGGGATGCCATCCCAGCAGGGAGCCCACAATCGCTCAGTAACCAAGCTTTTGTCATCTCTGGTTTGACAAGGTCATTTTTTACTAGAGGAGGAAAAATCCCACATTAATTATACAAGCAAACTGGGGCCAAGGCCGTTAGAGCTGGCCTCCCTCTTCTGTAAAGGGGGAGAAGGAGTGGAGGTTGGTTTCCTCTGTGAAAAAGGAGTGAAGCCGGGAGATAGGAGGGAGTGTGTGTGGAGTTTGGACTTTTCAGACCCTCCGTCTCTGACGTGGGTATGCGCAGTCTTTGGGGTAGTCTTTAGAATGTTTGTTTATCTAAAACAGACTGCAAGGAGACGGAGCCGAGGAACATGCACGATCATGCCCATACTCATTCATTCATTCAACATCCTTTCATAAGGCACCTGTTAGTTGTTGAACACAGCTAGGCACTGAGAAGGGAAAAATGGATGAGGCGTAGTTACTGTCTTCCTAGCGGCTCTCTCAGTATCACGCAAGGGCTGGTTCTCAGTCCCCCAGGACCACGGCCCACCTCTCCAGGCCTGGAAAAGGCAAGATGAGCATGCCATCACTCTTTAGCTCAAAGTTAGGAAACTCCTGCATCGTTTCTGGTAGCCCCCCTCGTCAGTTCTGCAAACTCAGAACCATTATTCCATCGTGCCTCTTTGCCTTGGGATATTTGCGTTGAACCAGCAGGAGTAACTGAACTCAAAGCCTGAATTCTTCCTGAAAACTTGGTATCAGCCACTTGGCTTATGAAGATGGAAACACAAATGGAAGTTCTTTTTTCGGGGCTGGCAGCATCTCGTCCAGAAGTCACAGAGATTCAATGAATCTATGAACATTTGCATTATGTTTGTTGGAGTGAACTGGGCAGGTTTCCCATATCCCTTGCCTACATCTCCCCATTCACCATCTTACTCTAACATCTGCCTTATAAATGGGGATGATCCTTCATCCCCGGTCATTACCACTCTGTCTACAGAGCTGTCTGTTTTGAAATTCCTGGGAAGTCCACAATTTCCTGGGTGCAGATGCTCCAGGAGCTATGACCTTGGCACATCGGATGTTTCCCACCTCCTGTGAGATTACCCTTGACTACACCAGTTCACTTCCTGTCCTTGCAACAAAAGAGCCTTCTGTCCGCATCTGCCTCCACTCCTGCCCTCCTCCTCTGAGGCTAAAGCCACCATGTCTTCTGCAACAGTCTCCAAAGCATGATGATACAGAGCAGCAAAACAACTTCTGGCAGAGAGCACACATTCTGCATGGCATCTGCCAAAAGAACTTCCAGAACATCAGTGTGACACCAGGACACTAGGACCTGGGTTCATTTTCCAATTCTGCCACTTCTGAACAGGGTGACAATCAACAAGTTACCTAATCTCTCTGAATATTTTAATCCTTATCTGTAAAACATAGATAAAAATAAAGCCTCTCATGAGGAGGTTGTGAATCCTTAGCGAGGTGATCTGTGTGAAGCTATTGATGGCTTATTATCATCAATAGTATTGCTACTCTGGGAGCCCTCTCTTCCTGTCTCACTTTCAGCAGATAACCTGAGCACTTGCTGTGGCAAAAAGATCAAAGTCATTTACTATAAGTGCAGCATCTTCCTTTGTTCTCCTAAATATTGATGGAGGTACATTTCCCTCACTTATAATTCTTCTGCATACTTCACCATTTTCCCTTCTTCTTGCTTTGTAATACAGATGAACTCCTCTAAGGCCTTCCCTCATTAGCTCCTTGTCAACCTCTCCAGGTTTGTCTAGAGCTCTTTTATGAGCCTTCCAATATAACCATTGCTCACCCATTTACCACCTGGAATGTCCCTCCTTAGTCCCTTCTTTCTCTTAGTTGTACCTTTCAATCCTTCCAACATGACACTGTCTGCTAAACCTCCCTGTATTAATTATCTATTGTTGCATAACAAATTACCATAAACTTCATGGCTTAAAACCATATACATTTATCATCTCACAATTTCTGAAGGTCAGGAATCTGGGCCTTGGCTTCATGGTGTTTCAGACTGCAATCAGAAGTGTCAGCTAGGATTGAGATCTCCTCTGGAGGCTGAAGCAGGGAAGGATCCATGTCTAACCTCATGGAATTGATAATAAAACTCAGTATAAATTCTGGATACATCTGAAGAAATGCACCATCTGGGCAAAGCATTTAGAAAGCAGGACAACCAATGAGGGGGATGTTGTCATTGTCCAGATAACAGGACCAGTGGGGAAACATCAGGCCACCGACCACCAACTAAAATCTCTTTGTGCCCCAGTTTCATCTTCAGAAAGTGGGAATAATGATAAAGCCTACCAGACACGGATACTGGAAAGACTGAATGACATAGTGCTTTACAAGTGCTTAGGACAAGGCCCAACACAAAGTGAGTTTTCTGTAGGTGTTAGCTAGTTTATTATGATCATTTGTAATATATGTCACCTGACCTGCGCTGGCTCACATCCTGTGATTCTCTGCTCTTTTATGATTTTTCCTGGCTCGGAAACACAGTGAATATCTCTTCCCTGCTGACCCTGGGATCCCCCCAAGGCTGATCTGATGGGCCTGCCTTTCTGCCCAAGTCTCTGCCTCTGATGTGGTTCAGCAAGAGCAAACCAGAGCACCCTCTGCCTGGTCGTCACCTCCAAGCTGAGCTCAGCGCTGGGCTTTGAGAGTGAGTGACTTACTCCCTGGTCAGCACTTTTATTGTGGTTTCATGATTGGTTCAGGATGGCTGGGCCTTGGCTACCCACCCCCATCCTCAAGTGAATTCCCAGTCCTGCCAGAGGCAGAAAGGAGAGTGACTTAGTCATTAGCTCCTCTGGCAACAACCCCTGGCAGCAGTTCAAGGCAGCTTAGAAAACAGGGCAACAAGTGGCTGCAAGATGCATTTCAAAAGCCTAGCAGACAAGAAAAGGAAATGAAAACCAGAAAAAGCAAGGATAGTAATGTCTGAACCTGGAAGCACAGCTAGACACCACTGGGCACCAAAGACAGTGCTCCTAGGCCCTGGGGGTAAGGGACCTGGGAGGGCAGTGCTAGCAAAGCTGAGTGGGTAAGAGGCCCAGGGCCTCCCTCACCTTCTCCCATATGCAAGTCAAAAATGAATGAGGACTTCCTGTGCATCCTGGAAGACCGTGACCGGGCACAATTGGCTTGGGGTCTATGTTCAGAACATAAAAAGGGTGTCCTATCCTGTGCCAGCCCTTTGCAGAATTCTTTTGACTTGGGCATGTTAAGATCGAGGGCCTCACTGAGCTAGACCTCTAGAATCCAGCCTTTCTCAAAGAGAAGATACACAAGGAATGGTGATAAACAATGATAAAAGGGCCGGGATCTTTTCCACTGATTCCATCCGAGGTTACCTAACTCTTACAACACAAGGTGAGTGTTGTCACCACCTCCATTTCACAAATGAGGAAAGAAACTAAGGCACAGAAACATTATATAACTGTTGGATTAACTTATTTGTTGTCTTCTGCCTGTCTAACCAAAATAAAAATTCCATGAAGTCTGGGACTGTCTGCCCTAGTCATCATTTTATTACAAGTGTTGAAACAGATGCAGGAATACAGTAGATGCTTCAAAACAGGTTTTTTTTTTTGTTTTTTTGTTTTTTGTTTTTTCAAAAAGCAAACTTATCAAAGATCACAAAGATTTTAAACAGTGTGTCCCCTACTCTTAATGGCTGCACTAAATTGTCTCTGATCTGGCATGCTCTGATGGAGGCTGTGGTGTTGGCAAGGTCTGGGGAAAGGGGGTGGGGAATGTGGTCTACAGTCACATTTCCCCAGCTGACTTTCAAATTTGGGAGCTCTTAGAAAGACCCCTCTAAAGAGTGAGATGATATTTATAGTTTGGATGTGGAAATGCTCCATTCTTGCTGGAGGACTCCATGTCCTACTTTGGGTTTTGACCTTAGATTTAAAAGGAGCTGGTCCGCTATGTCTCTGCATCTGTATATTCACTCCAGGAAGGATTCTGGTTGGTTCTGTGATGATACGCCCATCCCATGGAGTTCATAACAACTGCAAGGGCATGGGAGGCTAATCCTGGCAGTTCCACTAAGAAACTCAAAAAGAGGAAAGAATGATTTAACACAGAAGATTCTAGAATAAAAGCATACAATCAAAAGAAAAAAATATACCCAAGTATGATTTTATCCCACCAAGATCTTATTCATGATATTTGGAAAAAAGGGCAAAGTTGTTGGCATAATAACCTTTATTTAAATAAAGTCTTTGGCCATGCTCAAAGGAGATACTGATAATCATTGAAAGCATTCTTTCCCTTTGAGGCCAGATGTGCCTTTAAAAAGTACCTGTGCATCTTCTCTATTTCTCTATTTATTTTCATAAGTTCTGGCAACAGCCGTGAGAGCCACACATTGCCAACCCCATACTTTCTCAGTCTCCCTTTTCAGATCAGGTCCTAATGAGTCACTTTTCCAGATCCAGTCCTATCCAAGAATAAGTAGATGAAGCAGCAACCCACATAATGTAGTTGGGGGAACAGTGACAAAGTCCTGTAAGGCCCCAAATATCCCATTAGTTGTGTGTCATTTTGCTGCCATCTCTCCTACTAAGTTGGCAGTTTAAAATATGATGCTAATATCAGTCTAAATGTGATTCAAATCCTGGTTCTTGCATTTAAATCTGATGGGCCTTAAGTAAATCATTTAACTTCATTGAATCTTACTTTCTTCTAAATGTGGATAATAGATCTAAGTCATCTTCCCTATTCTCCTAGTGGGAGTATCCCAACTTCTTGGGAAAATTTAAAGGTATCTGTAGTTGTCTAATACTATATTCTTTGTTCTTTGTCACATTACTTTATATAATATGGGTTAAAAATAATGAGTATGTGTCCTGTCACTCCCATCTTCTACCCAGTGTAAACATAGCTGATAAATTACACTCTTGTTGAACTCAAAGAGGTCTTCAGTTTTCTTCTCAACAAAAGGTCTTGCCTCAATAATGAGAGAAAATTAGTCCTAAAATAAACACTACTCTGGTCTCACCTAAACAGATCTTAAAAGCAAGATTCAAAAGATCTATCTATCCATCTATCTGTCTGAATACACACATATCAAACCCTTAACATAGTAAACATCATAATGTCTGGCATTCAACTAAGAATTATCAGGCATGCAAACAAAAAATAAGAACATGAGAAAAATCAATCAACTGAAATTTTATAGAATTGATGCAGATATTAGAGTTAGCAGACGAGGACATTAAAAGTTATTATAACTCTAGTTCATACATTAAAAAATTAAATAGAGACAGGTAAGATATAAATATTAACCAAATCAAATTTCTAGCCTAAAATGTTTTAGAGAAAAATTTACAAAGCCTGTAGATTAGACATAAACAAAAAAATTAGTAAACTTACAGACACTGAAATAGAAATGATGCAAAAAAATGGACATATTAAAAGTCTTAAAAAAAGAAAAGAATGACATGAACAGACATTTCTCCAAAGAAGACATACAGATGGCCAGCAGACACATGAAAAAATGCTCAACATCACTCATCATCAGGGTCATGCAAATCAAAAACCATAATGAGAGATACTAACTCATACCTGTCAGAATGGCTAAAATCAAAAATCACAAGGAACAACCAGTGTTGGCAAGGATATGGAGAGAAAGGAACCCTCATGCACTGTCGGTGGAAATGCAAATGGTACAGCCACCATGAAAAACAGTATGGAGATTCCTCAAGAAACTAAAAATAGAATTACCATGTGATCCACTACTGGGTATTCACCCAAAAGGAACAAAAACACAGATTCAATAAGATATATGTGCTCCTATGTTTATTGCAGCATTATTTATAATAGCCAAATTATGGAAGCAGCCCAGGTGTCCATAGATAGATGAATAAAGAAGATGTGATACACACATATACTGGAATATTATTCAGCCACAAAAAAAGAATGAAATACTGCCATTTGCAACAACATGGATGAATCTAGAGTGTATAATGTTAACAAAAATAAGTCAGTCAGAGAAAGACAAATACCATATGATCTCACTCATGTGTGGAATTTAAGAAGCAAAATAAACAAAGGAAGGAGGCAAACCAAGAAACAGACTCTTAACTATAGAGAACAAGCTGATGATTACCAGAGGGGAGGTGGGTGAGGGAATGGGTGAAATAGGTGAAGGGGATTAAGAGTATAGTTATCATGATGAGCACCAAGTAATGTACAGAATTGTTGAATCATATATTGTAAATCTGAAACTAATATAACACTGTACGTTAACTGTACTGGAATTAAGATTACAGAATGAAAAGAGCATTTGTGATCTGCAGAACAATTTCAAGTGATCTAATATACACTAAAGCAGAGTCCCCGACAGAGGAGAAAGGAGGGTACAGAAAAAAAAATATTTGCGGGAAAAATGGCAACCTTGATTAAAACTATAAATACATAGATCTGAGAAGTTCTAAAACATAGAAATGAAAAGTACACCACAGAACAGCCTAATCAAATTTCTCAAAGCCAATGACTAAGAGAAAATTGTAAACTAGCCAAAGAAAAGGACATGTTAAACACAAAGGGGCAAACATAAAGAGTACAGAAGATTTCATACCAGAAACACATAGAAAAGGCAGTAGAACAACATTTTTGAAGTACTGAGAGAAAAAAATAATTGTCCATGTAAAATTCTATACCCAGCAAAAATGTCTTTCAAACATGAAGGCAAAACAAAGATTTTTGAAGTACTGAGAGGAAAAAAATAATTGTCCATGTAGAATTCTATACCCAGCAAATATACCTTTCAAACATGAAGGCAAAACAAAGATTTTTTTTTTTTTTAAGATTTTATTTATTTGACAGAGAGAGACACAGCAAGAGAGGGAACACAAGCAGGGGTGGGTGGGAGAGGGAGAAGCAGGCTTCCTGCCGAGCAGGAGCCCAATGTGGGGCTTGATCCCAGGACCCTGGGATCATGACCTGAGCCGAAGGCAGACGCTTAACAACTGAGCCACCCAGGTGCCCCCAAAACAAAGATTTTTTTCAGACATAAAGACACTGAAAGAATGTATCACCTGAAGATGGTGAAATTACACAAGAGATGATAAAAGAAAACACTTCAGGCAGAAGAAAAGTGACACCAGATGGAAATATGCATCTTATTTCTCAACTGTTTTTTATTATCATCCCCCTAAGGAATTTTTTTAGACTTTTTCCCTAATTGCCACTTCATAAAATTTTAATATCACAGATACACTATATATCTGCTTATGTATGACATATATTATCTGTGCTTTCTACATTAAAAGTGATACTTTTACCCTCCAAGAACTAATTTCACCCATGTGGGGGTGATAACTCCACTGATAATACATGATGTATCACTTTTCTATTGCTGTTGTTAAAAAATATATATATCATAAACAGTGGTTTAAGGCAACACAAATTTGTTAACCTACAGTGGTGTAGGTCAGGAGTCTGAAATGGGTATGTTCCTTTCTGGAGCCTCAAGAGAAGAATCTGTTTCCTTGTCTTTTCCAGCTTCTAGAGATCACCCTTGACCCCATGAAGGACCTAGAGGGTCCTTGGCTCATGACTCCCTCCTCCATTTTCAAGTCAATGATATCACAACTCTCTGACCATACTTTCAAAGAGATATCTCCCTCTGACCTGAGCCTCTGAATTCAGCCAGGAAAGGTTCTTAACTTATAGGGAATCATGTGATTTGGATGGGTCCATTTGAATAATCTAGGATAATGTTCTCATCACAACATTCTTAACCTTAATCACATCTACTAAGTCCTTTTTGCCATGTAAGAAAACATATTCACAGGTTCTGAGAATTAGGACATGGACATTTCAGGGAGCCACTATTCTGCCTACCACACATGATTTAAACAAGGAAATAAATAGCACAAGAAACAACTATATGGGTAGACATATAAAATTTTGTTCTTATTATTTAAACCCTTAAAATACAATTGACTGTTAAAATAATGACCATGCAGTACATCATTTATCACTTACATAAAAGTGAAATGTATTATAACAATGGCCCAAAGGCCCAGAGGGATGAAATGTAAGTATACTATTTTAATGTTCTTATACATGAAATGTATAATATTACTTGAAGGTGGATTATGATGACTTAAGGATGCATACTAGAAACCCTAAAGCAACTACTAAAATAAAATAATAAAAAGGGATTTATAGTTAATACCTAAAGAAAACAGAATAAAATCAGAAAGAGTACTCAATTATCACAAAAGAAAGCAGGAAAAATAAAAATAGAACAATGAGATAAGACAGAAAACATAGAGCAAGATTGTAGATTTAAACTGAACCATATTAATAAACACTCTAAATGTAAATGATTTGTGTAACCCAATTAAAAGGCTCAGATTGTCATACTGGATATAAAAATAAGTCATAATGAAACCCAATGGTCTGATTAACTGAGGCCCAGGTCACATCTTGCATCCTCAGGTCAGAGCTGGAGCCCCCAGAACATATGGACTTAGAGTGGAGGATATGGTTCCCCAGAAGGCAATTTAGGTAGGATTTCTATAAGAAGAGCAAATGGACAATGGAAAGAAAAAGTCAACACATGTCCTTCTCAACGGCTCTTCCTATCATAGAAATAATATTCCTCCTTCCTATTTTTTCCATGTAGGGCAACTTTGAATTAACTCTTCTCTTGATCATTTTAGGAGGCTCTCATAAAAGTAACTCTCTTCCTCTCTTCTCTTTTCCTGGATCTTTCTCTCCATCTATATTATCAGATTGTCATTTGTGTTTATAAGTTAGTCTGACTACTTTCAGAATGAAAATATTGGGGCACCTAGGTGGGCTCAGTCAGTTAAGTGTCTGCCTTCAGCTCAGGTCATGATCCCAGGGTCCTGGGATCGAGCCTCACGTTGGGCTCCCTGCTCAGCAGGGAGTCTGTTTCTCCCTCTCCCTCTGCTCTGCTCATGCTCTCTCTTACTCTCCCTTTCTCTCAAATAAATAAATAAAATCTTAAAAAAAAGAATGAAAAAATAATTTTATTTGACCAAACATATCCTATGAAATGTTTAAGAAGAGTAATATGTTCAAATATTTCTCCTCTAGACTGCCAACTCCACAAATTGTACTATTTATCCATATTCTTATTCATTCTTTGACTCCTTCATGACCAAGCTCAAATGTCACCATCTCTGTGAAACCTGCAATCCCCCATGTAGTGGTGGCCACAGCTTCCTGTGTTACTGCAACATGTTTGAAATCCTATGGAAAAATTCATGTTTTCTTTCTCTCTCTCTTTCCGCAATAGTGGATTATGTACAATAGAGATGAAGCTTTGTTTATCTCTATAGTCCCCAGTGTCTAGCAGGAAGCTCAATATATCATAGATTCTTAGTAAATATTTTCTGAACTAATCAGTACAGAGATGAATGAATGAATGCCCCCTATTGCTTGGCAGTGTCCCATTGTCCCATTGTCCCTCATGACCTCTACCTCCAGGATGGCTAGCAGGTTTCATCTTTAGGGCATATTATGAATAATATGCCGTGGCTTTCGGAACTTGGTCTTAATAAGGAATGTGAGGTTATACCTGAGCTCAGTAGGAGTGCCATGATGGGTCAGTGAAGTCTAGCATGGTTTCTGGAGTGGGGGAAAAATAACAAGTATCATGAACCTCTGTGATGCTGGCTTTTGCTATGCTTTCTGGCCAGTTTTGTCTGTTGACCAGATTACTGGTCAGATTCCAGCACAGAATCCAGCAAGGCCCAGACTAGTCACAGAGATTTTAATCAAGGGATAGCCAGGATCATCAAGAAACAAAAGCCATATTAGGTCAATTTTCTTATAAATTCCTGATCAAGAAAGGCACTAGGGTCACTAACCCTGGCATCACCAATCACTCAGTCCAATCTCCTGAACCCAGAGCCCAGATGAATCCATGTTGGCTCCTCCCAGGCTTCCACAACCCAGCAGACAAAAACCAAATACAGCTTACCCCTCACATGTGCCTCCCATCCTGTTTTGATATTTTTTACACAAATTATGGGGCATAAACCACTTCTTGTGAATACCAGCCCCTGCTCAAATTTATCTTCCTAGGAGGGAAGTATTTGTTGACATCCTGCTGAACAGTCTCTCCTTCGTACAAGCAGAAAACCCCCAATGCATCTAAACTTTCCCAGAGTGGGCCTTGCTGGAACATCCTACTGAACCCAAAGCAGACTCATGGCAGATGCTCCCTTCCCAGCTTTCCCTCTCCTGCTTTGCCCTCTTCATTTCTTCTTCTCACCTTCCTTCATGCCATACCTGACGTCCAGGTAAAGAAAAGATTGTCAACCTTTGCACCCTCCCCAACCAGCCTTCCCAGGCAGCATGCGTCTCTGGGCACAATTCACACGTCAACAGAATTGTTGGCACATCTTTCGTTTCTGGGGGATGTAAAGGAATGGTGTGGATATAAAGGAACACAGTGGTGTGTTCTGCCTGTTCCTCCCCGCTCTTGCTTTCTCAGGTGACTTCACTCCTTTCTTGACCACTACAGTGGGTCTTTTCCAAGAGAGTATGTGCCCTCCTTGTCGATGATCCCATAGTTCAATCCTTTGGGTGCACTAGCACACTGTCCATTTAGTGGTGATGATCCGTGCATATGAGAACACACCTGCTCTCTATCTCCCAGACAGTGTTCACCATGGGTCCTCCCAGCAGACACCACATGCATCCTCTCCAGACACTTTACTTCATCCTGACGCTTAGCTGTGCATTTCTCATTTTCAACCTAATTACTGACACACACAGGAAGGAAAAGAGAGAGGATGCAGTCCCAAAAACCAGAGGTAGCCCCAGAGTCCCCACATTTGCTCTACCCTGTGGAATTCTTGATCACTAAGGGCCTAATGGCCATGTTTTCTTTCTGCTATTAAGGATGGGTATCCCGCAAAGTGCTCTGAACAGATTTCTCTGACACTTTGTAGCCCTTATAAACTAGCTTCTCTTTTTCCTTTGACAGACGCAAAAAGAGGGGTGTTATTTTTCCAGAAAGGTGAGCTTCTTGAGCCTCACATGTAGCTGCACCCATGGAAGATTTCACTGAAGTCTTGAAATGCAGACCAAGACCAGAAATCTGTGTTGGCACAAGCCCTGGCACAACAAAATTACTTAAGAAATGTTTATTCTATGAATGGATGAGTGAATAAAGAATTGAATTGATTTGCTCCTACAGGCATCTAAAAATCTACGTTTGTATGTATTTGTCCTACCTCTGTCTCTTTGAACTGGATTTGCACATGGCTACACACACACACACACACACACACACACACACACCCTGTACCCAAAATTGATTAAACGAGTCTCCAGCCTAACTGCACAATCCCCTTGAATGCCCCTGTCCTATACTCAGTGTGAGTCCTCAGTACTCACCTTAGAGTTCCCACACGTTGATTCTGATCTTCCCTTGGCAGACTGTGTGTGGTTCTTCTCTTCCCAAAGAAACACCTCCCAGCACGAGGGGGAATGTGTGCCTAAGACTCTGGGCACTGAGGAGGTAAAACGCCAGGCTTTTATAAGGGCATATATGTGGAGGGAGGGGCATCAGGTGGATAAGCTCTTACACTCACATTCTGGATCACTTCAGGATTTGCTAGCTATTTTAGACCCATCAGCTAGAGCCACTGACATCTTCTTCTTGAGGCTCTGAAGCATTTAATCCTGAGTGAATTCTCACTAAGGGTACCATTCATTAGCCATGTTAACCATTCCACTAGATATGCAGGAGAGAAACTAGGAATTCTAGGGCAGAGGTTCACAAAGCAGAGGCCTTAAGATGGAAACATGAGATAAAGTAAATTTGTCTTTGAAATCCTGGTCCTACCATTTAACAAATGTTTTATTCTGGAACCCAGAATGTTAGATGTTAACATTAGAATAAGCTGGGTGAAAGATACACAGGAATTCTTTAAATTAGCTTTGAGACATTTTTGTAAATTTAAAGTTATTCTAACATCAAAAAGTTTATTTAAAAAAAAACCAAATAGATTCCTTCAGCCTTTGGAGAATTTTCCACAGGGGACTTATTTAGACTGAAAATCGTGTCTTTAATTTCTGCTTCCCAGGTGACACCTGGAGGGGATGGAGGGACTGGGTCCCTTCTCCCTCGGTGAAGCCAGCATGGGAGTCACTCCTGTGGCCTCATCCTGGCTGTTTTTCTCATTTTTCTAGATCTGGCTGTGGCAGAGGACAGGCCTGCTCCACGCCAGAGCCTGGTCACCAGCTTAGCTTAATTTGAGAGAAAGATGAGGTGTCAGAAGGGAAAAGTGGCCAACATTTGGTTTTCCTGAGCTCATTTTTCTCAGAAAAGTCAATGAATGTCTTATGACTCTGTCTCCCATCCCCCTGACACATTGTCCCCATCGGACAACATTCCTGGCTGTAGTTGAGAGAATTCATAATGGCTTCTTGAAAACCCTGAGACAGGTCCCTGGATCTGCAGCCCTAATGGGTTAGCAAAACAAGAGGTAAAGAGGGGAAAACAGCATTTCACTAAGCAATTACACTGATTTCAGAATGGTTTTGAGTGTTTTACATTCTTACTGAAGTCTCATCCTAGGAAATGAGGAAGCTGAGGGTCAGGGAGCCTAGGGACTTGCCCACAGCCATATAAATAGATACAGTAGATGACTATATAGAGGTGGAACCACGTAAAAATTCTAGTTTCTCCCTGCTTCCCTCAGATACATACACACAGACATAGATCGACACACACCTCTTTTGGAGGTCAAAACATCTCTGATTTCACTAAATATGTACTGATCAATTGTGCTAAGTGCCTAACACACATTTAATCCTAACAGCACTTACCCATTGTTAACCCCATTTTACAGAAAGAGTAAATGAAGTCTAAAGAGCTTTAGTATCTTACTTAAGGTTTACATAGTTTATAAAGTGTCAGGGCTAGGATATATATTCAGCTAATCTGATTCCAGAGCCTGGACTTTTAATCACTTCATCACTCAATGAATATTTGTTGACTGAATGGATGGGAAAACTGCTTTGATGGAGGAGTGCAGAGTTATCTCAATAATATCGTACCCTGATCTCACGTTTAGAATGTGTGAGACCATTTCTCCTAGAGTGGGTAGTCCCAACAAGACCAGTGTTCCCCTGCTTAACTTCTGTCTTTGCCTCTTTTCTTCCTTCTTTTGGTGGACTTGGCAGGTGCTTAATGCATGGCAAAGAGAAAAATGCAACCCAAAATATTTTAATCAAGAGAGAGAACACATACACACAAAGAGAGAGAGAGTGCGCATACAAAATATAAAGGAAATCTCAGTTCTTTTTCTCACTAGCTATAGGGCATATGACTTTGGGGAAGATACCAGCTCTTTGGGCCTCTTTCCTTATCTAAGAAATGGACTAATGGTTCCTAACTCCTGTGGTTGTTGTGAGAATCAGACATCATTTCTCCAGAGTCCCTGCGCCACGGACGGCAGAGGAGATGCCCCACACGACTAGTTTTTATGTTTTTTATCTTTACTGTCATCCTTGTCTATTCATAAAACCTGTTTGCTTCATCAGAGGCTCCCAGCCACATGCCACCCAAACGCAAGCACTGAGGCCACATGTCCCCCAAATCCTGATACCACCCAGGCAGATGAAAGCTTGAGCCTTAACAAGGCTTATCATCAGAGTGGAGAGATGAGAGGGCTCAGCTGGGCTGGAAAAAGAAAGAGTGTGTCCAAGTCAGCAGAAGGAGGCCTTTCCATGGCCTCTACATCCGATGCCTGACCCACTCAGCTAGAGGGGGGGTGCTGTCTCAGATTCCCTGCCCTGAAAAGAGTCTTTATTATCAATAGTCATGCCGGCAATGAAATGCAACCTGAGCTCTAGACATGGACAGACTGATTAGCAAGAACACCCACTACCAACAAACACAAAACTAAATTAAACTATCTCTTTTGGGCGTGCCTGGGTGGCACAGTCAGTTGAGCATCTGACTCTTGGTTTCAGCTCAGGTGGTGATCTCAGGGTCATGAGATCCAGCCCCATGTTGGGCTCTGTGCTCAGCGGGGAGTCGGCTTGAAGATTCTCTCCTTCTGCCCCTCCCCCACTCTCTCTCTCTTCTCTCTCTCTCTCAAATAAATAAATAAATCTTTTAAAAAAATAAACAAACTGTATCTTTGGGAGGTATTACCTCTGACTTTTTTTTTCTTCTGTTTGTTCTACTGCTAATGGATTTGGTTGAAAAGAGAAAGGGGTGCCTGGGTGGCTCAGTTAGTTAAGCGGCTGCCCTCGGCTCAGGTGATGATGCCAGGGTCCTGGGATCAAGTCCAGCATCGGCTCCCTGCTCTGCAGGGACCCTGCTTCTCCTTCTCCCTCTGCCTACCGCTCCTCCTGCTTGTGTGCTCTCTCTGTGTCAAATAAATAAATAAAATCCTTAAGAAAAAAAAGAAAAGTAAGAGAAAACAGCATAACAGAGAAAACTCAAGAGACCATCCCAGAACTCCAGGAGGAGTGGAAAAGCCTAGAGGGAGGTTAGTCCTTCTTCATAGCGGGTCCCTCCCAGAAAGGATTAGGATTGTAATCAGTGGGATGATAGCCAGGGCCCTGATCATCCCTGCCCATACAGGACACAGGGCAGGGCTTTGAGGGAGGAATACTTTCCATGTGAGGACCTTGCAAGAGGGAATTCAGGGCAGCAGTTTTCCGAAAAAGCAGAAGCACCCTGTCCCTGGGTACCAGGAAGACAGAGACTGGGCTGCCCTGGACCTCTATTCTCTTGACCAATTTTCTGCAGGATGGTGCCCTTTCTTCCTTCTTTCTTGTTGTCCTTGCAGGGACTTTCATCTGGCTTGTTTTTATGTCTTCTCATCTTCTTTCTTCTTAAGCCGGGAATATTTTTTTCTCCCTTTTGAGGCAGTTGTTTCCAATAAATCCCTGCTTGTTTTCTTTAAGTTGCTCAGTTATTTTAAGTTTCCTCTTCCATAGCCCTCTGTCTGCATTTCTGCTTTCCATCTGGGCTGCTTGGTTCACTCGTTTCTGGAATGAAGACAAAGGGAGGTATTGGAAACTCAGAGAGCCTGGCCTGCCCCCTGGAGCAGAAAGGCCTGGCAAAGGACTAAATCCACCTGCTGATCTTTCCAGCACTTTTATTATATCTCAGATTGACTAGTCACACAGCTGGAGACACCTTGACTGGCCACGAGGACAATCAATGTTCCCGGTTTCCATAAAGGTAATCTAGTTATACCCTGAGTGGGACCTTTGATCTGAGTGCTTCTGTGTGTGCCTATCAGTCAGGGCCATGGCAGAAAGCATTTGGCACACTCAAATTGGGAAACTTAAAAAGAGTTTTAATAAGAGAACAATTTACAAAGGTGTAGGCAGGCTGCAGAGAAACCACAAAGGACAGAGTAGTGTCCTAGGGATAGCAACAGCAGAGTTCTGTTACCGCTATCCTCCTGAAAGGCTAAGGGCAGGGAGCAGCCCTCTGGAGAGAAAGGACCCTGGAGGAGGACCTGCCATCTTGGCCCATGGATGCAGCCAGCCTTAGTACTCACAGGAAAGGAGATGAAAGATTGCAAGTTTCTATCCCACTCCCTGCACTCTGAACTTTCCTGCTGAGACTCCCCAGAAGTCAAGAGAACCCACTGGAGTTGTCAATATTGATCAGACTTTTGGATAATAGACCAGGGTGGGAATGGGTGGAGAATGAATCTGGGGGGAAAATGGAAGTTATTCAGCAGAAGGAACATGCAGGTTCATGTACCTCTGTGCCCATATATACATGCACATGTATACATGAGTGTGTGCTAGGCTGATTAAAGCAAGTATCTGGGTTTTCTCTAAGGGAAGAGTCATTCAAGGGCTACCCCTTGCTCTGTTCGGCCTGTATAGATTACTGAGGATCTTGATTTCCTCTAATTCTGACTACTTAGTGTTTGAAGAGCAGGGCAGAGTACTGGAAGTGGGAGTCTCCACTGGGATCATATGTGTTGAAATTATCTTTAGATATTGAGGTGGCAAAAGGTTTCAATCAAAGGATGATATATGTCAAAAGGAAAGACCTTTTCTTGCTTCTAAAGAACTCACTCCAGGAGAAGGAAAAGTCAAATCAAGTGTGAATGTTTCCATTTGAATAGGTACATCCCAACCACCTGAACAGGTGGAAATAGAGATTCATACAAATGATGGGGCATTAAGGAAAGGGGCTTTTTCTAGGAGCTTCAAGTGAAAATGAAATCAAGGATTTGGTTGAGTCAACAGCTCAGTAGAGATTTAAAATGGAGCTCAGAGACTCTGAAAGGGACATCAGATTGATGTCACATAGAGTAGGTCTTTAACAGTTGGTACATTACACAGCCTCTTTAACACAGCACATTATCCATGTCCATAATATGGCACTTTGGAGTGTGTTGTTGGCATGTCTCTTTCTATCATTAGGTCATGAAGGTCTTATTGACCATTATATTCCTAACATGTGGCATGGCACCCAGGAAGTCCACAGCAGTAGTCTGTTGGACAAATGAACACTGGTATTTGTCCATTTTGAGGACTTTTCATGGGACTAGAGTGTAGTTCTGAGTTTCACTGGATTGGGCCAGGAAAGAGCTATCCATGCCATTCAGGTTTCATTTTAACCAACTCCTCCACGAAGTCAAGGCCATGAACTTACTTTCATACCGAAGGGGAAACCCTCTCTCTCATGAGTGTTGGTGGACAAGACTGCATAGCCCAGCTCTTGTATTCTTGGTCCAGCCTTTTCCAAGGCCCAAGTCATCAAGCTTTAATTAGTTCCTCTGCCTTTCCTCCACCAACATCCTCTTTTGAATCTAGGCTTCTGATGGACAACACCATGCATGTTGCCACATTTTAAAGTCACAATTTTCTTCCTTCCTTCCTTCCTTCCTTCCTTCCTTCCTTCCTTCCTTCCTTCCTTCCTTCCTTCCTTCCTT
>NW_023270374.1:30522792-30595084 GCF_011800145.1 Mirounga leonina | reverse complement strand
CTTCCTTCCTTCCTTCCTTCCTTCCTTCCTTCCTTCCTTCCTTCCTTTTCTTTCTTTTCTTTCTTTCTTTCTTTTTCTTTCCTTCCTTCCTTCCTTCCTTCATTCCTTCTTCCATCTCTCTCTCTTTCTTCTTCATCTTCTTCTTCAAATAACCTATTTATTTCATTCCATTTCCTAAGGAATTACAGTTACCTGAGACAGGAAAAGGACATGTAAATATCCATTTGGTACCTATCCTTTCCTGTCCATCCCCACGCCTACTCTAATATCCCAATTCTCATCTTATAAAGTAGTAAGCTGATTATCAAAAAAATGATATAACTTATTCAAGGTTTCATGGTAAGCCAGCAGCATTTCCTCAGTTTGAACCATGATCAGTCTGTGACTAAGTCTGTGCTCTTTCTGTTCTACCAATAATGAAGGAATCCCACTTCCTCCCAAGTACTTCTGTAACTGTGTCACTTTGAAAGAACTGAGAATGAAGGAAGGGCACCACCATCTTTCCTTGGCAAACCCCATTTCCATTTCAATTTAATTTAGGTTTAATAAAATGCTTAATGAATCTTAATTAAACCCAAATTGAAATTAAAAATGGTTTAACAAGGTTTAATAGTGATGTGAGAGATCACACAATTCCACTTCAATAAATATTTTCCTAATAACAAATAACCATTTCATTAGTGAGGAAAATGTTGCCTTAAGTCTAAATTAAATTAAATTATCCATAATTTACTGGCATAGTTAACAGTATACGTTAATGAAAAATATGTAGTTTGTGTGGGGGTTTTTTTTGGTTCTGTTTTTTGTTGTTGTTGTTTTTAACTGCCTGTGTGCTACAAATGACTCTAGTTTAGAGAATTTAAAAAGACACTGACTGTAATGGGTGGATGGTCTGAAGCCAATGGAGCCATCTCTGAGATTCTGTCTTATCTAATAACAGAGACAATGAGAAAAGGGGAAGAGAAGACATGGGGCTTTTCACCAATGCCATGTGGATTTCTATCAATGTCACAACCGTAAAATGGGGTATCGATAGGGGTGGGTGAAGAGATTGTAAACCTAGGAGATCTCTAGCTCAAGACAAAAGTGGGGAGAAAAATATAAAATATAAAATGGCTCATATCAGATGTGATGAGGAAAGATAGAGGATGCAGAATATGAGAGAGGAGAAGAGGGCCAATCATGCTTCCTGGTGTGTGCATGTGTGTGTATGCATGTACATGTGCATGCATGTTTCTGTTTTCTATTTCTTTTTTTTTTATTTCTTTATGGTTGAACTTGAAGCATGAATGAGGAAAGAGATTGGTTAGAGACTATTCTAGGGAAAGATATGTCTAGATTTCTAGAATAGGGGATCAAATTCCAGAGTGGGAGATGGGTTTCCAGCAAAGAAAGGGTAATGGGAAAGGGGTTTGGGGAAAGGCTCATGGGCCTTCACAAGGTCCTAATTTGTGTTTCACCCCACAGTGCTGGTGTGGGAGGGTAGGGAAGGTGCTGTGGGCTGAACTGTGTAAACCTTGCTACAACTTGAAGGATGTCAGAGATACATATTCCCAACCAATATTTTCCAAATCCAAGAGATCACCCCTACTTCCCAAGACTCCTAATCTCAAACTTTCCCATATAGAAAATAGAAAGTGTCCCATACTACTCTTTACCACCCACAGGATAGTATCAAGGGCTTCACTAATACTGTAACCATGAGCCACATGGGGATACTGAGCTTTTGAAATATGGCTACTCCTAATTGAGATGTGCTGTAAGTGTAAAATATACTCTGGATTTCAAAGACTGAGAAAACGTACGTATTTCACTAATCTTTTATTGTCTATCAGTTACATTAATAATTATTTTATGTTGATTATATTAAAGTATTGGTATTTTGGGTATATTGGCTAATTTTGAAATATTTAAAAAAATTAATTTCTCCTATTTCTCTTCATTTTATTCAAGGTGGCTACTAGAAAATTTTAAATTATGTGTGTGGCTTTCATGATATTTCTAGTAGAGCTCATCTAGTTGGATCTACCTAAAACAAAGCAATGGACATATTTCATTCTCTTTTGCGTTAGCTAATATTAACACACATTCTTTCATCCATTCATTCATTTATTCAACAAATATGTTTGAACATTCATTAGCATGAACTCTGTAATAGGCATTGGAGATACAGTGGTTAAAAAAAAGCCAGTCCCATGTATCTGAAGCACATCCATGCACACATCCACACACCTTCACAACATATGCTCATGCATATTCAAATGTGCATACATAGACACGGATGGACCCACAACACATGGACGTGCACATATGCACAAAGGCAGGCAAACATGCATGAAGAGCCACAATCAGGTGCTGAGAACGAAACACTCCTTGAGTTAGAGGGCTTCAACTCTTCAGATAGGTTTAGCTACTCTAGCAGCCAGCCAGGGAAAGCCACAACTCTGCATTTCCAGGAGGACGATCAGAAAATAGAAGTGTGGCCAAAAACTATCTTTTCAATTTTGTCAAAGCTTATAGATCAGGGTTTCAAGGGAGAAGACCAAATAGGGCAGATTCAAATCTATCTGTTCATGCCCGAGCACACCAGGAAAGGCCAGCAGGGGTAGGCTCCTGGTAGTAGGTTTGTTTCCATGCAAGTTCCTCTTCTTAGGCCCTAACTTCCTGGGGAGTGAGGAGAGCTCACCCGGAGACACTGGCTGGGCTGACGTTAGAACAGTTTGGTGTGGTCTCATTAAAATAACTTTTTGGCTCAACCCTCAGCTTGTTGGCCTAAGAAGTGGGAGAGAGGACAGAGGTAAAATTAGGTCCATTCAGGAGTTAGAAACCACACAGGTGATTTTAACAGAAAATTTAATATAACGAACTACCTGGTGAAGAACTGGGAAGACAAAGAGAACACCCTAGGGTGTCCAAAAGTAGCAAGTACAGGAAATAGCTACCCCGTCTAGGGTTGTAGGAACAGAGAAGAGATCTGAGTTATGAAAACGTAGAAACTGAGAGAAGGGAAGCCTGAAACTGAAACAGGCAAGTGGGGAGGGGTTCCAGTCAGCCAGTGCTGACTGGGGAAGGGAGGTCGTCTTAGTCACTCTGTCATGACAGAACACCACAGACTGAATGGCTTAAACAGAAATTTATTTTCTCTCATTTCTGGAGGCTGGGAAGTCTAAGATCAAGGTTCCAGCAGGGTTTGTTCCTGGGAAGAGCTCTCTTCCTGGCTTGCAGACAGCTGCCTTCTCGCTGTATCCTCACATAGCAGGGACAGAAAGTATGGTCTGGTCTATACTTCTTCTTGTAGAGGCGCCAGCCCTATTGGGGTATGGCCCCACCCTTGAGACCTCATGTAACTTTTATCACCCCCTCACAGGCCCTATCTCCAAATACAGTCACACTGGGAGTTGGGGCTTCAGTGCATGAATTTGGGGGGGGGGGAGGCATATTCAATCCATAGAAGGGGTTATGACACTAATTCTACAAGCATCATAAAAAAAATGCTGCTAACTGGATTCAGCTGTTCAGATGGGAAGAACAGCTATGAGGGTGAAAAAACATTGCTAACAGCATAACTGAGAGAAACAGGAAGAAGAGACCAGAAGCACCTGGCCCTTCTTCCGGTTTTCCGGCTTCTCTCTAGCGCCCCCTACTGGCAGAGGCTAGCAGGGAGTCAGGTGGTAAAGCAGAAAAGTGGTTACTGAGCTCCGGCAACGCAAGGTACAAGGAATCCAAGGGTGGGGTGGAACCCCTGAGAGGCAGTAGCTTAATAGCCAGCATGGGGACATACATAAAAATGAAGGATGATGAAATGCATCTTCAGAAGTTTATTGTGCACAGTTTTATCTCCAGGAAAAAAAAATCCACCAGAAACAGATCCTTGTTAAATCCACTTAGGGAATCTTCATGGTATCCTCCTGTTTAGAATTCATAAAGATGCTTTGGAAGAACAAGTCCTTGGATAAATTTTGCAGTAAAGAGACATGTGTTTCTTTTAACTGAGAGTTCCCCAAACACCTTTGACCATGGATGTATTTTCTATTTGTTATCAATTATCAATTTCCAAAGCAATTTTCCAAACATCTTCTGCACAATTTTGAGAAGCAGTATGCTGGTGATGCTACTGAGACTAAGATCATGAGAGACATACGATGAACTGTGGACCACTAAGGTAGCTCACATTTGAACACGTTGCACTTTTCTTTAAATGCTTTAGTCTATTGACTGCTGAAGCTAAGTGTGCAGGCAGGGGTGATCACTCTAATGCCACTGGGGATTCCTATAACACAGAAGCCCTGTGAGAGCAGAAGACATCTTTTTCTTTCTTCTTCACAATTGTATACTTAGCAACCACCACAATGCATGGGACCTGGTAAACATCCAATAATGTATGCTGTATGTGTCTGGGTGTGGGGTTGGAGGGGAGGAGGGGAGCAAATGATCAGCCGAAGGCTAACAGTAACATTTCATGTATGAATCAACATGGGGCATGGCAAGGAAGAAGTACAGTGCTGTTCTGTAAAAATGCAGTGAAGCTGCTATGTGATTCAAAGTTTTCTGGCAGCTCCATTTTAAAAGTAAAAAAGAAACAGGTGGAACTAATTTTAGTAACATATTTTATAGAACATAATCTATTGACCAGGTAATCAATATAAAGACATTAATATAATACTTTGCATTCTTTATACTAAATCCTTGAAATCTGGTGTGTACTTTACATTCACAGCACCTCTTAGTTTGGCCACATTTCAAGTGTTCGACAGCCACGCGTGGCCACTGAATTAGACATCACGGATACTTAACAAGTACAACCCCAAATTAGAAGGATATGAGGTGAACGGTCAGATTAGTAAATGGATATTGAGCCAGAAATCATTGTCCACTTGTAGCTACTGAATATTGTGAGAACAACTGATTTAACTGACATCATTTACACTTAAGTTCATGGTGAACATGAAACAGAGTTCAAATGACCAAAAAAAAAAAAAAAAGAAAGAAAGAAAGAAAAAGAAAGTTAATAGGGAGTGATTCCACTGTGGTGGATTCTATTTGAAAGGCTAGTGATATTTTAACACTTGAAAAAGTGTTATAGGATAAAAGTTTTAGAGAAAATGAAGACTCGGAAATAGCATCATAATTAGAAATTCCTTTCTGTTTTCCCAAAGCCAGTACTTGCCATTGACATTAGAAGTCTAAGGTAAGACCATGCGATTTCTTGGGGTTTATAAGTCCCATGAGAATGGATGCCAAATCTGTCTTACCCATTGGGAAATTCCCAATGCCTAGTAAAGTGCCTATACCTTAGAGATACTCAAAAAAATATTGGTGGAATGAATGAAATAAAAAAGAGGAGAACAGACAGAAAACACACATGAAATTTTCCCAAGAGCTTGAATACAGAAGTGCAAGTTCAGAAAGGAAAACCCCACCTGAGCGGAAGCCTTAGTGCCACCACCCCTCAGCTGTGCCTTGTCTTGCCTCTCATTCCAAGGGGCTGGGACAATGACAATGTTTATAGCCTTCCTGCCAAAAGATGTTTCATCATCTTCCCTGCGACTGCAGGAAGGGGTTATGCAAAAATCTGGATCATTTCTCCAACCTTCTGATCTCTAGTTATACTCTCTCCAGTCCACTCTCCAAACTGACCACAGAGTATAATTCTTGTCGGCATAGGACTTCCTCTAGGGAAAGTTTTGTTCATCCCTGTGAATTACCTCAGTGTCCAGCACGGTGCCTCTTACCTAGCAAACTCTCCAAAAATAGCGTTATGTATAATGGAAGGAAGGAAGGAAGGAAGGAAGGAAGGAAGGAAGGAAGGAAGGAAGGAAGGAAGGAAGGAAGGAAAGAAGGAGGTTGGGAAGGAGGGAGGGAGGGAGGGAATTATCAAAAGGTCATATCAGCATTTTCAAGATACCTTTGTACCTTAACAGGGCATTATTTTGGTAGAACCTAAATTTGGTATTTTTGACATTATTTTAACTATACATTCATATCGAAAGTATTTGTCTTCCAGAGAGGGGAAATGAATGAACCCTGGTTCACATGTGCAAACCCAGCATGTCTATAAAGGGTTTTTCACTCATCAGGGCAACATTTTTAGATCCACACATCTCTAAGACATTTTTAAATATGATAGCAGTTCTGTTTATTCTGCCTCTCAGGAGTTAGAAACGACTTGACATTTGCAGCATAAGGAATCCTCTTCTTCAGACTGAATGACCCTTCACAGTTCTCTGTTCTTGGACACAGACCATCTTTCATATGGCCATCAGCTCTTTGTTAGAAGCCTTGTGCGCCAAGCCTTTCAAAGCCCGCTTGCCCCTATTCCAACAACACTGTGCATCTGAGTCATCCTGAAATAAACAACAAAGTCATCTAAAAGGGCATTTTTGTAAAATACCAATTTGCAGAAGTATAGATGTTTTCTCTCTCAACAAAGCATGCCATTTATGGAGAGAAGGAAGACAGCCGGCCCTCCTGTTTGGGCTTTGGTGTCTATTATTAGTTTTTTCTATTGGAGAGAGGTGAGGATATAGTTTTAACATTAAAACAGAACACCTAATCAGTATTTCAGCTGTCTGGGTATTGTGAGCTGAAGACATCTGTATTTTTAATTAGTTCTTTCATAAATGTGATTATGGGATGTCATGTGATTGCCGTAGACACCAACACCTGGAACTTTGAAAGGACAGCCCTTCAGGGTCCCCAGGCTTGGACAGTGCACTCAGGGAAGTCCCAGCAATTTCATTAACAGTGTTATCAAGAGGCCTCCAGATCCAAATGATTTTCCTGTCTGTAAATTAAATAATAATATGAAAACAAAATCCACTTGGTCCAGCAGGAAGGCACAAATGTAACAGTGAGAATTTCCTGTCACAGGGACATTTCAAATCTCTGTTATCAAAAAGCCTACTGACTGGAGCCTGATAAAGTCCTCAGCCTCCTAGAATAAGTCAAAGGGCACCCCAGAGTTTCTCCTGGTTTTGCCAGGATAAGAAGTGCAAGGTCCCCTGGAAACCAAAACTAAGCCTGAGAGGGTGGCAAGGCACAACCTTGAGTGTATGGAAGGCCTTTCGAAACCTCTGGCTTCTAAATTCTCCTGGGGAAAGCATCATACCCCGTGGTTAATGTAGTTACATTTAAGTCGTTCTTGGTTTTTACCCTAGGGACTCATCAGGAGAAAATATACATTATGGTTTTGAGTATATGGAGAGCACCGATTATAAAAATTCAAGGCCTCCCCGTGTCTGCTCTGCACTGCTTCTCAGTCCTCTTCTTGTTGGTCACAGAGGATCCAAGATCATGCATCAGCAGCACGTAGGCTAGTGATTGCTCATTCCGCTCCTTGCAAGTCACACCATCCTGATGGAGAGAGAGAAGCATGTTCTAGATACAGCCTTTAAGAACCTCAAATCCCACAGCTTCACTATGACTTTGGTGGCAAAGTCTTGGAAAGCTGATTGCCTTCAGTCTATTCTTTTTCTTAAATGAAGTGTTTTCTTCTTTACCTTCTAATCATCGTCCCTTATCATTTCTAATTAATGATGATTAATAGGAAAAAATCTATGCAAACTGACATTAGATGAAGTTTCCTCTTCTGGTCACCTCTCTGTGTCAGAGTGTGTAACTCATTATCAATGCCATTAAATCCCCCTTAACAGCGTTAGGAAATGTTGCTAAAGATGATCAAATCTAATTAAGAATTATGAGTAATTTATCCACTTCTCCATGTGAATGATGGGACGTGTTTTAAAATTCAAGTATTAAAAGCATAATAGGAGAATGTTTTTGAGAACCGATGTATTTATTCTCAATAAACATTAAAAAAAAAAAGACATTTTAGCTATACGGTGGTGTAAGTGCACATTTATAAAAACCTGCACAGAGATAAAACCCAAAATTTACACTGCAAACCCCAGTTATTATATATGCCAAATACAGCACATTTTGGCAAAATTTAAAGAGAGCTTTCAAACAATCCCTTATTCAAAAAACTGGCAGTGCATTTCAGGAACGCAGCGCAAGAAATTCAGAGTCCCGTTAAGTGTTCTCAAATTTACAGGGTTGTCTCTGGAGACATGAGAATGGGTTAGAAAGTCAGAGGGCATGCATCCCCTCGAGGACTTTGCCCCAGTCTGTGAAGTCTTCATGGCTTCACTCCTCCAGCAGAAGGGCAGTTATTCTCCCCAGAGGTGGGACATCAGAATGGTACCTGAGGAGAACCACCTGCTCACTGGGGCCAGACCCTGTCTAAGGCAAAGGCTTCTGTTTGATCAATACCCAGGCAAGCGTGCGATCACCACCCTCTCCTGCAGACATGCAAAATGCAAGTTTCTCTGGCGGAATCTGGGCTTTACAGAATGAGGATTGTACTGAAGGTTGAAATAAGGCTTTCTTGATCTCTCCAATTCTAAAAGATACCTTAGCCAGTCATCCCCTGAGGGTAATCCCTGCCCTATTGTTAAGTAGAATCCCAAGGGCAGGGAGGACCTGCCACAGCGGGAGCTTACTACCTGGGAGCAAATCAAAGGTTTTTGAGAGTTCTGACTTAGAACTCAGAGTCACTTTTCCCATTCATAAATCTCGTGGTCAGGTGAATCAAATTCTCGGCTCTTCAATACTTACGGGGAGAGTTTGTAAGGAGGGTATGGCCAGAGGTGTAGCCACAGGAAAAGAAATACCCCCTCTGTCTTATCCTTCTGGGTCACAAGTAAGTGGCAATTGGCATTGTGAAAACAACCTTGCATTAGAACACATCTTGGATTCCTTGTATTTATTGTGCTGTCTCTCCTTCACAGTCAGAGGTTTGTGTGTTCATTTATTCAAACATTCATTCATTCATCTTTCCATTTGGCATAAACATTCCTCCTTCAGAGGCCCCACCCTCCCTGCAAAGCAATGAATCTCTTATGTGACATGTTCATCGTAGAATAACCTGATCCCAAATGGCTGTAAGAACAAACGTGTGTCATAAGGGGGAAGGGTGCATATATTTTATAACATGAAAACTTCATGCTTTCAGCTGAAGTTTCTATGCAATCTTTACTCAAAACTCAGCCCCTGATACCAACATCCCTCTTTTTAGGTAACTGAACAAATGTAATGTGGAACAAAGATATTACTTAAAATTGAGAGCTGAGGGTTCTAACTTTCACACCAGAAATAACAGGCCAATGTCATTTAAAGTGCATGTTTTTTTCAGGGCGCCTGGGTGGCTCAGTCGTTAAGCGTCTGCCTTCGGCTCAGGTCATGATCCCAGGGTCCTGGGATCGAGTCCCATATCGGGCTCCCTGCTCAGCGGGAAGCCTGCTTCTCCCTCTCCCACTCCCCCTACTTGTGTTCCCTATCGCGCTGTGTCTCTCTCTGTCAAATAAAAAAATAAAATGAATTTTTTTTCAAAATGGCATCATAAAAGAATGATTTATTCACGTATACTTAATTTTTTTCGCAGTAACAGAAGGACGTAATGCGTGGTAGAACCAACATGGCTTGGAGACAGTCATTCGGTGTCCACTTCCAGAATAATACAGTGATAGAATTAACGTTTGCCATCATTACAGACTGTGTCTTTTTTTCACTTTGCATTTGTGTGACTACACATGTATAAGGTCTTTTCTTCTGAAGCGATAAATGGTAGACATTATCCATACAATGCCTGCAGAAAATCAGCTCCCAAAGTGATAAGGACTTGGCCGTTGCCACAATGATGAATTTTTATTAAGAATCACTTTTTTAAATGACAGGGAGAACCAGAATGTGAGAGCTGTTCAAGGCAAGGAGGAAGAAGGGAGACCAAATTAGAATAGATCTCTAGAGGGGCGCCCAGGTGGCTCAGTCAGTTAAGCACCTGACTTTTGGTTTCAGCTCGAGTTGTAATCTCAGAGTTGTGAGATTGAGCCCTGTGTCCAGCTCCACTCTCAGCATGGAGTCTCTTTCCCTCTCCCTCTGTCCCTCTCCCTCCTGCCCTATCTCTCTCTGTCCCTCTGTCTCTAAAATAAATAAATATATTTTAAAAAAATAGATGTAGAACAAGAGTCGTTTTGACCAAAATGCTATAGAGTAAGCAATACAGTCTTTTAACAAAAATATTTTGTATTACATTAATAGTCTTCTTTGTTATTACATTTTTCTCCTGCCTTCACTCTCTGAAATGACTTGAGAGAGTTATGGAAAGGATATGCTTACTATATGGAAGGCTCCTGGCTGCAAACTGCAAGAAGGTGGCCACTATTTCAGGATCCTGGGATGTCTGGACTGGAAAAAAACCTGGAAGAGCCTATAATTCAAGCATTTTAGGTTTTAACTCTGGTTGGTACATAATCTTCATTTATTATGGGTGTGCTGAGACTATATTTTGGCTTGATCAGAAGAGAAGTGCTACCGAGTAGTAATGTCTGCTACGGGCATAGAAATTGTGAGTGATGGTGTGCATGCTAAATATTTGCCATCTCTGAGTTAGTCCAAACCCGTTCTTGTACAGATGTGAAAACCGAGGCTCTAAGATTGCTAAATAACCTGTCCCAACTCTCATAGGAGCAAAATCCTGACAAGAGCCCCATCTCCTAGTCATAAAGTGACAGGTTTAACACTGGATTCCAGGCATCCCAATTCCCAGTCCTGCACCTTTTCCATTCCATATTTCTACTAAATATGCTGTTATTTTTTTCTAGTAAAAACACATTGCCGATGTTATGTGAATCAACAGGAAAAAAAAAATAAAGCAGCCAAACTTTGCTGTAAAGCAAAGAACATCTATCTGTAGGAGCTAATCTTAAAATGAAAAAGCTGAAAATTATATCCCACTCTAAACATCCCCCACTTTGAAAATGGGGAGCGGGGGCAGATAAAGGACAAAAGTCATCGCTGTAGTCTGCAATAGAAGGTATTGATTTGGCAGGGCCAAGAGCGTGTCAATGTTATATATGGCAGCAGACCGGACTGGTGCGGAGCAGATAGTATTGTTCAATAGTAATAAATAATAATTATGTACAGGGATTGTCTCCCTGATGCTCCATTCCCCTGCCTTCACTAATAATCAGAATCTGGTTCTTCCAAAGACCACCCTTCACTCTTATTCTAACAAGGCAGTAATTCATTCTCGGCCCATGGAAAGTACATACATCTCTGCTAAATGGGCCTTCCGCACTGGCACGTAAGGTGATCATAAGTTTAATTAAAGGTCACGACAGCATCCTGGCCTCTGGTCCTCCTCATTCCTATTGTTCCTAGCGAGCTACCTCGAAGCTGGGCGCATCCAAGGATAAGAGCCTGCGGGCTTCCATGCCTGTGTCCTGTGTTCCGGTTCTTAGCTCAGCAGGAAAAAGAAAAAAAAAGAAAAAAAAAAAGACTCTCAACAGGCTTTCTTCACGGACTCTGGGTCGAGGCTTAAATCGCCACCCAGGTTTCACGTTTTCTTTGAGGGACAGCAGTTCTACATTCCCTCAAAATATTTAACGGAATTGTAAAAGCCAAAGTAGAACTCGATGAGGACATTTCAGTTAAAACTCGAGGTGGGCCAGCGCTCAGGTGATTAACACCCAGGTCACCCCCCACCCCAGGCTAAGACAGCCAGAGTTTCAAAAGCAGTATTAAATACAGCGCACCTGCAATGGGGCACGGCTTCATTAGACGCATGCCTAAAATCTCAGGTGTCCTCAGAAATGCAGGCTTTCATATGGAAAAGAAGGTTTTTGTGTCAGATGGCCTAGCTTTGAGTCCTGTCTATGTTTCTGCTAGATTCATGAATTACAAGGCATTTCTTTTTTCTCACCTGAAAATGGGGATAAAAATAGTTATCTCACAAGATCGGTAAGAATAAAATAAGAATACTACATTTAAGGACCTTATAACTACGTCTTACGCAAGAATGCTGAATGCCTTTTAATGATACTGAGCGCATGTAAACTGTATTAACACGAATGGGACGGCTAATTGTTTAAAATGAGACGTTCCGGTGCTGCTGTAAAAGGTACTACGGTTTGCCGAAGTGCAAACCTGGAAACCAGACTTTCATCTGGCCCACATTCCTAGTTTATACAAAAACTCGAAGCAACAAAAACAAACCCAGGGGAAGGTATGGTGGGTCCATGGGGACATGTCCTTCGCCCGTCTGCAAACGCTTTCCTCGAGGGAATATCAGCTTTCGTGGGAGACAGGTGCTGCTGTCCAGTCTAACTTCGAAATTGCCACTGTCCCCTGAAGAAAAAGCCTCGCGTGTGTGAGGCTAGCTCGAGAGTATTTCGGAGCCCGAGCATGGGGGGGCGGGGGCCGGGCGGGGGAGCGAGGAGGAGAGGGAGAGTCAGCAGGAGACGGAGAGTCAGCAGATCAATAGAACCACTTTAGGATAATGGCCACAGCTGCAGAGGAGGAACCGGGCAGGACGGCAGGCAGCTCCATCACTGCCAGGAAAGGCCCATTTGCAGGAACAAAGGCCTTCATCTGTCCTGTCAGACCCAAGCCCTCGCTCAGCAGCTGCAACTGCAGGACGCCTCTCCGTGTGCCAGACGGGCTGCCGGCTACCTGCTGGCTTTGCCCCATGCCAGCCCCAGAGTTTTCTAGAAGAACAGGGAACACGGAACGGGGGATGCGCTCAGTGGGTGAAGCGCGCTGACACCAGGGACAGACCAGGGAGGGAGGCATCCACATCCCCGGTCTGCCCTGCCCCAGAGCTGTCATGGAGGGTAGGATCCATGGGTGTCCTCTGACAGGAAAGAGCCCCCACTTTAGCCAATGGCTGCAAACGCCTCCCCAGGCAATCTTTGGACAGAGCTACTTTTTAAAAAAGTGGAAAAAGTGACTGGTTTGTTCTTCAGGCTTTGTTCCTTTCCCAAGTCCCTCTGTAGAGTGTTGTGCCAGAAAGGAAAACCAGCTCCATCCGGCCTGGGAAAGGGAGTAAGGACGAAGCCAGAGGCCTGGCGGCTCCACATGCTGCAGGAAATGCCAAGTGGGCAGCAAAGTGCCAACCTTTTAGGATTTTAGGATAATCTTGACTAAGTAAGTAGCTAACTGTTCTGGATCATGAGCCATGAACCTGGCATGAGGGCCTGGTATTATCACAATCAGCACAGTGTTAGAAAATGAAGAGACAAAGTATACAGGGTGATGTGATTTGTCTGAGGTCACGTTGATTTGTAAGTGGCAGGGCTGGGGCTCAAAACTAATCAAGTCTGCCCAACACTGTAGCTTGTGCTTTAAACCATCACCCTGTACCAGTTAGGGTGGTTTGGGGCACTTGGCACATATCAGAGTAATAGTGTGTTTGCTCCCTCCTAAGATGTGACCAATGAACGTGTCTTCTTATATTAGTCAGGGTTCTCCAGAAAAACAGAACCAATAGGATATACAGAGATATGGGGCGCCTGGGTGGCTCAGATGGTTAAGCGTCTGCCTTCGGCTCAGGTCATGATCTCAGGGTTCTGGGATCGAGTCCCGCATCGGGCTCCCTGCTCCTTGGGAGCCTGCTTCTCCCTCTGTCTCTCTCTCTCTCTGTCTCTCATGAATAAATAAATAAATTAATTAATTAAACAAAAAAAGGATATACAGAGATATGTAAAAAGAGATTTATTCTGAGGGATTGACTCACATAATTACAGAGGCTCAGAAGTCTGATGGTCTGTTGTCTGCAAGCTGGAGGCCCAGGAGAACTGATGGTGTAACTTCCAGTCCAAATCCAAAAGCCTGAGAACCACAGTATCCAATGGTATAAGTCCTGGTCTGAGTCCAAAGGCCCAAGAACTAGCTGCACCAACATCCAAGGGCAGGAGAAGATGGATGTCCCAGGTCAAGCAGAGAGTGAATTTGCTCTTCCTCTACCTTTTTGTTCTATTCAGCCCTTAACCGATCAGATGAGACCGACCCACCTGGAAGGCAGTCTTCTTTACTCTACCTATTCAAAGGCTAATCTCTTCCAGAAACACCCTCCCAGGCACACCCAGAAAGAATGTGTTACCAGCTCTTTAGGCATCCCTTAGCCCAGTCACGGTGACAGGTAAAATTAAACTGTCGTAAGAGACTCTTAATCATAGGAAACAAACTGAGGATTGCTGGGGGGGAGGGGGCTTGGCAGATGGAGTAACTGGGTGATGGACATTAAGGAGGGCACGTGATGTCATGAGCACTGGGTGTTATATAAGACTGAGGGATCACTGACCTCTGCCTCTGAAACCAACCATATATGTTCATTAATTGAATTTAAATTTTTAAAAATAAATAAATAAATCAAACTGTCACACTTCCCAAAAGCCCTACTAGGGTGAACTACATGGTTGTAACTTTTGAAGACTGTCATACAGATTTCTGGAAAAGATGTCATTGATCTACAGGTAAAGGACTGTACTAGAAGAAATCATGGCCCAGACCCAGGCATGTGGGGGAGATGACATGGGATGGTAGACGAGAACGCTCAGATTGTGAAGTGTTGCTGAAGCATCTACCACGTGCTGAGTACCTTACATCAAGTTGCACACAGAATCATCACAACAATCCCTCTGAAGTGGCTATTCTTATACAGATGAAGAAAGAGTTTTGTGCGGTTTAGTTGCAGAAAATCTTCCAGCTGATGAGTATTGTGGCCAAGATTCAAATGCTAAGGCAGCCTGACTTCAGAACCCATGTTCTTAGCCACAATGTCTTACCACCCGTTATGGCTCAATGCATTTCTCCTCTTGGTCATGGGTGTACCTGGCAGGTACATATTGTTAAAAAAAAAAAAGAAACAACTGGGTTATCTAAAAAGCAAAAGGCCAGGAAGTCTCTCTCTCCTCCATGTGAAATTCTATAGTGTTACTTTGGCCCATTGGAATGGAGGACCAACCTTTCAACTCTTTTCCTCAAGAGACCTTTTGTTGAACTAGATGTGTTCTGAGCGCTTATGGCATAGTGGAGATTATGCTAAAGCCTGAGGCAAGATAAACCAAAAAGACCTAGGGTCTGCCTTCAGAGGGCTCACAGTCTAGTGGGAGTATTAAGAAATATTTGTAAGGGGCATCTGGGTGGCTCAGTGGGTTAAGTGTCTGCCTTCGGCTCAGGTCATGATCCCAGGGTCCTGGGATCAAGCACCGCACTGGGCTCCCCACTCAGTAGGGAGCCTGCTTCTCCCTCTCACTCTGCCTCTCCCCCTGTTATATGCTCTCTCTCTCTGTCAAATTAATAAATAAAATATTTTTTTAAAAAAAGAAATACTTGTAATACAAGTATAAGAGTAGAGATGTACACAGTGTGCTGTGAGAATGCACAGATTTTCATCAACTGACTATCCACGGGAGTAAGGGAAGCCTTCATGGAGGAAACAACAAAATACATGAGTCTTGACATATGAGTTGGAGTTTCCCAATAAACAGATCAGGAGAAAGGCATTCTTGAAAAAACAAACTGTGTACCGGATTTTGAAATGCAAAGAGATTTCTGGCTTCTGCTTAGGATGTCAAAAACCAAAAAGAGGATTGCTCCCACTTGACAAACCAGAAAAAGCTGGATACTCTAGGAACTCATATTTTTTTTCTCGAATCCACAAAAGATCTGGGGTCACAGAGAAATCAACAAATCTGAAAGTTCAGTAAAGACAGGTACCTCCAAGAAAAGACACGCACCGGTTTGCCTGGAGCAGCACGTGGGAGGAAAATAGGACTGCCATGACAAGGAGGTAGGAAGCTCAACATTTGATAAAGTGCTCAAGGCTGAGAGAGAACTGACCTGAGAATGTAGACATCCAGTACACACGGGCAGTGTGCACCAGGGTGGTTTGCACTCTCTCACAGGATCTCTTCCATGAGCCTCACTGGATGTGGATGAGAAAGAAGAAGGGCAGCTAGGGATCTGGAGAAAGCTTCCTTCATGTTACAGGGCTGGGGAAGGAAGGAGATACTGCTGTCAGAAAGAAAAGAAACCCTACACAGATCTTTCACGTGTATTGCTTTCCCAGGGCTACCATAACAAAGGGCCACAGATGGGATGGCTTCACAATACAAATTTTTTTCTCATAGCTCTGGAGGCCAAGATCGAGATGTCATTGGGGTTGGCGAGAAAAGGATCTGTTCAGGTCTTTCTGCTTGGCTTGCAGATGGTCGCTTCCTCCCTCTGCCTTCACATCATCTTCCCTCTGTGTGTGTCTGCATCCAAATTTCCTCCTTTTATAAGGACATATTGGATTAAAACCAACCCTAATGACCTCATTTTAACTGGATTACTTCTGTAAATATCCTATTTCAAAATAAGGTCACATTCCGAGATACTGGAGGTTAGGACTTCAATATATGAATTTTGGGGAGGACATAATTCAACCCCAAACACGCCCCCATGAATGAAAAGACTTAAGGGGGCAAAAGACTTTGTTCAGATGATGAAAAAACAAGTCACATACTGAAGAAAATACTTGCAAAATGCTTATCTAATAAATGCTTATCTAATACAATAAATTGTATCTAGAATAAATAAAGAGCTCTCAAAACTCAATGATAAGATAATTTTTTAAAAAGGGCAAAATGATTTGAACAGATATATCACAAAAGATATACCAATGGCAAATAAGAACACACAATGATGCTCAATATCATTAGTTATTAGGGAAATGCAAATTAAAACCACAATGAGATACCATGTGTACTAGATTGGGATTGGGGAAGGGGAGACAATACCAAATTCTAATAACACTGTTACTAGAACTTTAATTTTGGTGATAGGAATTCAAAATGGCACACCCACTCTGGAAAACAGTTAGACATTTTCTTGTAAAATTCAATGAATGACATGCTTACCTTACTGCTCAGCAATCCCCATCCTGACTACACAAGTGAAATGAAAGCATAATTTTACACAAAACCCTGAAAGGAAAATGTATATAGTGGCTTTATTCATAATTACCCCCCAAAATCCTTCAATGGGTAAATGGAAAACAAGCTATAGCACATATATGAAATGGAACACTATTCAACAATAAAATGAATCATGATACATGCAGCAATGCTAATACAGTTCAAACACATCGTACTAAACAAAAGAAGCCAGATTCAAAAACTACAAAAATGTCTAGAAATTTCAAAACTAAAGGGACAGAAAACAGATTTGTGGTTGTCATGAGCATAAGGCTGTGGAAGGCGTTGACTGCCAGGAACATGAGGATTTGCTCAGCGTGATGAAATTGCTCTGTATCTTGATTGTGGTGGTGGTTACATGGTGGTTTGCACTATAAAAGATGAGTTTTACCGCATGTGGATTGTATCCGAATTGAAAAATACTTAAAAAAAACAAACACCAAGATATATGTGTGTGGATTATCATGTTGAAGCGTTACACCTTCCGAGAGGCGCAGATTTGTGGTGTAAGAGTTAGGGAGGCAATAAAGGTGGGGAGGATGTTGACTGGGAATGCCCTTCCTAAGCTTGTCCCTCATCCTCAGCAAGGATGGTTCTCAGTTCTAAAACTTTGAAAGGAATAGGAGTAATGAATACGCATTTGGGAAGAATAGTTTCACAATGGATTTGATTATAAGGACAAGTAAATATCTGAAATTTTACAAGTTTCCAACTTAAAATCTATAGTAGATGGTATGCACAACAGAAGTAGGCACATATTTTTATGTGTACAGTTCTATCCTATACAAAAAAAAATTTATAACTATATTAGTTGTTCATAACTAATACTCTTCTTTACAGATACCAGATTCAGTTTTCAGTCTTCCTTACAGCTCTTTTCTGCTTCAAAATCTTTCAAACAGGCCTTTAGTGATTTAGCTTAGTGAGTTGATGATCTATGTTTTCATTATGAACATGGTTATTATATTTGAAGATCTGATCATGTCTCTCTATTGCCATGGTATTGATCATTCACTTCCCCATATCATCTATAAGAGATTCTATTATATGCATATTGACACACTGTGCTCAATGTCAAATTTTCTAACATTCCCTTCATTTCTCTGTTAGTATTAATCTCTGTGTTCTTGATTTATTTCTTGGGTTTAGCTTCTGCTTAGCTAATTCAATTTTCCACACTGTCAATTCTACTTGTTAATGCTTCCAGTGATTATTTTAATTGTTTCATACAATTTTCGTTCTCTTCCCCTGTTTTCCCTCAATCTCTTCTTGCTTGCTAGAAGTGATATCTCAATTTCTATCTTAGGGAATGAGTCATAGTACACTACTGTAATCCAGAATGTCATGTGTTGCATTTAAATTTTATTTCAAGCTCAAGTTTCTTCTGGGCTCCTAATAATTTGCAGCCCAAGGGACCTATTTTCCAAAGTTAGTTCCACCTTTTACTAGTTGTGAAGATTTGGGGAAGGTAAACCCTTTGCATTTTAACTCTGTTTTAGTAGATGCTGTTGATGCTCAACCCCCATATTCCCTCAGGCCACCAGAGTTCCCGGCTTTACACATAAAGTACCTACGTCTTTCATCTCCTCTGTCTGAGGTCCATGTGCAGGTCACAGGAGCTTGCTCTGCCACACTCAGCCTTCATGCAGAAGTGTGTGGTGAGGTGGGAGAATTAACACCCCAGGGCAAGCTTCACCTCATGGCAGATGGGAGGCACTCATCTGGAGTGGGATAATTCCAAGATATATTCTACACAGTTTTTCAGAAGATCTTAAACAGATTATGGACTTTTCTACCTTCTTTGTTTTCCTTTCTCCATGGCCATACCTATGGCTTCTAGAACCGTCTTCCAAACGAACTATTTGCACCCAAGCTTTTGCCTCAGGATCTTGGAAGAACCTAAATTAAGATACGCATCTGCCTTCTAACCTGTTCTTTGAGGCTCCTCTGATTGGCTGCAGAGAGATTATTTTTCTTCCTTGGTCTGTCCAACTTTCCCATAGAACTCCAGATGCCACTCTCTATTCTGTGGTATTTGAGCAGTCCATTCCAAAAGACTTGGTAACTGTCTATGAGATGAAATGGTAAGGCCCTGAAATTCCTAGACTAAGAATCAAGCTCTGCCCAGCTCATCCAATGGCAGGAAGAGATAGATGGTTAGTTCATAATCCGATAATATAAGATCCTTATTTTTGTTTAAGGAGCTCACTCTTCTCTCTTATCCCCCAATTAAATATGCTTCTATAAATCTCCTTAGAATTCCAGGTAGATGACACTCCTCTCCTTCTGTAAAATGAGAATCAGAATACCTATAAATTGTACCATCCCAAAGAGAACCCCTTAGTTGTTTTCGTTTGTTTTTGCCTTGATGAGAATCGCCCTTGACAATCAGTGTAAATATACATGTTATGCACTGAATGACAAAGAGAGGAATAAAGAACCTGAGGTGAAAGTCCCCTACTTTCTTTCTCTGCTTCCAGAATGGGGGGGACTGGGTTAAGAAGGTGCAAGTTAATGTCTTCAGGACACATTAATTAAGGGGTTTGTGAAATATTCCATAAATTCTACTTGATCTGAGGAATCAAGATTTCCTCTGGACAGAGTAGTCCTGGGATTCAGTTCCTGTCTTGATATGTTTTCTCCCAAAAGGAATTTGTCCTCTTTCCCCAAAGCTCCTAGGAATTCCTAGGACTCATACTGGGTAGCTGATGAGATTTATGGATTCAACAGACCCCTAGCCCCAGTCTTCATATTCCTATAGTGGAGGGTGAAGGAGAGTGACAGGGCTTTCATCCCAGCTTGATCTTGTTTTTTGATAATTTAAAGATGTATATGAATAAAAACTATTCTAGACTAAATTCAAACTCAACCCTGTTTATGACAATGGGTTCCAGAAATATAATAATAATATTGCCCAAAGGTTTCTATTGGTTACCAGTATGCCCTTGAGTTTATATTGTTTTGCCTATGTACTCACTGCAGGAATTGCTTTGTGTCTTTTTTTTTTTTTTCTCTCTTCACCTTTAACACTTATCATGTGCCCACTGTGGATCAGGCATTGTGTTGTGTGCTTTAGGAAAATTATCTGATTTAATCTTCACAGCAACTCTGAGGAGTAAATGTTTCTTCCATTTTAACAGATGCTAAACACAGCCTTTAAAGTTGAAGTAACAGAGTTAGAACCTATATTTAATTCCTCTTGCTGCAAAGTTCATGCCTTATATACTACATCATGTTCTTTTGTAGGAAGACTTTGGGTCTGCTTTAAGGAGTTCATTGCATTTTATCATTTACTGGCAGGGCCCTGACTACATCCCATATTCCCAACTTCTCACTTGATCAGTCTTAAGCTCCTCTTCTCTTGACCAACCCATAATATGGAGATACTTGATGTGCCATTACAGTCAGAATCTTGAGAGTATGTAGCTGCTCTGGGATTCCTTCTAGACTACCAGGTCCTATGGTAATCCCTCCATTCAGTGGCTTAGCATTGGGATAGGGAGACATCAAGTGGGATAGAAGAAATAAAATACTTTCTCTCCTGTTCTTTCCCATTTGGTTTCCTTCTTCGCTTTGTAGGTTGTTCTGCTGACTGGCCTGTAAAGAAAATGGGGCAAAAATGTTCTTGGAAAATTGCCTCCCTTGGGCCAGATCTGGGGAAGCCAAGCAGGTAACAACCATGGCACAGATGTCAACAGCAATTCCCTGTTTCACTTTCCGAAAGATGAATTCTCAAAGGCTTTGACCAAGGTCTGTTTATTACTTGGGAGTCTCCCAAATGATGCTGGCAAATACCCATCACTTATTATCTGACCCCTTCCTCTAAGGAGCTAGAATATCAGTGGTTTTGATCCTAAGGATTGTGGCTTCGGAGATTGTGTTAAACTCTAGAAAGAATTAACATTTTCTTTTCATGTGTTTGGGTGCTTGTATATTATTTTTTGGATCTAAGGTCCACATTTGTCTTTACTTCCTTAAGGAGGCTATGGCAGAGGTTGCCAAGCATTTAGCAAATCTATTTCTCTCTCTTCTTAGGCACACAGGTAGTTAAATCTCTAGTCTTCCTTGCGGTTGGGTGCAGCCATGAGATTGATTTCTATTCAATGGAATTTGGTCATGGGATGCATACCTCTTCAGCCTCACCTCTAACACTTACATGAATTTTTCCATTCTCTCTATTCCCTCGTCTTGTGAGTGAATATTGCAGGGCACTCTTGGTATTGACATCTTAAAGATAAAAAAATTCCCTGGCAGGTTGGGATGCTGAGTAACTGGCTTCAGTTCCTTCACCAACTGAACTTGATCTGGATAAGAAATGCACATGTATCTTGATAAACTACTGAGTGTTTATCAGTTGTAACTGGTGGCCAGCATTATCTATAACTATCAGGTCAAAGACCCAAAAAAGGTAAGAATGAATGCTAGGTTTCTTTATGTCTTCAGAGTTCAGCATGCTCTTCAACCATGACCAGGTCCCTAAAATGTCCAATCCCTCAATCTAGGCATTTACCCCATAGATAAAAGGTTACACTTGACCACGATCACCTAATTAGTTTGGGAGGAGCTTGGGTTCCTAGTCAAGTCTTCTGATTCCTGTATTCTTGTCATTTTACTTCCTACCTCCCTATTGTTTCAAAGAAAAGCCAGAAGAAAAGCTACTGGCCATCAGAGAGATGGGCATGTCAGCTTAACAAAAATTCTTAAGGAATTTCAAGGATTTCTTGAGGATGGCTTTCCTCATGGTCAGCATTAATAAGGTAGGAATTAAATCTGTTTTGTTTGCTTACAGTCACATACACAAGGATTTGGCTATGTGCAACAATAGTAGAAGTACTCAATAAATACATGTTGGGTGAAATACTTGTTTGCATATGGGGATATATGGATATGTTGGGGGAGAATTGGCTCCAATTGGTTGGGTCTGAGTCTCATGTGGCTGGAAGGACACTGACATCCACTCCTAAGACACAAAGCAACATCACCATTCCCTTCTTTATTCCCATGCTGGCGTGCTCACAATGTATCTGCAAGCCCTGCCACAGAACAGATGCTGCAGTAAGGGTGGGGCCTCATTCAATTTTCCCAGAACACCACTCATGTGGTCAAGAGCAGTGGGGGAGGAGGGACATGAAGGGCACTGAGGAATGAGCGCAGAAAGTTGGAAAAAATAAATTAGAGAAGTAGAGAGACAGAGAAAAGAAAAAATGAAAATAAAGACTTCATTAAGTCTATACATCCCCACAAGCTCCATCAGTATGGTCTAGGGCAAGATGCAGAGGTTGCCACAGGAACTTTGTAACAACAGCTTAAGAGGCCTCTTCCCTTGCCAAACACAGCTGCCCCAGTGCCCACCAGATATGTGGTGTGATGGTGCTCAGGGAAGTAGGTTGGTGAATATGTAGTCTGGCTGGAACTGCAGGAGTCTGCAAAAACACGGCAGGAGATAATGTTGCCAGGGCCAGAGATCAGTGGGCTTTGAGTGAGAGGGCAAATATTTCAAATTAGAGGTTCATGGAGAATAAAGTTGTCCTACTTCACAAGCCAAATGCTTCTAGGCTGTGTTTCAGAGTTCATGTTCTCCAGATCTCCTATGGTCAGAAAGTTCTCTGCTCTCCTTCATGGACCTCGGATACTACAATGGGACCTTCACAGCAAGTCTGGCCTGATGGTCAGCCCCAAACTAAAAGGGAAACAGCAAAATGGTTTCTTGAGTGTCTGGACAGTCTTGTAGCCTGACATAATCTCCTTCACTCCAAATGTCCACCATTCTGATGATCCACCCAAAAACCATAATCCCAGGACTTGACATTTTATTCTCTCGGAAACATCAGAACATGCAGCCACTGGGCACTGAAGTGAGATGCCTTATTATAGTCATTTGAATGGGGGACACAAGTTACAGGAGCAGACATTCTAGTGGGGCAGTCATGGGAATTGTAGCAAGGGCTGAGAGAAACCTACCTGTCTCATACAAGAGACTGCATGACATAATGAGGATGGCACGGATGGGGACCATCTGCAGAGGGCTTGAAATGAGGCTCTTTGGTTGTGTCTTTATAGCAAGTTATGTGTGTCCTTTGTAGCAAGTTATTTTGCTGTTCTGAACCTCAGTTCTTTATTAACAATGAAAAAAATGTACAATAATAATAATAATAATAATAATGATAACAAAATTTAGTGAGAACTACTTATGTGTCTAGCCCTGCTCTAAGAACACGGCATGTATGATATAATTTAATCTTCCCAGAAATAACACATTAGGCATTACTATTATGCCCTTAATAGTTAGGTACTATTAATATTTTTCTAATAGTATCTTATACCACAGGTCTGTTCTAAGAATTTAGATAAACTTATCTAAAGACAAAACATCATTTTAATAATAATAAATCACACTTTGGAGATGCCTCCTCTACTTGATTACATCTATCTATCTATCTATCTATCTATCTATCTATCTATCTATCTATCATCCCTATCTATCAACATCTGCCTTGATTTTCCACTGTCCCCAGTGCATCTATTATGTTACTAACGCATATTTTAAACAATAATATTAAAACACCTAACAGCACTATTGTTAATCATTGCATATATGCCTTTCCCTTGGTTGTGAATTCTACCAGTTTACTGAACAGCAGTATTTTATATATCTTTACACCATTACTAGCTAGAACACCTTATGTGTTCTATAAATGTTTGAGAAAACCTGATTGTGGTTAATCATATATTAGGTATTTACTATATGTCAGGCATTATGCCAAGAATTTTAAATACATTATTCTGACATAGTCCTTACTATAATACTATGCAGTCTCACAATTAAGCATGCATTAGAATCACACGGAAGGCTTGTTAAAACACAGAACTCAGAGGACCATGTCCAAAATTTCTGATTTAGTAAATCTGGAGTGGGGACCTAAGAATTTACATTCCTAAGAACTTACCAGGTGATGCTGATGTTGCTGGTCCAGGGACCACACTGAGTATCGTTGCTAAAGTTACCATTTGCATTTTAGAGATAAGAAAATTAAATCTCAAACTGTTGAATAACTAGCTGTACTGGTTTTCTAAGACATCTGTAACAAAGAATCATAGACTGAGTGGCCTACACAACAGAGATCTATTGTGTCATAATTCTGGAGACTAGAAGTCCAAGATCAAGGTATCAGTAGGGTTGGTCCCTTCTGAGAGGAAAGGGTCCCTTCCAGGTGTCTCCCCTGGCTTCTGGTGGATTGTGGACAGTCTGTGGTGTTCCTTGGCTTGTAGAACCATCACCCCGATCTATGCCTTGACATCCATCTGGTGTCCTCCTTCTCTGCATGTCTGTGTCCACATTTCCCCTTTCTATAAAGAACACCAGTCATATTGGATTAGGGCCTACCTTAATGACTTCCTATTCACTTGATTACATATATAAAGACTCTATCCCCAAATAAAGTCATATTCTTAAGTACTGAAGGCTAGGATTTCAACAGATGAATTTTGAAGGAACACAGTTCAACCATGATACCAGCCCAATCTCAAGGCCATACAGCCAGTAAGCATTAGAGGTAAGATTGAAACCCAAGACTGTCTGATTCCAGAGCCCACACTCATAAGCATTTCACTGATGTGACTCCTTGGCAAATGAAGTAAGTGAATAAATGTACAGGTAGATCAAAGAATTTGCTAGATGAAAAGTCATTAAAGTCCTGCTTTTAGGTCAAGTGACAACAGAAAACTCTTTCCTGGTGCCCTGAAAAGCACAGGAAATGCTCTTGAGCTGCAACATCCTGATTGGTCTGATGGATGATACAGCAGTGCAGATGGATGTGACTGTCCCTAGTGCACAGCTGCCATTCAAAGTGTCCCAGTCAAGAAGTTTGACTTTTCTGTCTTGTTGGCAAATACCACAGAATGTTTGGGGCCTCAAATTAAAAAGTTTGCATTTGTCACTGACTATCTTGGACCTTCCTTCATCTAATCAGAAGGGATATCTGGCCATTTCAGGTGGGCCTGGTGCAATGTAAAGGTAATGTCCCTTTTTTTCTGGTACAGCTATGCAGGCTTCTCAGGGCTGGGAGTGGAATGGCAATGGGAGGGGGAGGGGAACAAGATGGGGAAAGCGCCAGCTAGGTCAAACAGCATAGTTGCATTTTCTTCCTGACTCTTGAAGGCTGAGATTTGTGGACAACATAAAAGGTTACAGCCCCTCTTTGGAAGCCACAAATAACCCTGCCTGGGCCATGACAGCTCAGCAGCCCTTGGCGTGCCATTACACATTTCTGCCTGGGATTCCAGCAGTGCATTCGAGCAGCTGGCCCCAAAGTGCGGTCTCCACAGAGCGTGTCGTAGGAGCTCTGGGTCACTGGGGAGCCGTTCCCTCCTATGACTCAAAGCCCAGAGACAGAGCTCAATCTAATGAAATTACATACTTTCTGGAGTGATTAATAAACATGGTCTATTTCTCCATATGGGATGAATATTCTTAAGAGAAAGGAATGTGAGTTTGTGGGGGTGCACTCATGTATGGCTCTACCTCCACCTCCATGGAGTGATGGCTAAAACTCCAAGATCTTGGCACAGAGAACCTAAGGAAAGACTCTTTAAAAATAGAGGCAACCCCGGGGCACCTGGGTGGCTCAGTCGTTGGGCATCTGCCTTCGGCTCAAGTCATGATCCCAGGGTCCTGGGATGGAGCCCCGCATCGGGCTCCCTGCTCAGCGGGAAGCCTGCTTCTCCCTCTCCCACTCCCCCTGCTTGTGTTCCCTCTCTCGCTGTGTCTCTCTGTCAAATAAATAAAATCTTAAAAAAAAAAAGTAGAGGCAACCCCTCACCCCCAACACACACACACACACACACACACACACAAGTGCATGTAAAACCTGGTGAAATCTGAATAGTTCTCAACTCAAGTTAATGGTATTAGGTCACGGAAGTTTCTTGATTTGGACACTGTACTGTGGTTGTGTATGTTACTATTATTGGGGGAAGCTGGGTGCAGGATACACAGGAATGCTGCACTGTTCTTGCAGCTTCTCATGAGTCTTAAACTACTTTAAAAATGATTTTCACAGTGAGAAAGGGCAATTACAACAGCAGCAACAACAAACAGAGAAGTTTACATACTCTACTGACTAGGCGTCATCATCATTCATAGAAGGCATGGTACAGCCACTTTGGAAAACAGTGTGGAGTTGACTCAAAAAATTAAATATAGAGCTACGCTATGACCCAGCAATTGCACTCCTGGGTTTTTACCCCAAAGACACAGATGTAGTGAAAAGAAGGGCCATATGCACCCCAATGTTCATAGAAGCAATGGTCCACAATAGCCAAACTGTGGAAAGAGCCAAGATGCCCTTCAACAGATGAATGGATAAAGAAGATGTGGTTCATATATACAATGGGATATTACTCAGCCATCAGAAAGGATGAATACCCAACTTTTACATCAACATGGATGGGACTGGAGGAGATTATGCTAAGTGAAATAAGTCAAGCAGAGAAATCAATTATCATATGGTTTCACTTATTTGTGGAATGTAAGGAATAGCATGGAGGACATTAGGAGAAGGAAGGGAAAAATGAAGGGGGGAAAATCGGAGGGAGAGATGAACCATGAGAGACTATGGACTCTGAGAAACAAACTGAGGGTTTTAGAGGGGAGGGAGGCAGGGGGATGGGTTAGCCCAGTGATGGGTATTAAGGAGGGCACGTACTGCATGGAGCACTGGGTGTTATACGAAAACAATGAATCGTGGATCGCTACATCAAAAACTAATGATGTATGGTGACTAACATAACATAATAAAATTAAATTTATAAAAAGAAGGCATGGTACAAACATTCATTAAAGCATTATGATAATTTCCAAGTCATATGTAGACTTTGAGAAATTTCTTGCATGGTTTTTTGTTGGATATGGGTCTCCAGCTAATGATGTCCCTGTCTGAGTCATGATTTGACATTTAAAAAAATGGTATAGAAAGTATCCACTGACTCCTCCATGTAGGTGAGAATCATTAGGTTATTGATGTCTAGCACTTCAATGCATTCCAGAGGGCAGCTGAGTGGGACCCAGCCCTGGATGTCAGCACTTTCCATGTGCCCCAGACCCGCAGTGTCTGGCCTTTGACTGCATGCAATGCTAATGCCAATCTGGGTCGATCTAGAGCAGTGGATGAGGATCACACATCCCTAGGCTGCTGTTATATTGGTCCACTCAATGGACCCAGCTCAGTGGGTTTCTCCAGCATCCATGCCCACCTGTCCTCAGGCCCTGGTTTCATGGCCACTGCTGTCATGGCATCATTAGATACTTTCAGAATCATTAAATAGAAACTTATCTTTACCAGAATGATGTTATACATGGTGTAGAAGCCTCTTTCAGTGTTTGTTGAATTAATAATTATACTCAAAGTTTTCTAATTCTTATAAAACTATCTGAGATATTCTCTTATTCAACATCTTTATAAATCATTTAAATCATTCTGTGTCAGAGATGGGAGAAGATATTTGCAAATGACATATCAGATAAAGGGCTAGTATCCAAAATATATAAAGAACTCATCAAACTCAACACCCAAAGAACAAAGAATCCAATCAAGAAATGGGCAGAAGACATGAACAGACATTTTTCCAAAGAAGACATCCAAATGGCCAACAGACACATGAAAAAGTGCTCAATATCGCTCGGCATCAGGGAAATCCAAATCAAAACCTCAATGAGATACCACCTCACACCAGTCAGAATGGCTAAAATTAACAAGTCAGGAAACGACAGATGTTGGCAGGGATGCGGAGAAAGGGGAACCCCCCTACACTGTTGGTGGGAATGCAAGCTGGTGCAGCCACTCTGGAAAACAGTATGGAGGTTCCTCAAAAAGTTGAAAATAGAGCTACCATACAATCCAGCAATTGCACTACTGGGTATTTACCCCAAAGATACAAATGTAGGGCTCTGAAGGGGTACGTGCACCCCGATGTTTATAGCAGCAATGTCCACAATAGCCAAACTGTGGAAAAAGCCAAGATGTCCATCGACAGATGAATGGATAAAGAAGATGTGGTATATATATACAATGGAATATTATGCAGCCATCAAAAGGAATGAGATCTTGCCATTTGCAACAACGTGGATGGAACTGGAGGGTATTATGCTGAGTGAAATAAGTCAAACAGAGAAAGACATGTATCATATGATCTCACTGATATGAGGAATTCTTAATTGTAGGAAACAAACTGAGGGTTGCTGGAGTGGGGGGTGGGGTGGGAGGGATGGGGTGACTGGATGATAGACGCTGGGGAGGGTATGGGCTCTGGTAAGCGCTGTGAATTGTGCAAGACTGTTGAATCTCAGATCTGTACCTCTGAAAGAAATAATGCAATATATGTTAAGAAAAAAAAGAAGAAGAAGAAGAAGAAGGTAGCGGGAGGGGAAGAATGAAGCGGGGGAAATCGGAGGGGTAGACGAACCATGAGAGACGATGGACTCTGAAAAACAAACAGGGTTCTGGAGGGGAGGGGTGTGGGAGGATGGGTTAGCCTGGTGGTGGGTACTGAGGAGGGCATATTCTGCATGGAGCACTGGGTGTTATGCACAAACAATGAATCATGGAACACTTCATCTAAAACTAATGATGTAATGTATGGGGATTAACATAAGAATAAAAAAAAATTCTGTGTCAGAAAACCTATTTAACTATGATCATTGGGACATCCTATGATAATTAACGAACTAATGAGTGCATATTAGAAATAATATGAATTAATCATATAGTTTCTCACAGTTACTATTATATACTTATTAACTAAAATGAAAGTATTTCATGATTTTACCAACTGGTGCATTTCAGTAAGTTCATATCAGCTGAATATCAGGTCTGCTTGAAACCAATACATGGTTCTTTAAGGCTGGTGGCTCTCAGTCACAAGAAATGTTCATGAGAAAAATATTAAGACATTTTTAAGGGAGATAATTGAAAAAACAGATCTGTTTGCATCAATGTCTCTTAAATCCATAAATCAATAAATCAATGAATAAATGAATGCTTAAGAATACCTTAGGTTTCTTCTGACAATGCAATAAAAGGATTCCAGCTCCTCTATTCAAAGTGGTAGGAATTTAGCCATAAACATGACAGATAAAACTCCTGTGGAGTTTTCATTTCAGTAAGCTAAGGAGAGAGAAAAAAAGGAGGGAATAATATAATTTCAGATACTCATAAAATCTATGAAGGAAAGTAGAACAAACAGAGTAAGAGAATGGCAGATTGTTCTAAATAAAAAATTTCAGGTTATTTGTGTCTTTGTTTGTTTTAAAAAAACATATCAGAGTACATACGTAACTCCAAAGACATGTGGTCTTACATTTTAGCCACTCTGACAAGTATAAGGTCATGATATCCAATTGTGGTTTTGATTTGCATTTCCCTGATGATGAGTGATGATGAGCATCTTTTCATGTGTCTGTTGGTCCTCTGCATGTCTTCTTTGGAAAAATATCTATTCACGTCCTCTGCCCACTTTTAATCAAATTATGTGTGGTTTTTTGGTGTTGAGTTGTATAAGTTCTTTATATATTTTAGACATAAAAATGAAAACACAAAAAATAACAAATGTTGGTGAAGACGTCAGGCACTGTTGGTGGGAATGCAAATAGGTGTAGCCACTGAGGAAAACAGTATAGAGTTTTCTCAAAAAAATTAAAAATAGAATTACCATATGATCCAGCAATTTACAATGGGCATTTACCCCCCCCAAAAAATGAAAACACTAATTCAAAAAGATATATGCACCCCTATGCTTATTGCATTATTTATAACAGCCAAGATACAGAAGCAACCCAAGTGTCCAGTGATAAATGAATGGATAAAAAAGATGTGGTGTGTGTGTGTGTTTGTCTTTATATATAATGGAATATTACTCAGGCATAAAAAGAATGAGGTCTTGGCATGCACAACATGAGTGGACCTAGAGGGTATTATGCTCAGTGAAATAAGTCAAGCAGAGAAAGACAAATAGCATATGATTTCACTCATATGTGGAATTCAAGAAATAAAACAAATGAACAAACACAGAACAGAAGAGACAAACAAAAAAAACAGACTTAAATACAGAGAACAAACGGGTGGTTGCTGGAGGAGAGGTGGGTGAGGGGAGCTGTGAAAGAGATAAAGGGGATTAAGGGCACACTTATCTTGATGAGCACTGAGTAATGTATAGAATTATTGAATCATTATATTGTACACTTGAAACTAATATAGCACTGTATGTTAACTATACTTCCTTTTTTTTTTTTTAAACTGTGGTCGTATTCCCAACCCATGGGATGGCCAAACCTTGTCTTCATTACTGTTTCTACTGTGAAACTACTCTATTGGACTTTTCTTTCAGCATACTGGGAATATTCTTCTTACTCTGCTAAATGCCAGGGAGACTGTGCTCCTTGAGTTTGGATGAGTCTTATGAAAAAGACAGTTGAGTCATGTATGGTGTTAGGCCATGTACCCTAGAAAACAGCCTGACACAGAGCTTATGTGCTAATGCTCTGCTAGGAGATGCAGTGCCAGAATGGTGGGGTAATATACACAGTTCACAGCATTATGAGAAAACACATCTGGTGGCTGGTTCATACAGAGTGCCCCTGGATAGGCCATAAACTGCCACACCTTGGAATAGCCCATCAGAGAAAGAAGGGGGCTGCCATTTATCTGCCATTCCCTCCTATCTCCTACTTCTCCTTAGTTAAGTTTTCCCCACAGGATACCAACAGCTCATGCTTCAGAGTTGTATGATCCAGCCCCTCTGGGCATAGAGAAAAAGGAACTCCTGTGCTCACAGATGGGGAACTGCATCTTAGCTAGGTAGATGGTGCTGACTCTATTGGTCCTGGGCTCTCACCATGGAAGACTCAGGGGAAGCCATCTCAAAAATCCAGCCACCATCGTCAGGGAGGCCAAGGCCAATGACAGTGCCAGGAATGAGAGTGGCAAGTGGAGCTTCCCATCCAGCAAAAGGAATAGAGCTCAGCAGGCAGGGCAGGCTAAGTGAATTTGGGAAAGCACATCTATCAGGTCCTAATCACAATTTGTGATCATAGAAATGGCTCTGGAGTTAGTTCCTAGAAAGGAGCCTTAGGAATGCGTTGAACAATGGAAGTCTAATACAATTATTCTCTCAAGGTGATTGTTTTGAGGATAATGTTCTCATATATATGTTCTATATATTTATTGCAAACAACGCTATCATCATTTTATATTCTTTTCATCTATCTCTAAAGCTTCTCTATACAAACCAAATTTTATTGAAATATGTTTAACATTATAGAAGATAGGGTGAACTGGACCTCTACATGTGCTGTTATCCTTACACTGGTTAAGAGGGTGGGGTGAAATGTGTAGTCTAATCTACTTCAATGTTCAGAGGTCAATCTGGCATCGTTGGTGTATGTTTCCATTGAATTCAGTTAGCACAGATGCCTTTGATTCCCACCCAAACCTTCCAAAAAACAAAAACAAACAAACAAACAAACAAACAAAAACTGAGACTCAGAACACAAAGACACAAATCTAAATACCATTATTGGTAATTGGGTGCTTCTGAACACTGGAGATTTTTAACACTTGACACTGAGCATAAGTGAGGTAAGCAAGGAATAAAAGCTGTTTTTAAATCTCTATCAGCTGTAAAGCTGTGTGATGGTTAATTTTCTGTGTCAACTTGACTGGGCTACGGAATGCCAGAATAGCTGGTAAAACATTACTTATGTGGGTGTCTGTGAGGGTGTTTCAGGAAGAGAGTAGCATTTGAATTGGTGAACTGAGTAAAGCAGATGGCTCTCTCCAATGTGGTGAGCATTGTCCACTCCCTTGAGGGAGTAAAAAACAAAAAGGCAGAAGAAGGGGGAATTCACTCTCTGCTTGAGCTGAGACAGCCTCCATCTTCTCCTGCCCTTGAACATCGGCACACCTGGTTCTTAGGTTTTCAGACTCAGATCTGGACTTAACACCATCAGGGTTCTGATTTTAAGGCCTTTGGACTTGGACTTGGACTTGGACTGATACTCACTATCAGCATTTCTGGTTCTCCATCTTACAGACAGCAGATCATGGGACTTCTTGGCTTTCATAAACACATGAGCCAATTCCTAGATGTCATATATATATATATATATATATATATATATATATATATATATACACATATATATGTGTGTGTGTGTGTGTGTGTGTATATATATATATATATATGCTATTGGTCCTGTTTCTCTGGAGAATGCTGACTGATACAAGCTCATACCCACTTCCACATAAATAACCCACAGTGATGCTAATCCTGGTCTTGAATGCCTAGCCAGATGAATGCCCAGCCAAGACTATAAGGAACCCTCCTAACAAGCCCACAGTCTTCTCCCATCCTAACTTATCTCTCAGCCTTTTACCTGCTCCTCCACAATCACCCATGTGCTGCCTGGCTTCTTCTCAGCCTTGAACCCAATGCCCTACTGTTCCATCCATCCCATTCCTTTGTGTCCCCAGACATGTCAGTTATACCATAGCACAAACCTCCTGTTTAGAATTATAGTTCACAACCATCACTGTTCATTTAACCCACCAATGGCTCTTTTTTTTTTTTAAATACTGATTTCTAGGCCCCACCCAAAATGAAATCAAAATTTTCAGGGCTAGAACCAAGACACTTTATTTTTATTTTTCAAACCACCATAGATGATTCTGAAGAGTAGGCATGGTTATGAGCCACTGAGTGAGAGCAGATTTGTCCCCTTTCATGTAGTCCCCACAACTGCTTCAGCCCCCTTCCCTTTTGCCCTGCTTCTTCTTGACTTGCCATCCACCTGCTGTTCTGGGCACCAAACTTCCTCCTTGATAATTGCTCCCAAGCTCTCATTTTTATCCAGTTCACTTGATGCTTTAACCTTAGAGTTGGTTGTGTCATAACAGCTAGAATCTCAGAATTAGATAGTACCCAGGAGATTCCCTAATCTTACCATCCTCTCAACTGGAATGTTTTTATAGCCTCCATACCAGAGCTTTTTCACCTGGGGTCTGTAAACTTCAGTGGAAAATATTACACCTTCATTTTCCTTCTATTATGACTGTAAGCAATAATTACAGTTGTATTTGTCATATCTTGAACTTAATCACCAACAGATATCACAGATAGTTCATATCAGTGTAGTTATCACAGCTGTCTTAACATCTTATGTATTCTCCTATGGCCTCAAAATGATAGTTATTTGATCTCATGCTAGATATTATTATTTAATATGAATAAGGAAGAACACACTGAACTGTATTTCAAATATTTTAACATTTTCATCTTTTTCAAGATAAATGTTTTTACTTATAAATCTATGTATTTTTACTTCATATTTCTAACAACAGTATTCTCCACAATGAGATACCACTACACACACACCAAAATGGCAAAAATTAAAAAGATTGACAACCCCAAATGTTAACAGCTATGCGGAGTGATCAGAAATCTCCTATGTTGCTGGTGAAGGTATAAAATGGTACAACCATTGGAAAATGGCTACTACTGTCTTATAAAGTTAAATATCACCTATCCTATTTCTTTATGCATGATAAATGAAATGTATGTCTACAAGAGGACTTGCACACTATGTTCATTGCAGCTGTACTCATAATTGTTTTAAAAAAAACATATTGGAAAGAGCCCAGGTGTCCATCAACAGAAGAGTAATGAACAACCCATGGATTATTGGAAGATGGAGCACCCAAGGAGCACCACTCAGGAAAAATGGTAATAATAAATGAACTACTGATGCATGTAGTATCAGCATGGCTGAATCTCAAAAACAAGCTGAGCGAAAGAAGCCTTAGCCCGAAGAGTACATATTGTGTGTTCCATTTGTACGAAGCTCTAGAACAGGCAAAGCTAATCTGTGGTAGAAAAACAAATCAGAATGGAGGTTGCCATTAGTGGTGCGGAGGTGGGAGCTGGCTGGGAAGGAACAAGGGTGCGGCTTCCTTCACCGAGCATAGCTTTTGAGACTCCCGCTTAGAGAATGTGCCAGTCCTTCTATCCTTTTGGTTGCTGAGTAAGACTCCTTGTATGAATCTACCACCAATTTTTTATCAAGTCTTCTACTGATGGACACCTCAGCTATTATGCTTTGGGCCACTATGGGGACGCTATTATAAAAATTCTTGTATACATTTGTTTTAGGACCTAGAGATCCTCACCTTTTGAAGATGACGTGATACTTTCCTTCCTGATTAGGCTGTCTGCTTGAGCATCCTCAGGAGCCCTATAGGCAGCACAACCCTCTTTCAAAAGCAGTCTTGGTTCCCCTGCATTGTGTCTTTAGCCCTGGAGGGGCATGTGTTGCTGATAACATTGTTAAATAAGTGAATAGGACAGCTGGAAACAGCCCCTTGTCAGCCTCCACTACTGGCTAGAGCTGGCTCAATGAGTTGCTGGTGACTGCTGGTCTTTCTCAAATCCTTTTTTACACACACTCCACTGAAACTTTGGCTATCTTCAATCCTGCTCGATTTAATAGGCTTTTCTCATATAGTCGCTGCTACCTGGATGCAAGTCCACTTTTAGGAAATAGGCATCATTCTTTTTTTTTTTTTTTTTAAGATTTTATTTATTTATTTGAGAGAGAGAGTGAGAGAGAGAGAGAGCACAAGAGGGAGGAGCGGGAGAGGGAGAAGCAGACTCCCTGCCGAGCAGGGAGCCCCACGCGGGACTCAATCCCGGGACTCCAGGATCATGACCTGAGCCGAAGGCAGTCGCTTAACCAACTGAGCCACCCAGGCGCCCAATAGGCATCATTCTTAACTGGAACCCAGAGTCCATTCTCTGGCCACCCTCTTACGAAGCTCGTTGTTGCCCTTACCTGAACTCTAGTGTTGCAATGCCCTATTACTCTTCCAGGATATCAGACCCTCTTGGTCCAAGTGACCTCTATAAGCAGCCTCACTCTAATGGTTGACATCTGAACAACTCTGTCATTCATTGACCCTCTGTCTAGTTTCCTGTGCCAAGCCCCCAAGTCAGGCCACTTCTATTACCCATTACCCAAGCCTGGCTAAAGTCTTAAAAATGTACTGATTGGGACCCTTATAAAACCTTTCCATGTGACCTCAGTGGCACCACAAGTGACTTGACCAGGAAGAAGCAATATGGAGTGCTTCACATCTTCTCTAAACTGCTCAAAATTTCATTCTTCAGTTCTTACTTGAAACAAATGTTTCACACACACAAAAAGGTAATTGTCCTCCTGAGAGCTCCCTTTTGAATGTCGTCTCTCTTACCTTAAAATGATATCTCCTTAATCACTGTCGCTAAGTTTTCTTAGGTTCCAAATTAAGAGTTTTCCTATAAGGAGGTGTGGTGGGTAGATCAAAGACAAAATATGCTTACTGGATGCCTTCTATGTGTTAGTTTCCATGTTCCATTTAACATTAAGTAGAATATGTGAGTTAGGTTTGTTCACTGCTAGTGACAAAGACTGGAAGTAAAGACAAGATATGCAAGATTAAAGATCATGTCTCTTTCAGTAAAGGAGTTCATAGGTAGGCAATCCAGGACAGGTGTACTACTACACAGATTTCATCAGAGACCCCAGACAACTTCTATCTTCAGCCTCTACTATCTTAGCATGCAGCTTCTAGTCCCCAGAATGGCTGCTGGGGCTTCAGCTATCACCATCTGCATTCCAGACAATAGGAACAAAGCACAGGGAGGCACTTTCCAGCTGTGTTAGCTCTCTTTAAGAAGCCACCACATCATCTTTTGGCTTGTTCTCTTTAGGCAGTGATTAGTCACATGACCACACAAGATGTAAGGCAGTTGGAAAATGTCTACTTCTAGTTGGGCACTGTCATCCTAAGTAAAATTGGGATCTGTTTGTTTGTTTGTTTGCTTGTTTCTAAGGAAGAAGAGAAAATGGATCTTGAGTGGGACATAGAAGTTTCTGCCAAGGGGCAGATTCCAGAATCAGGCCTGTTTTATGCTAAGCTCATGCTACTTCTGTATCATTAGAGCTCTCTGGTATGTTTTATACTTGTATCCTTAGAGAACTGCTAAACAATTTTCAGGGTGTTAATCACTGCCTTCTTTATACCACATCTTTGCTTTGCATCTCCTTTTAACATTGCAAGTATTTGAACACATTTCTTTCATCCCCACTTAAAGTCCACTAAGGACTCAACTTATATGGTTATCCTTACAGCCAAGTACAGAGCCCAGTCCATTGTTTTGACAGGCATTTGATAATTGATAAATGACTATAGATCTAAAACGCATTTGTCCCTCTTTGTCCGGCACATGCTCCAACTCCTCCATGACAATTTATAGAAAAGAAATTGTTTTTGTCTTTGCTACTCCCAAATTCACCTGTTCTACCATTATTTGGGATATGCTTTTATTTTAACAAAATAATTCGAACAGAAATGTACATGTGATGGCTTGTTGTCTACCAACTGGAATAGGAATTTTGCCAAGCTTTATACACTCATTTTGTTCTCAGAGCATCACTGTAATGCTCTCTACCTCTCACAGCTCATTCTTAAGAGACATTATCTCAACCAGCTCTGAAAGGTATAACACTTTACTGTTGTTACACTTAGGAGCAAAGGCAGAAAAGACAGAAAGGCCTGTGGTGGTCTAACTAATGCCATTACAATGGATTATGAGGTGAGAGTGTTTATGTAGCTTTTTAGAACACAAAACTCTCTCATAACACTATCTGGAGATTGCAGAAGTAAAAAGTTAATGGCAGGAAATGCTAGATTTAGTAAAAATATTCTCTATGCGTTGGACCACATTATGGAAAGATATGTTTTATAAGGATAATTTTATACTAGGTGTTTGCTGTCATCTGCAAAGTGGTGTGAGTTTGTTTAGAAGTTAACTCTTATCAGGCCCCCAAAGGAAGATGATGGAAATGAATTAGTCTACACGGTAAGATAGATAGATAGATAGATAGATAGATAGATAGATAGATAGATAGATAGATAGATAGATAAAGATCAGTTAAGGCATGGAAATATCAGTGGTGAAATGTTGCAGAAGGGCAAAGACTCAGTTCACAGTCTTTGCTTCCTTGTGGCCCCAGATTGCCAGGATGGTGAAGATATAGCTCTCCCAACTAAAGAACCTTCACAGGAAGGTACCTAGGATGGGGAGGCACAGCTGAAGCAATGCACATGATGAAGGAATCAAGAGCTGGGGTATTGATTCTGGAGAAGAGGAGGCCTAAGAAGACACGGCCACAAAGGAAAGGAGCAAGGTTTGGCTTTAAGGAACTCAAGGAATAGGACCAAAATGATGAACCTATAGAGGATAGACTACAGCTCATTAAAAGGAATAGCTAAAACTCTAAGCATCCTCAGAGCAGTCCAGGTAGTCTGAGTAGAAAGTGAGTTCTCTGTGGCTAGAGGAATTCAACCAGAAAGTGGATGTCTGTTTGGCAAGAATCATCAAACAAGAGGCATGAGCAAAACCACTGCTGCCCTGACTCCACGCCATCCCCAGGATTTCTTACCAGATTGTTGCAAGAGTCTCCCAGCAAATCTCCTTGCTTTGGCCTTGCCTTTCAGCAAAAAGAAAAAAGAAAAAGAAATCTACAAGAGCCTGAATGACCCTCCTAAGAGTAAATCAGATCATGTCACTACTCTGCTCAAAACCCTCTTATGAACTCTTGTCTCACCTCCTGTGAAAAACACAGTCCATATAATGTTCTAAAGAATCTGGAAAATATGGCCCCCCTTATGGCTACCTCTCTGAACTCATCTCTTGTTACTCTCTCCCTACCTCATTCCACTCCAACCACATTGGCCACCTTGTTATAACTCAAATACCTCAGGAATGCCCCCACTTCAGGGCCTTTGCACCTGCTCTTCCTTCTGCCTGGAATGTCCTCCCTCCTGATATCTCCATCTTGGCTGGATCTGCCACCAGTTACTTATCTCTTCCCAGCTGTCAGTTTTTCAGTGAACCTCTCACAGACTGCCTCCACTCTTGCACCCCTGTCTGCTAGCCTTGCTTTATTTTTCATGGCACTCCACACCATCTGACATATCATGTTTTTTACTTGCTACTGTATTGTCTCCCTCCACCACGTGAATGCAAGTGCCATGAGGGCAAGAGTCCATCTCTGTCTTGTTTACAAGGTACATCCAAAGAACCTGGAGGAGTGGCAATGCCTGGCATAAGATAGGTATTTGGGAAATAAATGTTGAATGAATGAATGAATGAATGAATGAATGAATGAATCCTCAAAGGCAGGGTTCCAGACTTCAGGAAATGAGGCTGTAGACTCTGGAGAGCCCCTGGATAGGTTTAAATAAGGTCATCATATTATTACTTTTGTATCTAAAATGATCTCTCCAGCAGAATCAGGAAGGGAGACTTGGAGTTCCAAGCCATGCACAGAAAGGGAGGCCACAGAGAGAACTAACTCATAGTCCAGGCAGGAGGCACAGAGGGCAAGAGTGCTGTTCTTGGAAGAGATGTTTTTGGATTTAAAACTAGGCAGAGAAATTCTATTTTGGATGCCTAGCTTATCTGTACAAAGTTATTGGGTTGCCTGAGAGCCCTTTCTCTGCTGGGCCCCAAACTTCATCACTACAAAGCCACATGGTCAATGCTTTCCTTTCCAGTATGGTGAGACGATGTGTAGGAATGTTTTCCTTGGCTTTCAAAGTCCCAAATCAGGACCAATAGGATCAAGTCCAACCAGAGCCCAGACCTAACCCTGCTCCAGAACAGACCGGACATTTGGTGTGTGAACAGACAGCTCAGATACCAACCCCCAGTTTCCATTACAAAAATAATAAAAGTTTGAGGGAAATGAGATTGGAAAACCAAAGTAAGTAGAGGACTCAAGACATCCTCCTATTTGTTTTTCTTCTGTTTCTAGGCCCTGAGCCAGGAGGGCCCTCTTCCCAGTGGTTGCCTGGTTACAGCCTGAGAGGTTCGCCAGGGTAACATCTGGAATAAAGGTGGGTGGGCAAGGAGCCAGGGTCTGCTCAACTTGAGAGGGATCTAAGAAAGAAAGGAAAATAGAATTTTTTTGTCTAATTACTGCCCAACCTTGAGGACAAAGGAAGGAAATATTTAAGATAAACAGAAAATATGTTAAAAGGTTTTCTTTTAAAGGGTTATTACAACTCATTAACATAGCAAAGGAATAGGAGGCATGAGGGAACTCTGGAAATTACAGCCATTTTAATTAGTTGTGTTTTGGAGTGGACATTTGTCACTCATGACCCTGGGCAACTCTGCATTTTGTGTCATTTAGTATTATTTTTGAGTGTAGTCTGGTTTAGAGTAGAAGGAACTACATGAAAATACCTAATAATTATAACGGTAATATTAATCACAAATATTTATCAGTTGCTTATGATGTTCCACTCTATATACATTATCTCATTTAATCCTTATTGTCCTTTAAATAAGACTGAACCTCAGAGATGGTAGGAAGTTTACTACTGAACAGCTCTTCACAATCATCAAAATTGTTCCTATTATGATAATTTAAGACCACTCTGATTTTAACTATAAATGGACACCTAGATGTAGGTATAGATGTAGGACATGGCTCAAAAAAAAAAAAAAAAAGCTAAATATTTTTGTTCAGGCAGAAATGAAATCTTATGATTAAAACCCGGAAGCAAATGGTAAAATAAAGACAAGAGAGCCACAACTATAATGTAAACTCATAAGGGCAGGGCACATAATTATTCTGTTTATGACTGTACCTACAGTATTCAGCAGACACTGGTGCCTAGTACTAGCTTAATAAATTACGGTGACTCTGCTAGATAACTACCAGTTTCTAATAAGAAATAATCAATACATAAATCCAAGATGACCCCTACTTATTGGTGATATTTGACCCAAGAAGAACTCTTGTTGAAAAATCTTCTACACAAGATTCTACTCAAGTAAACACTGCTTTCCAAACAAAGATCCTGTTGGGTCTTCGGCTCAGGAGCCTCATCTTCTATCAGTCAGATGGGTGTAAAGGATGATTATGTAGAATGTTGAATTCATACAATTCAAAGCACCTGTTTGTTTGACACCCACAGAGTGCCGAAGCCTCTTGCTCTAAGCACTATAGACTCAGCTGTAGATTAATCACTGGAACTGTCCTCAAGAAACACAAGGCCCAACTGGGGAGATGGGCCCAGAAGTGGAGAAATGGATTAAGTGCTCTTCCAAAGACATTGTATATACATCAAAGGAGGTAGCTTGGTAATTAGGAAGACATTGGAGAGAAGACATGGTTGAGTTGAGTTGAGTCTTGCAGTCATGATTGTCAGGCACCCAAATGGAGAAAGTGTATTCCAGGAAGAGGGACCCACTTGATGTTGGGAGATGAGGCAGGATCACTCATTCAAGGGCTCCTACAGCCTGTTTACAAGTTTGGATTCTGTTCTCTAAGTAACAGAAAACTAAAAGGGGAAGGAAATTTTCAAACACAGAGGTTATATTATCAGGAGTTAGGACAGGTTGGCTGCAGATGGTAAGAAAGTAGTATGAGGCATTTTGTCACACACAAAGGAGGGGCACAAGCTTGAAGAGAAGAGAATAAGGTCAGGTTTGGGGTGTACTCATTGCTGTGTGTCTTCTACGCAGCCAGACAAGCAATAGAGACAGCAGTTGGGGGTTCAGGACAGTGATGGCAACTGGGGAGAGTGTTTGGGGATTCACACTCGCAGAAAGGGAGATGGTGTCCCCACTCAGGGTGGGGATGTGCAGAGCTACGGTTCTTTCCCTCTTCTAGGTCATGAATCTTTTGAAAATCTCATGTAATGCTATAGACTCCATGTCAGGAAAACATCAAAAAGCTACATGTGTACATATCAAGTCTGCATTCGATGTCAGGATATTCCAAGACTCTAGAGAACCACAGAGCCTCAGTTAAGAAACTCTGGAATATGGGGAGGATGAACAGGGGCCATTCTTGGCTGTAAGAAGTCTGGGTGGTGAAAAGGTCAGAGACATTCAAATAGAAGAGTTTACAACAGTGTCCCACCCCCACCCCAGCCCAGGCCCAGGCTTCCCAGAAAGTCAAGTGACATTTGTTTCTGAGTTTAAATATTTGGATTTAGCGGAGTAGACTTTTGGGCTCTTGTCAACTCTTTAAAGTAGTTGACAAACCCCCCTTCCCACCTTCTTACCCATATTTCTTTTTCCATGCCCTGCACCATACTGATGTGCCTTTAGAGGAGCTCCATGGACCCATAGGAAGAGGGTGACTAGAAGTTCACTTTAGATTCTTCACAACTGTGAGTTACTAACCGGGGAAACATCTATCCTGGTTGTAAAAGACAGTTGGGGTTTTCTCCAGAGCTTCACAAAATGGCAAGAGTTACTTAAAAAAGTAAATCAAAGCATGATAATGATAGAAAACAGCTTCTGGACTTGTAAATGTTCTTGTCCTTCCCACAGCCAGCCTTGAAATCTCAGCAGCCAGGTTTGTGACTGCTACGGATGATTTGTCCATAAATAAAGCAGTCACGGTACAACAACGCCCACATCTTTCCTGAATTTCTCTGAAACGCTCCTGAGTCCTTCTGCCTCCATGGCAATCACAAACTGAAGTCCCTCTCTCAGGACCATCTGGTCTTGGTTTAGCCACGCAGTTGCCCTGTTCACTGGTTCCCTCACTCCAGGATGATCTCTTGCTCTGGCTTTTGTCCCCTACCTCTCTCCTCCCATCCCCACCCCTGTCTGTTTATCACCCACACTGCCTTTCAGATTGTCTTTCAAAAGTGAAAATATTGACTCACACCTTCCCTTGCTTAGACTGGTGTTCAAAGCCCTTTTGATCTGGCCCCTCCCATCTCACCAACCTCCTGTCCCCTGGCCTCCCAATCCCCCACATCCTGCATGTCAGCCACACCACCCTACCTCCATCCCCAGCACATGCCTTCCTCTTCACCACCTCAGTGCACATCACCATCTTGTTCTAGAATATCTGGTGAACGCAATTCTAGTCTTCAAGGTTCACCTCAAACACTGTACCTGGGGTAGCCCTTCTGACCCCTTCCCCACTCCCAGCGAAGACCAGTTTTCTTTCCATGAGCTCCTGTGAAGTTCCGAGCACTTGGGTATAATAGCACATGATGGAGTACATGGATTATGCTGTTCATGTAAGAGTGTTTATAGGCTTGTCTCTCCCCACATTAGACTTTGAGCTCCCTGACACCACTGGTACATTACTCAAGCCATGCCAACTGCAGGAATGGGGCCATTCAGTGGTTTCCCCAACTTTCTCCTCATCCAGGGAGAAATTCCCTTATATGAGGTTTTCTAAAATATTGACCCAAAGAAGCATGGGCATATTTAACCTCCTTAGAAACACTCTTCCAAGACAGGAAGTGTAATGTGAATAGGCAAGTGATTCCTCCTAGGGTATGTAATATTTATTTTTCTTATTAAAGTGGGAAAAATGAGTAGCAATTGCTCTGTGTTACCACATACTTAGGTCCGATATTCTATGTCATACTTGCCCCAAATTCAGTCTGTTTTCACATCCTATTGATTCGTATGATTTCATCTTCTCTCCATTCCTTCCCCTCCCCTTCTCTCCCCTCCTCTCCCTTCCACTTACTCCCTGCCTAGTCACACAGCAAATGTTAGCTGACTGCTTCCTCCCCATCCTGTCTTGGGGGACACGGAGTGGTGCTTCCAAACATTCATGTGCCCATGAATCACCGGCGATCTCGTTAAACTGCAGAATCAGATTCAGCAGGTCGAGGACTGAGCCTGAAATTCTGCATTTCCAACACACCCCCAGGTGATTTGGACCACCCTTTAAGGAACAAGAATGTAAGGGCATGGGATGAGTCAGATAGAGACCATGCTCTCAACAACACGATGACCTCGAGAGCCAGCCCTGACTTGGCCTCCTGGGGAGGGAGTTCCCCTCCGGGTCCACCAGGGCACAAAGTGCAAATTCCTGCTTTTCTTAACTGAGATATAATTGATAGATTGGTAGTTGCCAGAGGTGGGGGTGGGGTGAGCAAAAAGGGGTTAGATGGTCCAAAGGTACAAATTTCCAGTTATAAAGTAAGTCAGTCCTGGGGATGTCATGTACAGCATGGGGACTGTGGTTAATTATTCTGTATTGTCTATGCGAAAGTCGCTAAGAGAGTGGATCTTAAAAGCTCTCATTAAAAGGCCTATTTCGGGGCGCCTGGGTGGCTCCAGTCGCTTAAGCGTCTGCCTTTGGCTCAGGTCATGATTCAAGGGTCCTGGGATCGAGCTGAGCAAGGAGCCTCCTTCTCTCTCTCTCCCTCTGCTTCTCACCTCTTGTGCTCTCTCTCTCTCCCTCTGTCAAATAAATAAAGTATTTAAATATAAACCAATAAATACATAAACACATAAACATAAAAGGCCTATTCGTCATTGAAGGGGAGAAATATGTGGGAGGATAATGTGGGGCTGGGAAAAGGGGAGAAGGAGACATTCCTTCTTTGTCCCCCGAAATGAAGGTTGGGGTGGTGAGCCAGGCCAGAGCAGCATGCTCACAATTCTGATGTTCCTTTGAAGGACAAGCTGAACCAACTATTAAAGTCCAGATTCCGATGTAAAGACCTCTAAAACATAGCGAAGGGAAATCTCATTTGCGTGCTCGAGGAGGGCGAAGGAGGAGACTGAACGACTGAAATGCACCCAGAGGCCAAGGGGCCGGGGGCTCCTTCCTGCTGTCTTCAGATCATGAGTTATTTGTCCCTCTCAGATGCATGCAATCGTTCATTCATTTGTTCATGCATTCATTCTCACATCTCATCTCCTGCAAATACTTAGTGTACACCTGTCATGTACCAAGATACTATATATACGTTTTCACAAAAGGCAGTGAAAATAAAACATAAAATAAGACAGGAGTGACGATACAGCTCCTTCCATTTTTCAGTTCAGGTTGATTAGTTTATAGCATCCTTTGGCTATCGTTAGCTAAAAACCGGCCCGATTTCAACTCTATCAGGAACATGTACCTCTGCTTTGCCCCCAAGGATATCAGGAAATCACATTTCAGGTCCCTGATTAACTTCGGGCACATGATCTCTTTTCTTTCTCCTTGAATTACCAACCTAAAGACCTTATTTTTAAAAGGGTGAATGGTGGTTTAACCTAATTCCTGATTTATTTTAGCAAGTGCGTACTGGCTCCCGGGGAGCATAACATCCCTGTCTAAACGTGCACAAACGCCCTCTTCAGCCATCCGTTTTCCAGTGGTGCCTCGGAGCCAGTAAAGATACTGCAGCAAAATTTGATAATCCCTCTTTATACACCTTTACAGAATGTGACTGTCTTTGTCTGCCTACATTCTTTCCTTTTATACACCGTTCCTCGAAAATCACTCCAATAAAATGAGCCTATTTTCCTCACCATTGGTAGACATCATTCAAAAACTTGAGCCTGTCAGAGAGTGTTCCCTGTGCAGCCGTGCTGGAGATTTACAACACTTCCTCTTCGTTTTATTTATCACAGTATTATACAATTATCTAGTTTTACCCTTAAAAATGGTATTTAAAAAGTGCCCATTTAAGAATTCATATCCAGAAAATATTAATGATGGTTGCCTCTGGAGAGCAGGATTTACAGGGTAGGAGAGATGGAGAGATATTCTGCCTTTTTATTGTATACTTAGATCACTTGATTTGTGTGTGTGTGTGTGTGTGTGTGTGTGTCGGACATCTGATCTTTATACAAAAACAATTTTTTTTAAAAATACACCTTCTACCAAGTTTGATAGATGTGAACCAAGAATTATAGAGCCGGGTGATAGGTATTCCTACCAGTCCTTTTAGGGCCCAGGCCACAGGCCATTGCCAAGGAAATGACAGAGCCCAGGAAAAGCACCTGTAAGCATCATCTGGGATGCCCCCACCCCGTCGCTCAGCCACCTCCTCACCAGCAGCCTTGTTCTTCCTCCTGACCTTGTCTGCCTGCCTTGCCATGATGTCTTCACACCTTTTCACCTGGGATATCAGCACTTGCCTGTGTCTCAGTCTCCCTGGCTCATGGGTGTGTTCTAGTCTGAATTCATCTCCTTTCTAGCACAACACATGAAGACTGACTCATGGTGACAAACCACCAGCTTGAACTTGGGCTCCCTCGAATGAAACACCTTCAGATGAAGCCAAGTGGATTTGGAATGACTTGTCCCTGCAGTTCAGAAGCTGTCATAGAGGGGCTCAGGTAGGGGTCTAAATATGGCCACCCTTCCCTTCCCAAGTCATTATTCACTCTTAGTAAGTTTTGATTGTCCATCCTTTCCCCACCCCCAGTTTCTATCATTTCCTCCTCTACTGCAAATGCATTTATGATTAGACTTAAGCACAAGGAAGGAGTTTCCCCCTATCATTTATTATGTCTCCTCAGGGACAGTAGTGTCAGTAAGCCAAACCAAAACCTCATCAGAAACTCTGCTTTGGTCAAAAAAAAAAAAAAAAAAAAATCTCAGAAGATAACCCAGCATCCCCTGTCAGGGACTGGAAACCATCAAGCGAGAACACACATTGGCAAAGGAAGCCACCCTGTGCTCTGAGCTCACCTGCCCAGGTTGAAGGTCAACCACCTGGGCTCTGATCCCAGCTTGGGCAATCTCATGACATCATCCATCCACCACCTGCCTTGTACTTTTAATCTCTTCCCTCTCTACTGACTACTTATGGTCGGGTTACAAACAATTCTATTGGTTTTCATCTTAAAAATAGAATAAAATAAGCCAAACAATCCCCTCAAAAAACCAGTTACATCGGAACCTCTGGGATGGAGCCCAGGCATCAGTATTTTTTTAAATGCTCTCCAGGGGATTCTCATGTGCACCCCAAGTGGAGAGCTGGTACTCAAGAGAAATCTCTGGAAGAAGCAATTTTCCCTTTTCTTCATTCCTCTGTACCTCCTGATTTTTTGCATTCTGGTTTTGACCATCATGGCCCAACATAAGGACACCACCAACCCTTCACCCAGTGGCCACTTTTCTGATCTGTCTTCTTAGGTGCAATTTGACATCCTTTGCCTCCCTTTGCCTCATTGAAAGCCTCTCCTCTGGGATAATTTCCTGCTTTTCTTCTAAACTTGGACTGCTTCTCTTCATTTTCCACCATGGGCTCCTGTTTTTCCAGTTTGGAGGTGGAGTGAGGACAGGAAGCAGACTACATAGCAAGATTCTCCCCAGGGCTTTTATATGGCTAACATTCTTATATGGATAATACTGTTCAGAAAACATTCAGAAAAAAAAACAAAAAAAAATTAAGAAAACTGAGCTAATTCCAAAAAATGCAGGCAAACACCAGGAAATGGGGTAGAGAAGATGCCAACCAGATGTTGCTGAATGCCAGCTGTAAGAGTTTGGGATCAGACCCCAAACTTGGCTCAGAAGAAACACAAAACCCAGATTCCTCCAGAACAAAGCTCCTGGGGACCTGGGGCCAAGCTTTTATTCAGTCAGAGAGACGGCAGTGTTAGGGGGCAGAACGAAGTGATATTAGTTTCAGCCGCATCTACTGTAAACTCCAGAATTCGCTCTTCCTTGGTCTTGGAGTCATATTCAGGGAGGGCAAACCCACATCACACCACTTTGACTCCTGGGAAAAGTGCAAAGAGTTAAGACCAAAAGGCAAGTCGGGGAAGGATCTGAGAGCCGGGTAGCTGTAGCCACAGCCCCTCCCGGTCCCCAGGATCTGAGCTGTTACAGTTCTGTTTTAAAATAAACTAAGATTCAGATGAACAGAAAGTTTGTATTTCACATTAACATTGTGGCTTTTTCTCAGCAGGGTGTTTTTATTTTCTCTGTCACTTTGCATTACAGGACTAACCCAGCTTTCCAAAAGAACAGCTCCATCAGATAAGTAAACAGCCTGAAGTGTGGAGTGTCGATTGAAGCATTTGAGGCTCCCTGACTCAGGGAAGCTGTGGCCATCAAGGTCAGTAGCTGTGCGCCCAGAGCATTAGCTTCAGGCTCAGCTCGAAACTGGACTGGCAAAGAGGCCGTACCTCCTCTTCTAGGCTGTGCTGCCTTGCATATTCTCATGGGCCAGCAAAGATGTAGCTGGAAAAATCGCTCACTGTAACTTGCCCCAGCTCTTCCCAGCACAGATGTGGGCACTGACGACTGCCCCCAGGCACCTTAGCCCTCCCTAGTCCAGGATAATGATGACCTGGTTAAGAAGGATGTCGGCATATCCCTGCCCATCAGGAAAGTGAGTCAGAAATGGTTACATTCTGTATATGGCAGTTAGCACACATGGGGGTGAGGGAGAACACAACACAAAACCACTTGCTGCATATAGGCACTTCCATCCCAAGCTCTTATATATTGCTTAAGGCCTGGAGGTCTCCTATACTTGTTTTTGATTCTCACTCTTGATGCTGTGGGTAATGTAACCCAAGATAGAATTATGGCCTCCCAACCCTGACCCACCCTCTACAACACCCGTTTGAGCAACCCCACTACATCCGCATCCTGGCTAGGCCTCCTTGAGTGAGCTTGACTTTGATAGAATAAAGAAAACTCTGCCAAGACCCAAGTCCCTCTGCCACTATCCCCCACCCTTGCAATAAGACTTCTTACATATCAACCTTGACCCAGATGGAAGTTGACTTGGATTTATTCTTGGGCTTGGTCATTTAAGTGATTTTCCTCAGGGTGCCTGGCTGACCCAGTCAGTAGAGCATGCAACTCTTGATCTTGGGGTTGTAAGTTCGAGCTCCATGTTGGGTGCAGATGTTACTTAAAAATAAAATCTTAAAAAAAAAAGTGACTTTCCTCTTCCTGAAGCAAGCAGTTAGTCCCTCCCAGGACCCAACTCATGTTGTTTCCACCTCACTCCCTCCTTCTTGTTGGAAAATCAGCATGCCTTCATCTAGGACCAACCAACATTGAAGTAGGAGTTGCTATGGGAACTCTTAATTTTAGCACACCAATGTCACTTTGGCAAACATGGGTTTTCTCCTGGAATCTTCTAGATGGATCACATGTTAGAAAACTGCAAAATTGTTCCTAGGACAAAAATTCACATATTTTAATAAATCAAAGTGTAAATCCAAAGCCTTTTTTAAAATATAGGCTCTCATGACAGTAAGTAACAGAGAGCACAAGGAGAAATGCTGTGATTTTCCCTCACCCCCAGCAATTCATTTCCAAATGGGTAGACCTAGCAAACTGGCTACTAGAATAAGAATCTGGCTCAAAGATATGTTTTCTGCTTTGATATCTTAATCTATTGATAACAAAACACTCAAAATGCTTATCAATCCTTCTGCTCATGGAATGAGCATATCTGGCTAATCACTTACTTTTAATGTTTTATAATTAGAAATTTTTAATTTAGACCAAGTAATAAAGTGAACTCCCAAATTCCCATCACCCAGCTTCAACAATTACAGACTTATGGCCTATCGTGATTTATCTATATTACTACCATTGGCTCCTCTCCCAAATTATTTTAAAGCATACCCAAGATATCTATCACTGCATCAATAAACAGTTTCATATTTATCTATATAAAACTAGAACTTCATTTTTAAACATAATTACATTATCACACCTAAAAATTTAACAATAATTTATTAATTTTATCAGATCCTTAATCAGCATTCATATTTCCCTTGATCTCCTTATAATTTATTTCTCTGGATTTTCTTATAAAACTCAAGATTGAAATAAGATACATACATGCAACTGTTGGCATATCACTTAATTCCTTAAATTAGCATTTTTCTCCATACCCCCTTTTCTTTCTCTCTTTCTCTCTCTCCCCTTTTTCTTTCTCCCTCTCTTTTCCTTACAATCTGTTAGTTGAAGAAAAAGGCTCATTTGTCTGGATTTTGTGGTTTATGCCATTGTGGTGTTATTTAGCTTGTTCCCCTTTCCCCTGTATGTTCTTAACAGTTCATCATTCCACCCTTAACAGTTAACCATTCCACCATTCCACTATAATTTATGAATCTACTTTTATGACTAAGGACCCAGTAGGGCTTCCTGGTCTCCATTATAAATCCTAGGCTTCTATCTCTTTAATGATGGAAACCTCAGGTTGTATGATGCACTGGAAGGAACACAGGGTTTTAATCTATCATCCACCTACTAGATGATCTTGGGCAAATAAGACTCACTTTCTTTGGTTATAAATGAGGATACTAATATCACCTTGAAAAGTTTATTTGAGGGGCGCCTGGGTGGCTCAGTCATTAAGCGTCTGCCTTCGGCTCAGGTCATGATCCCAGGGTCCTGGGATTGAGCCCCGCATCGGGCTCCCTGCTCCACAGGAAGCCTGCTTCTCCCTCTCCCACTCCCCCTGCTTGTGTTCCTTCTCTCACTGTGTCTCTCTCTCTGTCAAATAAATAAAATCTTAAAAAAAAAAAAAAAAGAAAAGCTTATTTGAGAATTACAGGTAATTATTATAAACATAGAGTGTGCTGAGTGGTACATTACATGGCTAATCATGTACCCAAGAGGCAATGCTACACAGTGGGTGTAGCACCAATTTTGGAACCAGACAACCTTGAATAAGGCTATCTGTAGAGTGGGAACAAAATATCCATTTTTGTCTTAAGGATCAAAGAGAAAATTAATGTGACCTATATTGTCCAGTGCTTAGAGCATAATGAGTATGATAGTTGTAGATAATGACAATGGTGTCAGTTTATCAAAGAAGGCTAGAAGGGGAGATTGAGTTCAATATATTTTTTTTCCAAAATTCTCTTTGATACATGCTTCCTTCCCATAATTCTCATCTTATCTTTTTTTTTAAAGATATTTATTTATTTAACAGAGAGAGACACACAGCGAGAGAGGGAACACAAGCAGGGGGAGTGGGAGAGGGAGAAGCAGGCTTCCCGCCGAGCAGGGAGCCCGATGTGGGGCTCGATCCCAGGACCCTGGGATCATGACCTGAGCCGAAGGCAGATGCTTAACAACTGAGCCACCCAGGCACCCCTTCTCATTTTACCTTAAAAGCCGAAAGCCAAAAATACAAAATGCAATGAGAATATAGAAGATGGAACAAATAATTTTTCCTGCAAACACCAAGGAATATTCCCCAGGAGTCATGACAATTGGACTGGATCCTAAGGATGACTAAGTATTTGCCAGGTGAGTGAGGAAAAGGGCGTATCAAGAGGAACAGCACTGGCAAAGCACAGCACAGAGAAATTGGTTGGGGTTTATCTTATTGGCAGTGGAGAATGATGATGTGGCTTAAGTTGAGGAATATTTTCTATGATAATCTTTATTGTGATGAGATGGAGGGAGTAAGGGGGAGAGCTCAGGTGACATTGTGAGAAAGGAAAGTAGGTTAGGAGGACATGTAACATACCTAGGAAGAGATGGTAAGAGATTAATGTAATGTCAAACCACATCTGTCTGCCATAATTTTTATCAAAGGATTAGATACAGTATCTCTGAAGGTTGCATTAAGAAGGTAACATCTTGGGGCCCCTGGGTGGCTCAGTCGGTTAAGCTGCCAACTCTTAGTTTCGGCTCAGGTCATGATCTCAGGGTCCTAGAGTTGAGCCCCATGATGGGCTCCATGCTCAGCGGGGAGTGTACTTGTCCCTCTCCCTCTGCCCCTCCTCTGCTCGTTCTCTCTCTCTCAAATAAATAAATTAATCTTTAAAAAAATAAGAAGTTGGGGCGCCTGGGTGGCTCAGTCGTTAAGCATCTGCCTTCGGCTCAGGTCATGATCCCAGGGTCCTGGGATCGAGCCCCGCATCAGGCTCCCTGCTCGGCGGGAAGCCTGCTTCTCCCTCTCCCATTCCCCCTGCTTGTGTTCCCTCTCTCGCTGTGTCTCTCTCTGTCAAATAAATAAATAAAACCTTTAAAAAAAAAAAAGAAGAAGTTAACATCTTTCCTCTAGTGATCATGGAGTTGGTATATTTGAAACTGAACTAATGAATAAACAGTTAGGTAGAACTTATGTTCAACAATAAAATGCGGTGATGGCTTTAAAAATGATCACAGAATTATGAGGGTTATTCCTATACTTTTCAGGACAGGCCCATGGAAATCACAACCTCCTTCAAATACTATCATTGTTTCAGATTCCCTGAGAGTGAAAGGCAGCACACACACACACACACATCTCCCCGACTCCGTGTCATGATTCAGTTGTATTTATGCTACTGTTTCCCAAAATACATTCTATAGAACTTTTTTTTCTTCATTCTATAGAGCTTTATTCTACAGATGCTTCATGGAAAGAGGAAGAGAGAGAGAGAAAGGGAGGAAGGAAAGAAGGCTGGCTTTCCAAACTAGCTTGGGAAATTCTGGCTGAAACAGAATTTAAAAGGTTTCTTTACTGTAGGACTTCTTAGAGACTTTGTTTAGTGCACTGCAGATCTCCAACATGAGCACAGAGTGTCCAAGATTTTAACAGAGACCCCCCCACACCAGAAGCATCTTATATGAGTATTCTATATGCAGTTATACTGGGGGATACTAACATCAGTGGTAGTTAACTGCTTCTTAGAGATATCTCAGGACTTGATTCTGATGGCAAAGACACTGAGCTAGCAGAGACATTTCTGCTGCAATTATTGCTGAGTGAATACAGACCTTGCCAGAATAGAATTCCTTTACGTCAGTCAGGTTTTTTTTTTTCTATTTATTCCAGACTAGTGTGCATAATTATGAATGAGCTAGACAGGCGTTTCCAACACACACACAAAGAGAAAGCTCTTTTACAGCCTGCGCCAACTCATCTTCTAAAGCCCATGGGGAGAAAGCTCAAAGTGGACAGAAGTTGAAAAGAAGTCCTCAAAGATGGAGGGGAGGGAAAAAGTTCTTTGGGTCCTGAAATATCTCTGAGATTCCACTTCCAATGTCATGTGCTCTCAGGAGGCTCATACTGGAATCCAGGATATGCAAGAGAATGAGCCCCTCTCAAGGAATGAAGCATGCTTAATTGCCCTCCCAATACACACACACACACACACACACACATTTGTGCAGTTTGCATGTAACCATAAAATGGGCTGAAGGTTTTTGTTGTCAGCCTCTACCTGCCACAGATCTGCCCTATTCATCAGTGCAGGCTCAACCATACCAGCCCGTTATCCAACTGGGGACAAAGCTGACTCTGTGTCATGTCCCCCATGACCACCTTCAAGATGCAGACATGGTCTAAAGTCTGTCTGCAGCCCTGTCCACTGAGCTGCACTATCCAGGCAGTGTCCTCCAATCTGTGCACCTTGAGTCTTGGAGAGAAGTCATAGACTCTGCAGCCAGGTTTGAACCTCCATACCTACTCATCGCAGAGCCTAAGTTAGGGAGCTCCCCCGATCCCTGGAGTCCCGATGATGCTCTATTTCACTCCTATGAAATCCCTTACTTTTATAAATACCCTCTTCTATTGCCTGAAACTGTTTCAGTCTGTTCCACTCTCTCTAGAGTAGAACTTTCTGCAGTGATGGGAATGTTTTATCTGTGCATTATTCAATACAGTAGCTGCCAGCCAGATCATCTTCCCAGACCAATAACTTGGTCCATGTCAGCAGCATTTGGCACACACCGTCCATGTGGCATTGGACAGTCACTTTACTGAGCCTCAAATACATCATCTGTATAGTGCTTCATAGGGACACTGTAACGTGGTATTAAATGAGAAATCACTTCAGAAGTGTCCATTGCAGAGTCTACCACACAGCAGGTGCTCAGGGAATGTTTATTCCTTCTCTCTTCATCCAAAGGTAAGTCCAATGTCTAAAATGCTCAGATGGTTCATGTTTCCCTTGGTAACCTCAAGACTGCCTTGTTTATCCCCTAAAATGCCAAATCCCATAGGGCTTGAAATTGGAAAGCTTTAGACCAGTGATTGGAAAATAGTTTTTGGCTTTCCTCTTTTGCAACATATCTCAAGCTGGTCTCCTCATTCTAGCACTGGTTTCTGGAAAGCCTAGCCTCGATTTCCTTCCTGCATCAATCAAAAAGTGGCCCCTTTCTGGGGGAGGCTGGAAATGAGACCCATTGTTCATTTGCATTGTGCGAACTTTCCTCAATTAAAAAGAAAAAAAAGTCCTTTAAAACGTGTAGGTTGGAGGCTTTGCTTCCTCCCATTTACAAGAGGCCTGGGGACAGCTGGTAGGGCAGCTGCAGCCCAAGGGGAAGGGAGATTGGCAGAGAGGCATCTCAGGGTCCACTCCTACCAGAGGGCAAAGCTGGTCACGCTCGTGTAACCCGTAAGTCTGCTGGAGTCTTCATAGCCATGGAGACACAGGCACAACTCTCTGGAGCCTGTGGCCTCCCCAAATTTCTCTGAAGTCCAGGGTGCTTATAAGCCTTATACTCTCATTGTCTCCTCTACCTCTGGGGTTCCTGCTTGCCTCATTGTGGGATAAATGCCAAGCTTTTCATCAACTAAAACACTATACATATTAACAAATAAAATATAGAACAGAAATCACTCATGCACAGCATTTTTAAATGTAGTGACCTTCATACCAAGCTGGAGTTTCACCAAGAGATCACACAATAGGAACTCAAAAATGATAGGCTTTCTTGTCTGCCAGAAGAGAGCCACCCACATGGAGCTCCTCCCTGGTCTTTCCTGCCCAGTGTCTGCTGCCTCCCCTCTTCTTCCCACCTTCTCGCTCTTACTGTCTCTTCCTTGATTTCTCAAAAGATTTCAAATGAATCATCCTATACCTTGGTGAGCTGTTCTGGCACCTGCTAACTCCTACTTGTAGATCTGGATTACTAAATGAATCAAGACAATCAGCTCATGAAGCAGCTTCTCATTTAACAGAAGCATCCTTTCTCAGAAGACAATAGTGAGGTCAATGGCAATGTTTTTTCCTGATGTAAATGGAAAATGTCATGGGGAATTAACATAGTTCTCTCTTAGGACACTTAACAATCTTTTAGCTGCTGCCATATGTCCTGAGGGAGTGTTAACAAGAGATGTAAAATTTTGGCCCCAGTTATGTATCTACCCATTATCAAAATCATATCTTACGACACTAAATAATATTATAATCAGTATTAAATATGAAAATAATATTATTACAAAGAAGAGTGAGGTAATCCTTATCTGGAAAAAATACCTTTTTAGAAATCATTCCAGAAGGGGTAGACGAACCATGAGAGACGATGGACTCTGAAAAACAAACTGAGGGTTCTAGAGGGGAGGGGGGTGGGAGAATGGGTTAGCCTGGTGGTGGGTATTGAGGAGGGCACATTCTGCATGGAGCACTGGGTGTTATGCACAAACAATGAATCATGGAACACTACATCTAAAACTAATGATGTAATGTATGGGGATTAACATAAGAATAAAAAAAAAAAAAGAAGTCATTCCAGAACTGAGTTCTATAATTCCATGATTCCATAATAAAATTATCCAGCACTTATAAGCTTTCCAGGAAAAATAAATCTTGAAAGCCAAGAAATTGAAACAAGTAGCAGAACTTGAAGTTGAATAGTTAGAATCCCACAAACAGAGAAGAAAGAATTAGGAGGGAATAGGAACTAGATTTGATATTCCAAAAGCAGATTGCTGGTGGAAGAATAAGCAGGAGGAACTAGTTTAGATCCCGACGCTGGAGGTTATGGGGTTAGGGACAGCTGGGGTTAGAACATTGAGGAGTTATAAGGTCCCTATAGAAGAAGCTGTCGGATGGGACCTTCGAAGATGATTGAGTTAAGATGAGGTCATTAGGTGGGTCCAAATCCAATAGGACTGGTGGAAGGGGAAAGTCTGGACAGAGATAGACATGCACACAGGTAGAATATCATGTGAAGGTGAAGGCAAAATTCAGAGTGATGCACTCACAAGCCAAGGAATGCCAGAGATTGCCAGCAAATCACCAGACACTAGGAGAGAGGCATGGAGCAGATTCTCCCTCCCAGCTCTGGGAAGGAACCAACTCTGCCCATACCTTGATCTCAGACTTCTGGCCTCCAGATGTGAGACAATGCATTTCTGTTGTGTTCTGAGATGCCCAGTTTGTGGTTCTTCATTCCAGTGGCACTAGGATAAGAATGCAACGTCCTTAGAAAAATTCCCAGAAATGCAAATATTTGGTCAAAGGGTGTGAATATTTTGAATGGTCTTGATATATTTTGCCAGGTTGCAAAATTTTCCCAATTTTATGCTGATTTCGAACTCCATTAACTATGAGTGAGAGTATTCATTTCAAATGTAATCTCCCCAGAATATGATTGTTTTTATAAAGTTTGCTAATGTAGTTGACAAACTGTATCACATTGATTTTATATTCAAATATCTTGATTACCACTGAGATTAAATACTGTCTACATTTATTAGCCATTTTTGTTTTCTATATTGTGAGCTCTAGGTCCTGTCCATGTCTTTTGAAATTATGTTCACATTTAACTTTCAGAATTATGGACTTTTTTCCTTTGCTATTTGTATAAATTCCTCTTATAGAGTAGATAGTAATTCTCTTTCTGCCACACTTAATGCAAATTTGTCTCCATGTGGTGTTATTTTTATTTTGCTTCTTATCCTCTGAATATATATTCTGACAGAACCACATTTTTCAGGTATTTTAAACTTAAATATGTCAGTATGCTTATGTTATCTATACTAGGATAGAATTTTGTTATAAAATATAGTTATTTAAGTCATTTAGAATATAGTATTTGGGGATAAGGTGTTAAGTGAGCATTTACTTTGTTTTATTAACAAATCATTAATCCAGTAACCCCATACCAACTAATAATTTATCCTTCTCTCCCCTACATGATGAAACATAGCATATATATATAAAAGATATATAGTATATAATATTGTGTAATTATTAATATATTAATAATTCTATACATATATTATAATATATATAATAATTATATATATATATATATATATATAGAGAGAGAGAGAGAGAGAGAACTATGGCCAGAAATTGGACTTAACCAGCAAGAGCTCTAGATATGTCACTGGACAAAAAAGTCAAGAAGGGGAATTTGGTCTTAATCTCTCTGCCCTTTCTTTGATTAGTATTGAATGAAGCCTCAGATCATCCCCTGAACTCCTATGTACACTTTCACGAGCCCACTTCCCCCTCTGCTCTTTCTCCCCTAGTTTTCAGCAATGTATGTCTTCTGGACTTGTCTGTAAGCTCCATGAAGGCCTTTCTGATTTCTTTCTAGTTGCATCCTCAATGTCTAACTTGATGTCTAGATTATAAAACTCTCCAAAATAAAATTATTAAAGTAGGGACTATTCACCTCACTAGACTGTAAACTGCTGTCTTTGCCTAGAATGTTCTTCTCTTTCCTGTTACCTAGCTGATATCAAGCTATAGTTGGGAACACAGTTTCTAGACCCAAACTGCCTGGGCTCAAATCTGGGGGCACACTGCGCATCCTTCTTGGGCCTCACTCTCTTCTTCTGTGAGCCAGGAATAAAAATGGTACCTCCCTCAATGGATTATTGGAGAATGAAATGAGTTATGAGCACAAAATCCTTACAAAAGTACCAGACACCTAGTTACAATAGTAGCTCATTTCATGAATCCTCAGGATTCCATCCTAAAAGACGGCTCCTTCAGGACGTCTGTGTGGCTCAGTCGGTTAAGTGTCTGACTCTTGATTTTGGCTCAGATCAGGATCTCAGGATTGTGAGATCGAGCCCCACATCATGCTCTGCACTGAGTGTGGAGCCTGCTTAAGATCCTCTCTCTCAGACTATGGACTCTGAGAAACAAACTGAGGGTTCTAGAGGGGAGGGTTGGGGGGATGGGTTAGCCTGGTGATGGGTATTAAAGAGGGCACGTATTGAATGGAGCACTGGGTGTTATAGGCAAACAATGAATCATGGATCACTACATCAAAAACTAATGATGTAAGGTATGGTGATTAACATAACATAATAAAATTAAATTAAAAAAAAAATTCTCTCTCTCTGGGGCGCCTGGGTGGCTCAGTCATTAAGCATCTGCCTTCAGCTCAGATCATGATCCCAGGGTCCTGGGATCGAGCCCCGCATCAGGCTCCCTGCTCTGCGGGAAGCCTGCTTCTCCCTCTCCCACTCCCCCTGCTTGTGTTCCCTCTCTCGCTATATCTCTCTGTCAAATAAATAAATAAAATCTTAAAAAAAAAAAAAGATTCTCTCTCTCTCCCTCTGCCTCTCCACAACCCTCCGCCACCATCTCTCTCTCTCTCCCAATCTCTTTCCCTCTCTAAAAAAAAAAAAAAAAAAGCCCCTTAGAAAGGCCTTTTCCACCCTCCCCTAACTAGATTAGTCAGCTCTGAACCCTTCTAACTCTCTTTCCTTTGTGTCATGTATTTATCTTAATCATTGTTTGTGACTTGCTTTTTTAGGTCTCCCTTTCAACTTTAAGTTCCGGGATGGCGGGCTAGTGTGTCTCTTATTTACTGTTGCATCTCCTGTCCTTAGCAGAGTTCCTGGCATGCAGAGGTCCATAATACAATAGAGAAATAAAATGAGTTATTGAATACATGAATAAAGCAATGAGTATCTAATTGTGGAGGAGAGAAATCACCTTAAGGCAAGAGACTGATCCTACAGGCGCCTCTACCAGAGACTGAAAACCCATCGCCTGCCTGCTGTAGAGCTTTCCTGGAGCCCAGCCACGCCCATTCACGTATGCAGATAGCATCTACGGCCGCTTCTGCACCAACATGGGAGACTGGAGTCAGTTTGACAGACTGAATGCATGGGCTGCAACGCCTGAAATATGTACTATCTGGCCCTTTACAGAAAAATATCTGTTGACCTCTTATCTATACCATTGATTCTCAAACAGAAACATGCATCCGAATCACCTGGAGGACTTATTAAAATACAGGTCCTGGGCTCTATCCCCAGGGTTTCTGTAGGTCGGGGGTGAGACCCAACAAATTGCATCGTTAACACATTCTCAATGTATGCTGATTCTCCTGGCACAGGGACCTGCTTTGAGAACCAGTGTTTCACATCAGACACAGTCCTGTGGTTCCATGCACTTCTCTGGGCAGCTGAAACTCCAGGGCCTGACCTTGCCACTTCCTGACAATGATCCATGATTCCCTTCAGTTTCAATCAAGTAGGACACCCAATGCCAAGGCAACCTGGAGGCTAATGTTGTGGCTTCCATCATCTTCAGGATTTTGAGAGGAGGAACTGACCCCAGAGACTCTACTGAACCCCAGCGTGTGACCCTGACAGGACCTCTGCCCACAAAGCCCAGGCTAAGCCTTCTGCTGCCATCATGCTAACATCAGCCTTGGAAAAGGTAAATGAGGGGATCCTCTCCCTTCTCTGACCCACCACTGTTCACACAAGTAATAATAACTTCGACTGCTTTCATGCGCTGGGAGAGAGCTTTATAGCAACATACCAATAATTGTTAACATTTTACAGGGGAGGAAATTGAGGCTCAGAGAGGTCAAGCCATTGTTCTCTGGTTGGGCAACTGGGAAGCGGCTTAGCTACGCTTGCGAGTCAGTCCAGTTCCAAAGCCCACGTGAACCATAAAGACGCTGCTCTCTGTGGACTCCTCACGCTTGCAGGAAGGAGGAAGTTTCCGTAGCAGAATGGATCACCGGCAAGGACGGCTGTGTGCTTGCTCTCGTCCAAATCTCTGGCACAGCAAGGAGTTATCAGATCAATTAGTAATTGGCTCTTATTTAGAGAAACCTAGGAGATTAATCCCAGTCAAGCCTCCAACCAACCATGCACAGACCTGACATTCCCAGCTCCCCTGCAAGAGCACAGTGGACACCCAAATTGTGTCTCAGTAGAGGCCCTGTGGTTCAGCCACCGGGAAGGCTGTTGGCCACACCGTTCACCTGTCGGGCCTTCTGAAGTTGCCTCAACTGCCCCATCAACCCATCTCACCCAAGCTCACCCTGAGCCTAATGACTGGTTGATGCCATAATATAAAAGCACAACCCCTCAGCCCGGCTGGGGACAACTCTAGCTCCAGATTCGGCCAAGATTGTCTCTGGAGCTACATCACAGCTGGACTCACCCTCTTCCCACTGCGGCCTCCCTCACCTCCGATCCACACGTATGGACCCTAAAGGCATTACCAGTAAACACCACGCTTGCTAAACTCTGTCTCAGTGTGCATCCCGGGGAACACAGATGACAGCAGAGACACCCCCTATCAGAAGCCACTTTAGGCACACCCGTGCCTTCTACCAGTGATGGTCCATGTTCTACCTGCAGACTTCCTTGTGGCCCGATCAGCATATTCAGTAACGTCATGAATCCACCAGAACTTCCCACTTGAAACTGCCTGCTTCTCCTCTTTTCAAAATATTCACCCAGTCATCATCATTTATGGCCTCCTGTTGCAGCAAAAGGCCCTGAGGAGGGCTAGTTCAAATGGTGCCCTGCCACAGAATCTCAGTCATAGATCAAGGCAACCACTGTCTGGAGTTTGCAGCCAAATATAGTAAAAAATGTTGCATATATCACCTTCCCACACCAAAATGGTACTGCTCTAGCAAGTCTCTTTCTTTTTCCACTCCTTGATTTAGTGGCTTCCTCTGGTTTATGAAATATTTTTTACCCAGGGCCCACTGAAAACATCTTTATAAAATAGAGTTCATCTTTGAACAGGTCACTTTCCTATTGAATTTTAACAGTTCGAGAAGGAAAAGGGGAGGATTTCTGACCCAGATATTCTTTGAACAAGTATTTAAGTGAGTTCCTAGGTGCCAGAATTTAAGCTCCGTTGACAGCCAATATAATCATCAGCTTGTAAAACAAAATCTTAAGTTCATGCCTGTAGAGAGCACAGTGAACAGGCTCTGCTTAAATCACTACAGTGATGTGGCACAAACAATTTCATTCCTGCCCAAGGCCACTGTGCCAGTCTTGGCTTTATATGGTTAGTGAGTGACAAAGCCAAGATTCGCAACAGACCAGTCTGGATTCTGAGTCCCTGCTCTTTCAGTCATACTGTGCAATTCAATAAATATTTATTGGACATCATTTATGTGCATATAAGTATAATAGGTCTGAAATACCTGTGTTTGTGTGCTACCTTATAGATGATGTCACTCTCTCTCTCTCTCTCTGTTTTGTCTATTATTGTTGCTCCAGGAAAAAGGGCAGAGGATGCCTCCTTGGAAAGAGGAAAAGGAGTCTGTCTCCCTTCCAGAATAAAGAGGAAGGGGAAGCCAGCTCATTCTTTCCTTGGGGATTAGAGGTAAAGATGGAGGGGAGCTTCTCCTTTGACCCCGGAGGGCTGTGGAAGAGAGAAGGGTAACTGAGAGTGGAAGGTGGAGATTTTTCCTTTTCCTCTCAGCCCTGAGGCCCAAGTGGGAAAGTGGGGAAGCTGAGGAGGAGCTCAGCTTTGACCCTGCTCCCCACTTGGGACACTCGCAGGAGGCGACCTCCCAGATTATCCACATAACAGCGTGAAGGTGGCTGATTCAGAGTTAATACAACAGAGAAGTCTGGGTGAGCAAAGAGAGAACTTCTGTTGGTACTCCAGACCACCTTGGCTCACCTGTTGTGTAGCAGAAATCCAGAAGTTTCTGCATAGTCCAGGAGGTAAAAAGTAGCTGAGTGTCCACTAGGAAGGTCAAATCGGAGGGGTTATAGAGTGTCTTCCCTGCTGGCACTGCCCCATCCTTGTCCCCATTGGTGCTGTGGACCCATAAGGTGGATAGTGGCTTTCATTCATTTCCTAAACCAAGAAACCCACCAGAAGCCCTCACACCACCACAGTAGAGACCCCTCTGTCCATCACCCCAACAAAGCTACTGGCAGAGTTATTTCTGTGCCAGATCTGTTCATAATTTCTTTCAAAAACACTTATGATGTGCCAGTCTTCTAAGTGTTTTGTATATAAACATTTATTTCTCAACAACCCTGTGAGTTGGGCACTGCTATGAACATCTCCTTTTCATAGATGGGGAACCAAGGCTGGGAAGAGGGGGGCATGGAGTGGCTTTCCCAAGGTCACACACTGGGAAGCACTCCTGGCATTCAAACACAGGAGTCTCTGAACTTGACCATTATGTTAAGTTTTCTCTCCTTTGTAGGAGTTGCTCATAAATGACAAGTAAGCCCAATATCAAAGTCACCTATATCTTTGATTTTTTCTCTTTTTTTTAAGTTTTTTAAAGATTTTATTTATTTATTTGAGAGAGAGAGAGAGTGAGAGAGAGAGAGAGAGAGCACAAGCTGGGGAGAGAGGCAGAGGGAGAGGCAGACTCCCTGCTGAGCAAGAAGCCCAATGTGGGACTTGATCCCAGGACCCTGAGATCATGATCTGAGCTGAAGGCAGATGCTTAACTGACTGAGCCACCCAGGCGTCCCGGATTTTTTCTTCCACTCTGCATTCAGAATTACTCAGGTAGCTTATTAAAATTCATATCCCTGGGACCCTTGCAGAAAGGCCCAATCAGAAGAGGGGCAGGTGATTCTGATGTTAATGCTCCAGGTGACACACTTGAAGTCATTCTCCCTCAATTCTCCCTCCTTCTTCCTCTTTCTCCCCACTAATTGTGAAGCAGTTGATGCCATGTACCTGGGACTTAAGCTTGGTCCCCAAGCTGCTCTATAGCCAAGCAGAACTCTGAAGAAGGGGACAAACACTTTCAGCCCAGATGAGCCTCTATCTGCAAAGAATATCCATTTGCTCCAGTGAGTGTCCTATAGCTATCATGGAAGAGGCTCAGACTGAGGAGGCAAGGTCCCTGGAAGATTCCTGACTCTGTGGGAGTGCTCAAAAGAGTCCAGAGGAGGCATCCCCCTGCCCTGTCTAGGTGATGGACAGCATCCTTGGGTGTCACATTCACACGCCACTGGGCTCCAGGTCATTTCCATTCAGCTCCCAGGCCCCTGGGGTTGTGCAAGCAAAGATCTCAGTCTCTTCCCCTTGCAGGTTCCCCGAGTGCCTTCAGGTGATATTTATTACCAGTTCCTGCCCCACTGACAACTTGTTCAGGGATGCCCTCCAGCTCGGCCTAAGCATCTACACAGAAAGGTGGCTTCTGAGAAGTGAGTGGTTTGGGGAGGAGGGGGAGACTGGGAGCCTAGATGGTGGTGTGGGTGGCTGGGCCACCCTGGCTTACCCTTTGCTGAGTTCAGAAGGCCAAGGGAGTGGGTTGCGGTGGCATGGCCTGATGAGTGTGGAAGCTTCTGGAGTCCCTCATCCACCCTAGAACCTACTAGAACAGGAGGCCCTTCCTGTGGTCTTCCTCCCACCCTACCCCACCTTCTCCAGGGTCTCAAGGGTCTCCAAAAAGTAATCCCAGATGATGACACAGGCCCTGGCCACATGGACAGGTATCCTGAGGACTTCCTACCTCTTCAGAGAGGGGAGTAAATGGAGGCCCAGAGAGAAGAGAGACTTACATGAACCTTGCAGCCAAAATCAGGAAAGATCCCAGAGCTCTTTCCACGTGTCCTTCTGTCTGGAAGACATTTTCAAGAGTTACACCCTCCACAAATGGAAGGGACCCCCTGACTGTGATGGAGATGTGGTGGAGGCCTCTGGGAGAAGGAAGATAGATCCGTGTGACAGACGATTTCCACAGGAGTGTCACAGACCTGAGAACAGTGCTGAGCTGCCCCCGGCACAAAACAGGACCAGCATGCACTGGTATTCTGCTGGCAGTGACCAAAGACCACGGTGGGTCACAGGGCAGCACCCCTGGGTATAGGGCCGAGAAAGGCAATCTGAAAGATGCTTACCTTGGGAAGAACTGAAGCAAATGCCAGAAATTACTGATTCAAAGCTGCAAAGCCAAGAGGAGGAAGCTGGACACAAGCAAAAGAGACATGGAGGGGTCCAGGAAAGGGGGGATGGGGTTGAAACAGACAGTGAACCTATTGACACTTTCATCCCTATTTTGTTCCTGGGCATGAGTGGCAAGAGATCAGATACAAGGAATTTGCATTAAAAAAAAAGTATCTGAATCTGTTCAGTTCCCATATTTAAAGAGCACAAGTTTGGTAGTCAATTTCAGTAGTGAGGTAGATCTCTACCATGTTTATCTTTAGTTCACAGATGAGGAAACTGGTGGTCACAGAGACAATGTAAATTATCCAGGTCAGCCCATTAGGGATGGAAACAGAATTTGTGCCCAGATCTGCCAGACTCTGGAGTCCGGCTCAGGGTGCTTCGTCCCAGCCTAGCAGGGACAGGACATTAGGGCTGTCTGGAACCTAGAAGCTGAGCAGGCATAGGGGGGATCTGAATGGGGGATCAACAGGGAAATAATTTCCCAGTAAGTGACTGGGAGAAGAGACACATGGAAACATGGACCGGGGGCTGAGGGCAATTTTCGGCCCAGTCGTCTTGGTCTGGCTTTTCTTTGCAGCACCGAGTTTGGATGGAAGGATCTTTGATTCCATGAGTCCCAGGCATGCCAGCATACGCTGCCCCGGCTCTTAAAACCATCATCCATTTCCAACCATCCCCAGCGACTAAAAGCAGGGAAAAATACTTTTCTGACTGGCAGAATTCATCAAAATGAATTGGCAGCACCTATCAGCCTGAAACAGCAGTTTGCAACTCGCTGGGTAACAAATCTTTCCGGGAACAGTATCTCACAGGAAACAACACAGGATAAATTCTTAGCACAATATAATTCCTCCCTCCTTTACCTCCTCCCCACTTCAAAAAGATTTAACATCTAATTCAGGTTTGGACGAGCTGCTTCATCTCTGTAGAAACACTGTTGATCTCTGTCGGACCCCAACGGCCTTGGGCAGAACAAACGGAAGGGAAGACAGAGGCGTGGACGGGCGGCAGTGACAAATAAATACATTACCGCCTCCTCTGACGGAGCACCGTGACCTCCAGCACAATGCCAAGTGTAGCCGTTTGACAAAAATCACCCGCTTTTCCTGCAACCTCGAGGTCTGAAGATGCCAAAGCAAGAGAAAGATGCCCAACAAGGTATCCCCATTCCATCAGATGCCGGGGACGTAGGGGCTGGCTGGCTCTTGTCACAAACTCTCCTTGCATTTCCCAAATGGGACAAAAGCCCTCCTCGGAGGCAGAGCACGGAAGGCAGGATATGCCCCCAAACCATCTTCCCAGAGAGGAAACGGAGCTCTAAGGAAGTAGGTAAAGTGGCCAAGATGGCCTAGCTCAGAAGTAGTAGTGAGGAATTGAAAGTACATTTTGTTTAAAAAATCATCCCATGCGAGGAACGGGTTGGGGCTCATTACAGTGGTGGTTGGTGTTGCTTTAAAGAAGATACCAATTTTTCTTTCCTTCGTGAAGCAGATCCACAATGCCATTTATTGGGTTTGAATCTTTACGTAGGCATAGAAACAGCGCTCTACTGATGGTAAAGGAAAGGGCTGACTATTAATTATTTAAATTAATGAAAGCATAGGGACATCCAGAGTAGAACCACATAACTGTCTCAGTAATAAATAGCAAGGCTTTACCGGAAGAAGCAAGAATATCCAATTTTTGGTAACCTGTAAACTCATGAATTGGTCAAACAAAAAGTCGTGCCTGAATTCCACAGAAAAGCTAACATTTTGGTGGGGTCCCCCAGGGCCTGGAAGACATCTGGGCCATGTTCCACCCTGTCCTGCGGAGTGAGAGGCGGGACAGGGTGAGCCGCCCCTGCACCCAGCGGAGCAGGACAAGCAAGGGCCCCTGACCCTGCCAAAGACACGTCCCGTCCCACTTCACATTGAAGGGAAAAAAACCACGAAGAACTTGGGCTGTGAGCTGTTTTAATTAACAAGAGAGGTGCCGACCATTTTGTGACAAGCACAGAGAGCCAAGCAGGTCTGGAAAAATGTCCAGTAGGAAGGCCTTTGTCCATGGTCTTGACTAAGAATTCACTTAACCAAACAGATAGCAGCATGCTTGGCATGCAGGAAATGACCCATAAATACACGTGGGCCGGATAAATCACCCGTCACGGGCGACAAATGGACAGTGTGTGGCATACCTCAGCAGACCTCATTCCAAGCTCTTCTCTGACACTGAATCTTATTTATCCCCTACGAGTGTCTCCTATTGTTTATTTCCTACTTCTTTTTTTCCCCTCTGTGTCTCCACTGGAATATTGCTCTAGAAGACAAGAACCGTATCCCTTGTTCGCTAACCTACCAGAAGCACCAGCAGTCTCCCGGATACTCAATCCATGGGAGCTAAATGAATGAGTGATTCTTCCTTGCTGACTATTCATGGATACTGACTGTCTCTCCTGTTTTGGGTGATAAGAACGATGCAAAAACCCATACCATGTTAGCAGCAAAAGAGTGGTGCCTCTAATCCTAGAGTTGAGAAAAATGGAGTTCCTGGAGAGGGGGTTTCTTTTCAAGGTCATTGATCTTGTCCCTAGCAGAACTTACACGCACCATCTCTCCCCCCACTCGCAGGGCAGGGCATCCCCCGTGGGCTCCCTGTGGCTTGCAGCCCAGTAGTGGTGCCAGGAACTGGTGTGCCTCGGGACCTCCGCCCCAGTCTCCATGTCCTGCCACATGACACGCTTCCTGGAACTTTGGGGGGACTCAGAGGAACATGTTCTAGAAGCTGGTGGAATGACCAGATGGGGTCTCTCACACACGGAGGCAGAGGAGGTGTGGAAGTCCCTTCTGCCTGGAGCTGAGAGGACCGCACCATGTCCTTCCTGCCCCCTCGGGCCACTGGCGTCTCAGTCCACAGCCCCAAGGGTCGCTGGTTAAAGCTCATGTCTGTGTGTGCAGGGAGGAGGGAGGGACGTTGCTAAGCCCGGAACACCTACTATGTGCCAAGCACTGAGCCCTCGAGGACCTTACAGGTGAGTGGAGAAGGAATAGCAAGCTGGCACTTGAGTGAACAGTGACAGCAGTTCTGGAAAGAGCTAAATCAGACCCAGTCACTTATGAAACAGCCCATCACTGAGCAGCTACAATGAGCCAGGCACTGAGCTGAGTGCCGCTCCTGTGTTCTCCCCATTGTTGCCTCCGAGGTATGAAGGGAAGCCTGTTACTGTCCCCACCTGATGACTAAAGATATTCAACTTACAGAAGCTCAAGTCTTTGCCCAGGGACATCCCACAAGGAGCTCTACATGTCTGACCCCGATGTTTGCACATTGAACCGCTGCATGAAATTCACGTGTTCCTGAAACAAGCCGGGAGTAGGTTCGCAAGGGACAAGCAGAGCGAGGGGGCAGAAGCTGGGGGACACGGGGCCTTGTGTGGCTCCCTCAAGGGACAGGGAGTGCAAAAAGCAAGGGGGAGAGCCACAGACCCAGAGAAGAGAGGCCCTTCCTTGACAAGGCTAAGGTGATGCGGGTTCTGACCCAGACCCCACGAGGCAAAGGTGGAAACACCCGGAATGAGATGCCCAGATGACATGGCCATGACATTGTGGAGATGGAGACAGAGACCAGAGAGAGGAGGGGACATCTCCCCAAGGACACTCTGAGCAGCGGCTGAACTCAGGACAGAAGCTGAAGGGCTGACCCACTCATTGCCTTACATCCTTCAGGATAAGTCTTTAGGGGAGAGCCTGACAACAGAAAACCTTCCTCCCTCCCTCCCTCCTCCCTCCCTTCCTCCCTTCCTTCCTTCCCCTCCCCCGAGGCCAATTCATATGGCTCCAGGAGATTTAGACTCTGCCTAGCTCTTCCCTTTGCTCCCTGGGGCTTGTCACAAAAGGATCTTCATGCCTCTCTGCGGAGGGTCTTCCTATGCTGCCTCCTGGCCTGAGCCAACAGCTCGATGGGGATCTCGCACCCCATCGTCACTCCTGACTGCGGACACCCCTGTCCTGCTTTGATGCATTCAGAACAGAGCAATGCTTCTCAGCTTGGAATCTGAACCATGCTGCCCAATACTGACGCCCTGGTCACCCAGCCGTACGCACACGGCATACACAAACACACGTGCGGGCACACACAGGCACACGCACGCACTCCGGGGCCCGGGCGGTTCAGCCGACCGTACTCCCGGCTGAACTCGAACGGAGACCTCCTGGCTCACCGTGAGTGCCGGCTCGACCGCTCTCTCCAAGGCTGACGAGCCCTGCGCCATACACAACCCATGGGTGCTAGTGTTGGGGCCAGCACGGAGTTCCCCGCGTAAACAGTCTCACTTCATCTGCACAAAGAAACCTAGGGGGCCGATGTCAGTCCTCCACTTCTACGGATAAACAAACTGAGGCCCAGAGAGGTTAAGGAACTGGCTCAGGGCCACAGAGCTAGGAAGTTGCAGAGCTGGGTTTGGCTTCTGAACCCCAGGGCAACGGGGCTGGCTCTTTAGGATGCCCCAAAACGACCAAACTGGGGGGCTAGGAGAGTCTGGTGTCCATGGTTTCTTTCTAGGAGAATGTCTTTCTGAAAAGATCAGTGGGTGAAACAGATATTGTCCCCCCAATCCGCCGCTATAAGGAGCGTGGGGGGCTAACAGCATGCCCTCTGTGCCATGGGTGTGCAAGAGAAGGAAGCCTGGACCGCCTTGGGCTTTGGGGAAGAATTCCCAGCTCGGTGACCCCTGGCCTGAATCTTGGAAAATAAGCATGTGATGGGAAAAATTGTAAAAGGATGGCACACTGCAGACAGAGGAAATGTCCTAAGCAGAGGCTAAGAGGAAGACACGGGCCGATATATTAGGGAAACAGTATAAAGTGAGTACAGCTAGAAGTGGGACAAAGCAAATAGTATGAGGTCCATGGTAGGAAATAGGAAATGTAGTCTGCAGGCAGGCACTGGGGGCCTGTGGCCAGACTCAGCAGGAGGGTAATCTGTTCAGACTGTCACTTCCAATAGCTCACTTGGGCAGACATGCTGATTACCCCAGGGGAGGCTGAGATGGGGAGGCTGAGATGCAGCCTATTGCGATGCTCATGGCCTCATGGAGGCAGAGGCTGAAGCCGGAGGAAGGGCCACAGGATCAGTGACGGGAAGGGAGCCTCCCTGAACTCGCGAAAAGTCTGTGTCAGTTGGGAAGTACATTCGGCTTGACTGTATATACACTGGGTCCAGTATAGCATCCGAAGCCCACATTTTCCCCAGACCAGGCTGCTTCGGTCCTGGGGACGGCCATCAGAGCGGACGTGCATTCAGTGCTTATGACTTCATGAGGGTCAGATCCCCACAGCAGCCCTGTGATGACTATCCTTAACCCCATTTTACAGACGAGAAAACCGAGACTTAAAAATGTGCAGGGGCTTTCCCAGAGTCCTGTAACTACGGAGTCACAGCGCAGAGTTTCAAGGCGGGGTAGGGGGACTCCAGAACCCAGATACCTCTTCTCCCTATCTTCTCAGGCGCAGAAATTGGAGGCAAAGGGAGTAGGGCATTCCGCATCCCTCTGGTGGACTCACAAGAGGTCACCTTCTGGCGGCTAACCCAGGGTGCCTCGGTCCCAGCACTGTTGACATTTGATGGGGAGGCTGGTCTGTGCACTCCTAGTCTCTACCCATGAGGGGCCAGCCAGTAGCAACCCCCTCCCCAAATCAAGAGACAACCAAAACCATCTCCAAAGTTTTCCAGATGTCCTCTTGGGCAGCATAGGGGAGCAAGATCACCCCCAGTTGGGAAGGGTTGATTTAATCTCATCTCTGGATGCCCTGGCAAGAAAGAGCCGTCTTTGAAATCCATTATGATCTGAGAGGAGCCCCCAGAGGCAGCTGATAATTTGTCCTCTCACCAAGAGAGTCCTCTGTTCTGCAGATTATTAATGGAGATTTTTCTGGGTGCTGAGACCAGCTCCAGAGAGGCTACCTCAAGCCCCTACCTTGGCTAGCAGAGAGGACCAGACTTTGGAGCAGGCAAGGAAAGTCTTCTCGGGAGAAATACATTCTGGGACACATTTATATGAATTAAAGGGTCAGAGTTTAAGTGGGCAATTCTGAGTTAGTCACCTGAGAGCCCAAATTAGCTTTGCTTCTCTGTGTATTAAGTCCCCTTGGGTGGACTGTTTAATGATTTAATGATGTTTAACTCTGAAGTTCTTCTAAGTGGAGGAATGCGTGCACCCCTAAGGCAGTCACTTCCTCCCCGGAGCCGGCTGTCCGCGTGCAGCACCACCCTGAGACCCCACTCCTTGCCGCGGGCCTCGCCTTCGGGGCCACCACAGGCGAAGTCTGGGCAAGCCCAGGGCTGTGGGTTAGGTCCCAGAGAGCAGGTCTGTAACGTAGAAGGAGAGCTTACCAGGAGAGGTGGAGGAGAGAGGACTTAATGAGATTCCGCTGTTCCATTTCTCTGTTCTTAGAAGGACTCTCATTTTGTATTTGATCATTTCTGTAATACGGATTCATTTTCAATGTAACGTTTACATTTAAAGTGGCAGTATGTCTTTGGCCTCTAAACACCTGCTGTTAAATCGATGGTGGGCGCTACAAGTCCCAGCAGCTTAGATTTGAAGAAACATAATACAAACCAGATAGATGCTCAGGACGGGTACAAAGCTGTACATGTAAAAGTGCTTTTTCCATTTACAAAGATAAATGATTTTTACATGCAAGTGCACTTAAACATACAATAAGCCATGGAGTATATGTCAGTTTATCTCCATTTTACAGATGAGAAAAAGTGAAGCTCAAGGCACTTACGTTATACTCCCAAGGCCGCACAGTAGGTTAAAAAAAAAAAAAAAAAGGTGGATTGTAGCCGCAAACAGTCTGGGGTCACCTCCTCAGATGATGTGGGATCTGTCTTTACTCTCTGACCCTCCAAACCTCAACAAGTTTCAGTTCCAGTCCCTCCACCTGCCAAAATTGGACTTTGTCTTCATATACGCCAAATTCATTCCCACCAACACCCAGCCTCCTTGATCCTCAGCTTCTCCTTATCTGAGTTTGCCATTCAAATGTAGATCAAGTCGCCTGACGAGGTTGCCCGAAAGGCAAAATGAAGTATCCTGGCACGGTGGATGGCATCTAGTAAAAACGGCAGCAAATTCCGATAGCCCTTAGTACGTGCCAGTCTCTGTCGTAAGTACTTTACTTTAATTCGTTTTATTCTCCAAAGTCTGATGCAGGTATGTTTTTATGACCTTTTGACAGATGAGGAACTGAAGCATAGCAAGGTTGAATCACTTGCCCAAGGTCATATGGCTGACCAGTGACAGAGCTGCGATTGGAGCCCAGACCACTTGGCCCCAGCACCTGGGCCCTTGCAACTCTGCGACTATCCCCTTGTCTTCCCCAGCGTCCTCCAGAGCTTTTGTCCCTAACAGTAACTTGACAACTACTGTAGAATGTCTGGTGTTGCAGTTTTATGTGTTTGTCTCATTTACCCAACTCCTCCAAAATATTTATATTCTCTTACAGTAGCATAAGAACATTTCCCGAGTCATGCCCGGGTTGGGCAGGAAGGTGTGACATGTCAAAGTAGTCAGGTGGGACTTCCAGGGGTCTCAGCAAGCCTTGGACACACAGTTACTCTGTTGTAGTCTCGGGAGCTGTCCCATCCTCCAGTGTTTTGCCTCAGCTTCCAGCAGGGACTTCTCTTCTTTCCTAAACAATGAGTTTTTTTGGCCAGAAAGCAGGGGTTTACTATCCGAGGTGAATGTTAGGAAGGGAGCAGCTACGGCATGAAGCCACCCAAAGTATGAAATACACAGAGTATAGGCAAGGGTATCAGAAGATTTATCTTTACTTACAGGGCAACCCACTTGCATCCAGGTTGCAAAGATTTGCCCCAGAAAATGAACCACAGAAATCATCTATGGATGTAACTGATCTCTGGATGCTTTTACATTGTAGCATATAATTCAAACATTGGCTCTCATTTCTATCACTGTGTCTCCACTGTTAGCAGGACTCACTGGCAAAACTTGAGGGAGTTTATACTGCATGTAATTATATAATAGCTAATACTTACTGAGTTTTTACTATGTGCCAGGAACTGCTCCGCACACTTTGTACATATTCACTCCTTTTGTACATATTCACCCAACCGCCCCTTCAACTTCGTGACGGAGGGAGGGTGAAGGACATTGCTCTTGGACCTCTACGGGAAAGGACCATCTCCTGGACCCTACACTTTGGACACTGCATTCCACAAACATACACACAAAAGTACTTTTATTACAATCTCATGGACTTCTTGGGGAAATGGCTAATTCTAGCACAGGGGCAGAAAGTATACAAGATGAGCCTGTAGCATCCTATAGTGCCAGAAAGTAAGGATGTGCTTGGGGCGCCTGGGTGGCTCAGATGGTTAAGCGTCTGCCTTCGGCTCAGGTCATGGTCCCAGGGTCCTGGGATCGAGTCCCGCATCGGGCACCCTGCTCCTTGGGAGCCACTTCTCCCTCTGCCTCTCTCTCTCTGTCTCTCAAGAATAAATAAATAAAATCTTAAAAAAAAAAAAAAAGTAAGGATGTGCTCAAAAATCTTAAAAAAAAAAAAAGACAGAAGTACGTCTAAGAGACACAGGAGTCAACAGAAAAGACTCCCAGTGGCCAAAGCTGGAAAAATTCAGGCAAAACATTGTTTAAAATAGTATTGGATTATAGCTCAAAATATAAGATAAATATCCATCAGTCCACACTGATATAAAAAAATGATTTAACAAAGGGGTGCCTGGGTGACTTAATCTGTTAAGCGTCCGACTCTTGATTTTGGCTGGGGTCGTGATCTCAGGGGGCTGAGACTGAGCCCTGCGTCTGGCTCCCTCTGCCCCTCTCCCTGCTCCCTCTCTCTCTCTCTCTCTCAAATAAATAAATAAATCTTTAAAAAACTGATTCAAAAAATAAATGGAAGTGAAGAGACAAATCTCCCATAAAGAAGAACTACAAAGAATTTATGCAGATACTTCACCCTCGAGGAGGTGAGACCTAACTCCCACACTGGAAGTACAGGCTGCTCACAGTGACTTCCTTCCAAAGAGCACAGTATGGAAAGGGGTTGGGGGGGTGGGATGCTGAGTAACATTCCATGGGAGAAACCTGATAAACACTACCTCAGCCAGGTGACCAAAGTCAACGTCGACCATAAGTCCTGTTGACAGTCTGCACTGCACTTCACATTTGTGGTCTTTCCAAAACCTATCAGCCCAGTAAAGCATAAGAAAAACATCAGACGAGTCCCAATTTCATTCCAAAATTCAAATCTCACATTTCTTGAGGCCATGAAAAACAGGGAAAGTCTGAGAAGCTGTCACAGGCAAGAGGACCCAAGGGCAACAAGACTACTAAATATCTATGTGATATTCTGTTTGGGATACTGGACTAGAAATAGGATATTAGGGGAAAACTGAGAAAATTTAAATTAAGTATGGACTTTAGCTAATAGCGGTGTATCAATATTGGTTCATCACTTGTAACAAAGATACCATATTGGTGTAAGATGTTAAAAACGGGCAAACCGGATGTCTAGGACGTTCTGTATTCACAATTTTCCCCCAAATCTAAAACCATTCTAAAATAAAAAGTTTATTTAAAAAGCGTTTTTGAATACTTCACAGTGCCTCTGTCACATGGGAATCAGCGCCCTATATAACCATTATCATGATTAACATTATTTAGATCCTAGGGAAATGCTTGTCACTGCCCTTGCCCAATGGATGACCTTGAAACCAAAAGAGACTGCTTGAATGTCATGAGGTCTGTTGTCTTCAGAGATGGACACTGCTCTGCTTGAATA
>NW_023270374.1:30335758-30522782 GCF_011800145.1 Mirounga leonina | reverse complement strand
CTTGAATATCATGAGGTCTGTTGTCTTCAGAGATGGACACTGCTCTGGAGTCGGGGAGGATTTGAGAGAAGAGAAAAGATACATTAATTAGCTTGTCAAATCTTTCCCCTGGGCAAGAATGCAATAGATTCTCTTATAACAAAGTATGATTTCTTGGTGGTGACAAGCATCCATTTTCTTTCATCTTTTCATGTTCCAATTTAGAGTTCTCCAGTTATTCACAAATCAGTGCAGTATTCAAAACAGTGCACATAACAGCTACAGAATATTTTGCAATGTTAAGCAATTCATAGTTCTCTGAAATTTGAATATATGTAAGTCTAGACATAACATGCATGAAACATGATACCGCTTTGTTACACAGACAACTAGATGAATATTAAATCCCAGAGTGGTGATTTTTTTTTCCTGCAAATTTTTGATTAAATTCTCAATAAATTAAAAACACAGTTTTATTCAAGTGTTAATAAATTACTGATACTTATTCATTTTAATTTTTGTTTGCCTTTTGCTTTTTTAAGTGAACTTTTTATTTAGCCTTTTGGTTTTATTATTTTTTTAATTCAATTAGCCAACATATAGTACATAGTTTCAGATGTAGTGTTCAATAATTTATCAGTTGTGTATAATACCCATTGATTTTATTTTTTTTTTTTAGATTTTATTTGTTTATTTATTTGACAGAGAGAAAAAGAGAGAGCACAAACAGGGGGAGCGAGAGAGGAAGAAACAGGTTCCCCGCCGAACAGGGAGCCCGATGCGGGGCTCGATCCCAGGACGCTGGGATCATGACCTGAGCTGAAGGCAGGCGCTTAACCATCTGAGCCACCCAGGCGCCTAATACCCATTGCTTTTAATAAGTACTTTTCAATATTTGAGAATACTAACATTTTCTAAAACATTAAAAAATCATATTTTACATTTACTTTTTTATTCTTTATATTGATACTTACATTTTCAACATTGACTTCAGTTTGCATTTTTGATGGATATAAGATATGAATATATGAAAACATATACACACTTTGAATATCTATTATGTTATAATGTTTAGGTCATTATTGCCAATAGAACAAAAATTATATGCTATCTGATCATAACAACATCATTAGTGACTTTGCTGACAAATTGAAAGAATAAATGAATTTTACAGAATAAACAAAATAATTTATGGATCACATATGCCTTGATTACTCACGCAACATCTCTGTTCCACTAACAGCACACCCAGACCCATGCGACAATAATTAAATCCAGCTACCTTTTATATTTAAATGTCTTTTAGTCATATACATACCATAGCTTACACATTTTCATTTTGAAGGTATATTTGTCAAAGCAGGAGGATAGAAAATATTTGCTTTAAGAGTTCGCTAGCCTGGTGTACAGTTTTTAAGTACTTAGTCATTGGTATGACAGTCTCGATTTGTGCCCACGCCCTCCCTGGCCCTGCAAATATCAGTGGTCTAAACTGTAAACCTATTTTACAGACCAGAACACTGAGACACAGAGCAGTCATGGGGCTTACCTGAGACCGCACAGCTGAGAACCCTGGCAGAGCTGAATCCAAACAAGGCAGAGGCAAGGTTCTTGACCACCGAGAGACTGCCTCTCCTGGGCCTTTGGAAGTGCTTGCTGTTTGGGGGCAGTCAGCATGCTACAGGCTCCAGTTAAAACATCTGCCTCCTTGAGAAGGTTCTCAAGGCTACCTTGTTAATAGGAAATCTAGGTCCAGGGGAAAATTCCCAGAGAAAATATCCTGGGGCTGGAGCAGAGGGAGGGGAACCTCCCTGGCACCCCCAAACCACAGCCTCTCTCTTCCCTTTATAAACATTAGAACCCTGTCTCAAATAGCAGTAGAGAAACCTAAAACAATGCATAAAAGCCCGAAAACTCAACCGTGAAGTCAGAAAAAATTCTCTCTCCTCAAAAGGTTAAAACATATACATTCTCTCCTTCCCCTCCCCCCACGGAGACCTTCTACCATCTCCGTTCTTCCAGACCCCTCTCTTGCGGACACCTGAAAGCGGGAAGCAGGAAGAACACCGTCTCCAGTCCCACCCCACCGCCCCCAGTTTCCTTTCCTCACAGCCCAGGCAGAAGCAATTGCTGCCAGGCTGTAATTTAAAGAAAACCAGTACAAACTTGAACTAACTTTATGTGGGTGATTGATGGGTCGAGGGGTTTTTTTTCCCCACTTGCATTAGATTCTTGCAAGTAGGTATTATGATCCTAACACATCTAATATTATTCTTTAATCCACTCAACAGCAATGTTTGGCATCTAGCTTTATAATAAAAGGTATCAATTAGCTGCTGTCGATGTTTTCAGAGGCAATATCTAATTACAGTCACTTGCTATAGGCTATCTTGTTAAAAAATTTGAGCAGAATGAGTAAGTATTCCTGACAAGTTCAATGCATTATTAAAGGTGTAATTACTCAGTTATTGCTCATGTAATCCTGAGTTAATTATGTGACTTCAAAATTCATCACTTTTATGTTTATTGAACTTTGATAAGTTCACCCATACCTGATTTATCCTGATGATCTGTTCCCTTGCTTATTTCAAACTGAATCTCCTAGACCGGTTGGTTAGAAAGCAAATAGACTTTGGATTACTCTAGACCCAGAACTGTCAGCAATGGTTATCTTGCGGGGGTAAGGGGGCATCCAAAATGGCCATTTGTAGGGGACCCCAGTATGGAGGAAAGGTAGAGGTGACCTAAGAATATTTTCAGGTAGCCACAAGGTCAGTCCCGAGTCATGTCCAGGAAGTGGGCACACATGTCCTTTACCACATATTTCTGCTCCACAGATATTTGTGGACTACTGAGGGTCTAGCCAAGCTGGGAACAACCTGTGGCCGTGGTCAGGGTTTTGCTCCTGGTGACTAAAATTAAGAGAACCCCAATGTTGAGATACTGTTACATAGAGACGCCAATTCTGATTCACCCAAACCTTGAAAAAGGTGACTCCAAGCCACTTGCAGATAAATGCCATGTGAGGAACATGGTACAGAAGCAGAGGGAGTGTGATCAGCTCAGGGCTAGTCATGTGCTACATTCCCGCTGGCCTTCTCTTGGGTGCAGCCTAAGAATGTTCTGTCTGTCTTCCTCTCCCTTTGATCATCATCACACTTCTGGGCAGCATTTCATCTGACAGTCCCTTCCACCCCTGAGAGCAGAATCCCGTTCCTTAGCCTGTCTGAGCCCGAGTTTGCACATCTGAAAATGGGTTGAGCAGCCGGGCCTCATCTGCCTCTGAGAGTTCTTGGGAAGCCGAGGTCTTCACAAATGTGGCTGATAAATGAGGAAAATCTTTTCTGTACTGTGGGAGGCCCAAGGCACTTAGTGCTCCTTCATAGCCCTTCACCTGCCATGACAACCACATTTGATATCCCTTGGGCAAATCTGAAGTTCCTTAAACACTTCCACTTAATATTTAGCTCTGCCCCCTTTTATTCCCCAATGTGTGACTCATGATGTCTGGGATGAACTTTCTACAAGCAATGCCTGCCCCTTCAAATAAGCCTTGTGGAGACAACTTTTCCAAACAAATAGTAAGACGTGCTAATTATCCTTGAGTAGAGTCTCGGTCTAATGGGCCAAATACATAAACACAAGTTCACAGTATAATATGCCGAAGAACATCAAAATGGTGTTCCAGGGACAGAGAGGTTCAGGCCCACAGCTTCTGAGTCTGGAAGGATGAATGGGTATTTCCCAAAGACAATGGGAGAAAGGGCCTCCGTGCTGGGTAGCGTTGGTAGAGGTGAGCAGATGGGAGAAGGCACGGCATTCATGCAGAAGGACTGGAATGTCACTGTGTCTGCATCATGGAGAAGTGTTGCAGGAGAGAGAAGGGAAGGACGTAAAGCAGAGAGGAAGGTTGGAGTCAGATTGTGAAGGACACTGCATTCCCTTCCATGAAGACTCCAACTTGGCTGACAGCAAACAGGGTAACTGAAGTTCAACTGATGCTGGCATGGCCTGATTTCTCTGGGGGCTACATTATGAAGTTCTCAAGGGATATCTTCTTAAGATATCCCTACTGAATTGGGATTTCTTTTCAATCACTATATAAAGATATATGATGATAGATAGAGAAACTTGTTTTGTTTTGGGGAAAATAATGGCAAGTTTAGGACCTCAAAAATGTTAAATTTCCTCGAGCCCAGTCTTCTTAAAGCAATCCTAAGCATTTCTAAGCAGCCCAGGAACAGCTTCTTCATTACTTGCACCATTACCTGTCTCCCTGCGAGGAGGCCTTGATTCTGCCCATGTCAGCAACTCTGAGCAAGACCATCCCCTTCATAGGTTTGAAGACAGTTCCTTCTGGTCCTCTGAACCTCCTTTTCTCAAGACGAAACACCCTCAATTTCTCCAGTTGCTTTTCAGATACCATGGTTCCTGGATGAGCCATGATTCTGCTCATCACTTCTGGGGTGTCAGGGACCCAGTGTGGTGCCCACCACTGCTGGCACTCCGGGTTTGTCCCAACAGATGCTGGGAACCTTGGCTTGGCACTTCCTAGGAGTCTCAACAGCAGAAATAAGCTGAAGAGAAATAAGCAACCCTAGGGAGAAGTTTAAATTGTCTGCAAGAAGAGAGAGCAGCAGGTCAATCTCCCTTATTTATCCCATTTCTGAGCATTATTTCTCATCATCCTTTGATGGAGCAACTCTTGCCCATGTCCTGAGTGGATTCATCACCCAAGATACTGCCATCATGAGCACCCTTAGACCCTCAGAAGTCAACATGTGTGGTGCTGCTGATCCTGGTTGCTGGAGACATCTTATCTACCAAGGGAAAGCCGGGGAGGCAAAAATGCAGTCATTACTCAGGTGGTGACTTTGTTCCTGTTCAAAGGAAGAATCTTCAATTAAGCAAAAATTGATTTTCTAATGATTTTTTTTTCTCCTGCTGGCCATTGGCGGAGTGCTTGAACCAGCTCCAGCCCTGCCTTGTAGCAGAATTAAGTTGTTTGCTGCTGCTGACAAAAGAGTTGGCTTCAAGTGTGGGAAACAACTTCATCCTTTTATTTTGGGGGAAAAAACAGAGGACAATGCCCATCATGGAAGGGGAACAGATTCAACTGACACCAACCAAAAATGGCAGGTCCTTGGGTTGGAAATGCAGAGCTCCGCGAGTGCTAAGGGTCCTTTGTTAGCAACTGGTGGCAGCAACACCCTGTGTGTCTGAGCCCCCACATGCTTTCAGGTACAACCAAGACAAGCATGATGTGGAGGCGGTGCATGGCAACACAAGGAGAATCAGAAGGAAAACCTTAAACTATGAGCTGTATTAAGCCATTCACCAACCTGCTTGCTAAAGGAACGTGTCCTTTTTTCCTCAGACAACCACCAGATCTGGATTTTGATGTTCATGCTTGCAAATGGGTAGAGAGGAGGGCCAAGAGGGAAGTTAGGAAACATGAGCTAGATCGACATGAGAAAGGGCAGAGCAGATCATGGAGGGCAGGTGTAGGCTGGCTGTGGAGAAAGTTCTTCTGGCAGGCAGGTGGCGTAGGGGTGGGACTAACAGAGCAGCCTTCGGCAAAGGTGTGCCTGGGTTGACAGGTGGAAGTGTTGGGCCTTCCAAGACTTACCAAATAGGTAGAGCACTGACAACGACTGCTACTGTGAGCTAAGTTGAAAATAGGAGACAGGCCAGCAAGCAGGAGCTGAGGGAATCAGAAACACTTTGGCACATGGAGTCCAAGGTGCACGTAAGATGCTAGGTAGATTGTTCTGGAAGTGACTTGTGAACAAAGCAAGCATGTTGAGAATTCAGTGTGAGTATTCAGGTGTATCCCCTAATGAGGTGTGTGTGTGTGTGTGTGTGTGTGTATAAAATATCACATAAGCTAATACACAGCCACACAGCCAGACCAAACATGACCTGTGAGGAAACCATAGTTAGGCTCCTCTGCAGATGGAACTGGTAGCAGGGAATTGAAAGTCCCCTGAGGGACTGCCACTTCCTGGGATGTGGGCTCCAGCTTCCTTAGTGAAATCCAGAGCCTCTGATCTTCTCTTCAAAAGGAGATACTTCCCTTTGCCTCCATGTTTCCCTTTTTTCCTTGAAGTTTTTACCTTGGCCGTTAATTAAGAATCAACATCCTAGACTTGTACTGGAGGGACCTTATTGGCACTTAGTAGCCCAGATGAGTGTATTCTCCTGAGATACCAACTCGATTTGCTTGTGGAGGTCAAACGTTTAGCCACCAGCCCCAACAGCCCTGACAGCCCACAGTAGGCACCCCCAGTGGGGGAAAGGCTGGCTGTGGCTGGATTTGGGTAAGCAGAGGACACTTGGATTAAGAGAGGATCTCATTCTCACTACCTTTCCTGTGGGATTCTCAAAATATTACTTTCTATGTCCCACCTTGGAATTAAAAGATACAGACAGGAAATAGAAAGTGGTATCTAGTCCTTAACGTTTCCTGAGCACTTACTGTATAACAGCTCCAGCCACAGCTAGGTCATGACTTACGTCCTCTCATTCAGGAGTCCAGACTTGACCCTCTGAAGTGTGATGCCACTCCAAATTGATGGAACTGCCTCCGAGCTGTATGACAAAAAAGACGTGTTTTTACTTGGTCCCGCCATGGAGTCCTCTTAAATCTTCTTCTGATATTTTCTACTTCACCTCCTCGAACCTCAGCTTCAACCACACCCATTCCTCTTGGCCTCCGCCTCGTGATACATGGTTAAAATAATGGCCCCAACAAATCAGCTTCTCTCTACCCAGGCCCTATGTGTTGAGATTTGTAGCTCCTCCTACTGAGAGGTGGAGCCCACTTCTCTACCTTCATGGACATGGGCTGGCCTTGGGATTTGACTTGACCTTTAGAATGTGGCAGAAGTGACATTGGGTGCATTCCAGGGCTTTGGCCTTAATAAGTTTTACAGATTCCACTCTTACCTTCTGGGAACCATTAGGGCACCATGCTCTAAAGAAGCATGGGATGAAAGACAACACCAAGAGAGACCCAGCTTTCATAACTGTTCCAGCTGACCCATCCACTGACTGCAGCTAGAGGAGAAGAAATGATGGCCTGTTGTAAGCCACTATTTTGTGGAGTAGCTTGTTCTGCAGCAATAGATAACTGATACTTTCCCAAGTGTAGAACTCAAAGTGACAATGGCAAGAACTCCCCATCTTACCTTCCCTCTATCCCACATGTGGCCCCCTACATTAAGATGTATCCCAAGGGGCACCTGGGTGACTCAGTCAGTTAGGTGTCTGGCTCCAGCACAGGTCATGATTTTGGGGTCCTGGGATCAAACCCTGCATGGGGCTCCACACTCAGCGGGGAGTCTGCTTGTCCCTCTCCCTCTGCCCCTGCTCCCACTAGTGCTTGTGCTCTCTCTCTCTCTCAAATAAATAAATAAATTTTTAAATAAATAAATAAATAAATAAATAAATAAAATGTATCCCAAAGCTTCACCCATTCTCCCCCTATTTCAAGGAGGAAATGTCCCTCTTTGCCAAGGTGACTGGTATTAGTGATTCCATCATCTGCTGCTCTAGGATCAGCACCCTCAGCTGTCTGCTCCTTTGTGAATCTACCTTTCCTCATGGTTTTTCCACTCTTTGAATATACCTCTCATATCTTCTCAAATCATCTGCTGACTTCTCTAAACTACTGTCTCCTTGGCTCACTCACTGTCTTCTCCTCAGCTTGAGGGTCTTAAGTGTGGGCTCAGGGAGCCCTGGGTTGGAGATTCAGTTCTACCACATACTGTCTCAATGATCTTAGGTAAGTTGTTTAAATTCTCTAAACTCAGTGTTCTGGCACATAAAATGGAAATCCCCATAGTACCTAAGTCATAGTTTTTGTGTCTGTCTTTTTAATGGGGATATTCATTGAGAGGAAAGAGCCATGTGCCTGACTTCTGTGGTCACACCTGTTCCCACCATCACAGTCCTCCCCTTGCCACCTAATGGCAGCAGTGACCTTGCTTTCCTGAAGAGCTGAGATTGGAAAACAAAATAGGGTTGGACCATGGTGTGCCTTGAGTGTCTACTAAGGCCTTTGCCCTTGATACCATGGGTGATACATCGCTTCAGAGAAAGACAAGATGCCCTGTTGGCCCAAGCGAATGTGCAAGCACCAACCGGAACCCTTCTGTGTGTGAGAACTGTTTCTAGCCAGCATTCAGAAGCCTCAGCTCTTTCTCTCATCCTCATGATAGAAAATAGCACAAGGCTTTACAGAACTGGGGAAAAGAAAGAATGGATGGTTTGTAGAAGTAAATGAACCCTTGTTGATTGAGTGAATAACTTCCATGGCATATGCTTGGTCTCCTGTGATGCTTGTAAGTGTTTATAACATATAAATAAGTCAGGTGAATATCTCTACTTCGCAGATGTGCTTTTTTTTTCACCTGAATTATTCAGTCTTTTAGGGACATGATTCCTAATCTTGACCATATGTTGTCTGGGGGCTTTGGGACTCATGGTTCCCCTTAGAAAGAGAATGGGAATGAGGGCAGGTGTGGAAATCCCAATGCCTGTGCCTGTTTTTCCACATTTTACCCAAGGATGGGGCTCAGGCGGGTAGGACTACCCTGGGAAGGTGGGGCAAGTGGAATGTTCTCTGTGCAGCTGTGTACCACATGTAATTTAGGAGGGTGAGCCGGTTCAGACCACCCACAGTGCAGAGGGGACTAAGAATAGGAACCTTGAGCACCTGGGCTGGCTGAGGAACAGCCAGCTCCCAGGGTCTGTCCCTCAGCCCCATTAAATAAACATGGAGCTCCAGCTCCTTATATTAGGTGGATGAAAAGAGAGAAAATTGTAGTGTAATAGGTGCTATTTAATTCCACCGTTTTTACTCTGTAACCTGGTATCTGGAATAACTCATGCAATGATGACGACCTTAGGTATTTCTTTTAATTATTCCAATGCTACCTTGTTGCCCAGCTCCACTGTGAGCACTCAGCTACTCCAAGCAAAGCCATCCTAAAGATTTCGATTAAATCCTGGCCTCTTCCCAACTGCACACAAATTAAAAGCATTACTGGGCGGTCCTAGCATCAGCTCTTGGAAGTGTGTTATATAAAGAAGGAGGAAGGTTGCCAAAGGCTTGTTGGCATTTCCTCAGCCACAGGAGAGGATTAACCCCTTTGGGTTTCTGGGATAGAGAGATTTTTTTTTCCTCTCAATTTCAATAGTTGTTGTTGTTGTTTTTTTTCTTAACTTCTCCTTCAACCACACTTTAAACAGATTTGTGATGTGGAAGGTACCAATGAGTTTTTAAATAGCACATTTTCCTGAGAAGCTCTGGGGATGGCCCTTAAGACTTCACATTGCTAAGAAGATGACCCAGAAACTCTGGGTCAGCTATGACTTTAGAGTCAGTCTCCATTAGTGACCAGAGGAATCTAGAATCATTGCCCAAGGCTCTGTTCTCCACAGCAGCCTGATGCCACTAGCTTACAGTCCCCACCCCTCTACCCTCTTGTGCAACAGACTGACAAGAGGCAAGAGGTGAGAGGTAGGGCACCCAAGCACACCTAAAGGAAGGTGAGACCAAATCCCATTCGCCAGACCCAGGGAGGAAACTGAAGCTCACAGGTGCACGAGGCCTGCTTGAGGCCAAGCATCCTGCATCCCACAAGTGGCAACACTGAAATCAAGTCCAGGTGTTTTGACTCCACCTCCACCTCCTACTTTTTTCCACTTCATCATGCCAAGTCTCGCCAGGAGGAATGCCCATCGTACATCACAGGGGAATGTGATGAGCCAAGGGGATGTGATGAGCCAGGAGGAGAAGGCACGAGCCAAAGTGAGCAGAGGCCAAGACCTGGGAGAATGGGAATTCCCACTGGCAAGTGTGCCTCTCCAGCCCCAAGACTTTTTTCAACTTTATTTCGAAGTGCTCTCATTATAAGTGTACAGCAGGATGAATTCTCCCCCAAAGTGAGCACACCCATAAACTAGAACCCAATCAAAAAACAAAACATTACCACCTCCCAGAAGCCTTTCTCATATTCTATCCCGGTCACTACCCTGCCCAAGAGTGACACCGACCTGATGTCTAACCACGTAGAGCAGTTTCACTGCTGTCATGCTTTATATCAATGGAATGACCCAATATGGCCTCTTTTTAGTTGGTCTTCTTTCATTTAACATCTTCTCCATTGCCCGATCTATCCTCATTCATGTGTGTGTGGTTGTAGGCAGTTCTCCTTGCAGTGTGGTATTCTATTGTTTAAATAGAACACAATCACATAAATGGTAAGATTTATGTTTATTATTGAGGAGCATTTGCCACCCCAAATGCTTTTGATTGGCTTGATGCATATTTTGTGCCTTCGAAATTTTGCCTGGTGCATCTCTTAAAACGTATGCCACCTGCCCACATTGTCAAGGAAATGCCATCCTGACAAAAACTTCCCCACCAAGTTCTGGGCTATGATGGCGCTTTTGGTTTCCAGGTAATCTCTTACCTTCAAGGGAAGAGAGTACACTTGGATATGTTTGTGTTTTGGGTTTTTTTTTTATTTTTTCATTTTTCCCAGCCATCATCAGAGAAAAGCTTAAGGCTGAAAAGGATCATGGATTCCAGGGATGAGAAATAGGTTTCAGTTCTCCTGGGCCAACCCTCATGTACTGAAAATGGTCTTCTGGGCATTACGATGAGAAGGCGCCCTCTCAGGTCAGCAGCTGTGATGGATTAACAATGTCTGCCACTGGTGAGTGTGAGGGGAATAGGTGCCATCTGATGTTTTGTCCAACCTCCTTGATACGGACAAGTCCCTGAAACCTGGTGCAGTCAAGGACAGAACTGGGCAAGGACCCATTCTCTCTGTAAGTTACTGAAAAATCACTGAAATTGTTGTCATGTTCATCATAACATGAAGACCTGTTAGAACCTGTTAGGAAGAGACTTCTGGAGGCATAAATTATCCTCTTTCCTAAGAGAAGTCTAGTTAGGAAATAGAAAAAGCAAAGGAGAAAAGAGAGTGAGCCTGTGGGCTGGTACGGCAGCCACCCCTTTGCTTCCCCCTCCCCCATTTATCCAGTCCCACGTCCAGGCAGGCTGCTCTCACAGGCTCTGTGGCCCAGGTCCAGAGACGAACCTGCCCCACTTAAGAAAACACTCTCCTGTCTCCATCAATCAGTGGGCTCCCACTCAGAGCCCCTCTCGCCATCCCCTCCCCAGCAAGACCCAGATGTTTTATTTATGGGCTGATCTCTTTAGGAGGGAGCCGAGTCAGATCTTGCTTCCTATTATTCATGAGCCTTAGGTAGAAGGAGGCCACAGAGGCAGATGAGAAAAGCCTTCAATCAAACCTTGATGAAATAAACTAATTAGGAAGATTACACCTCCATAATGATGTTAATTGTACAGACAGGCAATCTCAGTCTTCCCAGCTGACTCGGGCTCTGCCTCCTCAAAGCCATCCTTCAGCATCTCCAGAAATCAATGGCAGTCCCTCCCTGTCCTGTGAAACCTGCCTGAGCCACTGCCAGGAGCCCAGGGCTTCCCCCAAGTGATGACCAAAGCCTTGGTTCTTGGTTCTCTTGCTAGTTCTCCTGCAAGGAATAGGAGCGTTCCCAGGGCCCTCGAAAACACTGGCACATACCATTGTTGCCATCGTCATTAGTCAGCTAGGAACAGTCAGAGGTCTTCCTAAGAGTCAGGCTCTCAGAAGGCAACCAGAAGTGGACATGGGGTTTCAACCTCCCCCCTGCTCCCCGCCCACCCCACCCTTCACTCCCAGGCTCACTGCAACTAACAAGTGTCCATACAAATTCCCTTAAGTGAGAATCAGAAAAAATATTCATTCATTCATTCATTCATTCATTTGTTCATTCATTCATTTGCTGCTTCTTTCAAGAAACACCTAGTAAGGGGCTCTTCAATGCCAGGCACTGTTCCTAGGAGTGAACGAGACCGACAGAGCTCCTGCCTTCGCAGACCTTACCCCAATGAAAGGAGGAAGCAATAAACAAACATGTACGTGAGTGATATGTTGGACGGTGATGAGTGCTGTGGGGAAAAGTGAAGCTGGGACAGACAGCTAGGGAGCATGGAGGGGCAGGGACACCTGCCTGATCCTCAGAGCTTTCCTTGCAGAGGTGACATCTGAGCACAGCTGGAGAGAGTGGAGGAGCCAGCCGGTGGGGAGGGAAAGTCAGCAGGGGGATCGGCAGGCACAGATGCTCCGAGGCAGAAGGGAAGTGTGTGGGCAAAGACCCCCAGAGGGATAGGGCAAAGTGAGTGACACATGGTTGGGTGTGATAACTTAATAAACAACTTCTTCTCCTGATGGGCTCTCAGATCCATGCAGGCAATGTCTGGTCACTTCTTTCCCCCTGTGGTATTGTAGCCTCCGCCCAGCACACTGCCCATCATATGGTATGTGTTCAATACATACTTGTTGGTTGAATGAATTATTCATTAACTAATGAGGAAAGTGAGTGATGCTAAGACTCCCCACACCAAAGAGAGGGTCCAATGCAGGTGTCGAATGGCCAGCAGGCTGAGGCATGGGCCTGGGTGCAGAGAGTTAAGAGATCAATGTCCCAGAGGCTACCCAGACCCCAGGCTAGGGAGCAGAGGAGCCTGTTTGTTCAACTCCCCCAGCCTCCTCAGCCTCATCAGATGGCAACCTGACTGTCCCACAGCCGGCTAAGGAGAGAGCAGGGTGGTATTCTTACCTGAGGCAATTCCGGACATAAACCCTACAAAGTTATTCCAAAGAACAGAATTCTGCGTGCATGATATTAGTGATGAGACCACCACGGGTGGAGTTTATGGAGCGGCAAGGCGTTTATATGTCTAAAATACACTTTAAAATGCAAAAATAAATAAATAAATAAATATAAAATGCAAATAAAGCAACTATGAAGTGCCACATTTAACTATTAAATTAGTGAGAATACAAAATAAAATGTTTATACTCAGTGCTGGCCAGGAGGTGATGAAACTCATGAAGAAGGAGTTGTCAGAGTATATATTGGCAACACCTTTTCAGAAAAAACTTGGCAATAGATTTCCGGAACAATAAAAAGAGCTTGTGCATATAACTCAGTGGTAATTCTGGGAATGTACTCAAAGTAAAATTCCTAAATATAGGAAGTCTGTATGTTTGAAGATATATATTCCAGCATTATTTATAACAATGAAAAAATTTGTAAGCAACCTAAATATTCAAAAACAGGGCTCTGGTTACTTTAAGTTTATATATATAGTCACTGGAGCTGTGCGCAACAATTAACATTTTCCCACTAAAATGGAAACACAGACACATGTTTATAAAACTGGGAACTGCATTAATGGACATTCAGAAACGCATACATTATATTTCAAGTATACATTTGCATATGGACAAAGACACAAAATGAATAATCAGGGATGAAAGTTGTTTTGTTTGACTTATGCGAATACATTTATTAAAGAAATGCAAAAGAACAAAAGGTAAGGCCTGGAGTTACCTAACGTTTCTACCTTGACCTGATACATAATAGCGATAGAGCCAGGTGTGACATCAGGTCAAGGAGGAGGAGCTGAGGTACCAGGAGAGCGAGAGGCAGGCCCATCTCCCGGTGCGATTTGCAGATGGGTTCGACTGTGCTTTTGAATCAAAATCAATAGAGGACATTTTGTTGTTGTTGTTGTTGTTGTTGTTGTTGTTGTTGCTGTTGTTTGGATACAGCAGTCCAGATTGCCCCCCACCCCCCCCCCCCCCCCCCCCCCCCCCCCCCCCCCGGGTAATCGTGATTCAGTGAGGCCAGGGAATTCATACTTGCAAACAGCTCCCCAGGTGATGTGATAACAGCCACGAATATGAGTAACAGAACCAGCAGTGGTGGCTCGAGTGCCCCCGAAGCCTTGGTACCAAGGGTGCCATCCCGTGGGTGGTCCCTGCCTGCCGGGCGCTGCTCCCCCGGCTCTGATTGGACCGTTCCCGTTGGGATCCTTCCAATCAACTGATGGAACAGGAAGCACGCCCCTCCCTCTTCGCAGAGGAGGAGACAGGCATCAAGAATCACGGAAAGGTGCAGACCGCTGACCATCTGACCTTGCACGACTGGACCTTCCTTCCATGTGGACCTGGCCCCAGGAGGGATGTGCAGTCTCCCCACACACAAGCTTCGTGCTGATGGCTGCAGTTCAAGCCCCATTTCCACATGTCTGGGACCCCACCCCTGCTGGCACAATTCTTCTTAACCTGGCTCCCTCCCTGCTCCCTCCCTTACCCGGGCCCCCACACAGGCCTGACACGCCTGCCTGCACCGGACGGCTCTCTGCCGCTGAAGATTGATTACATGCAAACAGTTTCCGTAGCAATTGGCACACATTTTAACAAAATCCAAGGCAGCCCAAGTCAGACTAATTGTTTCAGAGCACAAGCCATGTGCTCTTGGTGACCTGGAGGCCCCACCAAGTCCCCAAGGCGGGTTTGAGCCAAGCCTGGCTTTTTGTCACACAAATCGGAGGAATTGTTTAGCAGGAGCGGCAGAGGGGATTTCAGTGTTTGCAATCCAGGCAACAAACTGCTTTCACGCAGGAAGTTATTCTTTTATTCATTTGCTAGGTTCATTCGGGGAAAATAGAAGAATGGCCATCCCTGGGCCTGGCAGAGTGGCGAGCATCAAGAGCAGAAAGGAAGACAAAAAAACTAAGCAGGGTCCCTGCCCTCCAGGGGCTCACAGTCGGGTCGGAGCAGACAGGCATTAATTTAAAGAATTGTGTGGAAAAATGTATGATTACGGGCAGATAAGTGCTATAAAGTGCTATCAGCGGTGACCAGGGTTCCTGACCAGTTGGGAGGCCAAGAAACTTCTCCAAAGGAAGGATAATGGGGTAAAGAAGGATTGGGGTAAAGAAGAGGGAAGTATATCATCTCCAGGGAATGCCCTTTACCTTATGTAGGCTCCACCTGCAATAAATACTCACTAAATGATCAATGACTGGCTTCTATGTGGCTCATTTCAAACTTTAGAAACTTCGGGGGAGAAAATTCCAGGAAATTGGCCCTCAATAACTAGGACTCAGGAGGAATTCCTGGTGTTTTTGAGCCTTCACACGGTTTTCTGACCCAGAAGTACTGAAAGAGGGTAGTGGGGTGGGCGACCAAAGTGGCGGGGGGTCTGCCGTGTGGGGCACGGAGGGACCCTGGAACTGAGCCACTTGGCTGACTGTCAGAAGTGAGTCTGGTGTCACGAACTCCTCTGTGACCTGAGGCAGGGAGGTCACCCCCCAGAGCTGTGTAACTGTGGTCAGTATGGTGACAGGTGCCCGACTGTCTTTGACCTTGGCATTGCAAGCACAAGGGCCGGAGTGAGGGCCTCCTGCCCAGGGCCTCAGGGCCACTCAGTCACAAGCTCCTGGTGCTGAGCTACCTGAGGGGCTCTGGGGGATTAGAAAGAATTGGCCACACACAAAGGCCAACATTAGCAAGGCTGCAGAAAGCTGAGGAAAGGTCAACTCTTGCTCCTTCTGCCCCCCAAACAGAGGAAATTGTAAGCCTGGCCTCAAAGGCCTCCAGTGGGCCTTGCAAACAGAGCCCCAGGGGCTGTTCCAAACAAAAGCTGGTCACACTGTCTGAAGCAAGGTTCTCCCACACACTGACAACAATCATAGCTGCGGAGAACAATGGACAGAATAAAGCCCCAGGGAGCAGGCCACTGAGAAATCCACTGCTCCTTTGCACCTGCAAAGAGCTGCTGCCTCCCTGGCCCCTCCTCTCCAGCCCCGCCAGACCCCAGAAGCACCCTGGCTTTCCTCCAAACCCAGATCCCATCCTCTGAAGGTCAGAGGAAGACTTCAATCCAGGACTTCGAGTGGCACCACAGCCTGGTGCTCGCACCTGAAAGGTCAGAATTTCTTGAGCAGGGTATTTGCTCAAAAATGCAGATTCCTGGGTGGCACCTGCCAGAGAGCCCAGTCTAGGCTAGAGCCCGAGAATCTGCATTTTTAACAAGATGACATCGGTGGTCCGTGGGTCATTGATCTGAGAAATACCTTTGAAGAGGCTGGATGCATTTTTATTAACCTCGTACAGACTTCTTGGAGAGTCTGCTGAAACCTTTGGAAGTATTCTGGAAAAATCCACATGTGCATTTTTTACCAGGGTTTGAACAATTTCAGGGCTTGATGGAGTGTGCTGAAGCACGGTCCCTGTGTCTTGGTGGGGGGGGGGGGTCATCTGAAGTGGAACATTGGAGGCCTGGGGAGAAAGAATTGAATGCCCAGGTCACTGGGTGATGTCTCAATGGGAGAAGAACCCTGCTCTTCTAGACCCTGGCAGGCCATCACACCAGGTACTTGACTTCCCACTTGGGAGGTCTGGAGCAGCAAGAAAGGACGTTTAATAAAAGATAGGGACCTGGCTCCCCTGAGCTGAGGGTCCTGCCCTTCTCAGGAGGCACGAAAATGTGGGTCTACTAAGGGGAGGTGCCGATAGGTGCCATTCTGTGTAGTTAAGAGTGGGAAAGAGGAAGCATTTACCAGTTTTTAAGAGCAAGGGCATCTGACAAATCAGTGCTGTATCTAGGTTCTGCCCTTTATTAGCCTTGTGACCCTGGAGATGTTACTAGATTTCCCGAAGCCCCAGCTTCCTTTCATTGGTAAAATGCAAATGATATTACCAAACTCACAGGGTTTTGTGAACATAAAATAATGAGATTGAAGCACTCCGCATAGTGCTGGGCACATGATAAGGGCTCAGCAAACTGCTTATTAACATTATCGTTCCTTTTCTTGAAATTCAGACTGCCCCGGTCTCTTCCAGTCAAAAAGATGGCGTCTTCTTACTCATTCTGGTATCCTACAAAGCACCTAGTACTTCATAGAACAGGTTTAAAGTTGTAAAGATGTTGGAAGGGAGGGGACAGAAAGAATAAGAGAGAGAGAGAGAGAGAAAGCCAATGAATGAATGAATGAATGAATGAATGAATGAATGAATGAATGAAATTAATGAAAAGCATCCAGGTTGCTGAGCTGGGATCTTCATTTTGGGCATCCTGGTATAAATCCTCAGCATCACCATGCCAGGTCAAAATTAGATTTCCTAAGCAGAGCCAAGTTCACTTATTTCCGGTCTTTCCTATGCCAAAGAAGTGTACAGAATTCATTGTGCTTGTTGGTTCAGAAACCTTGTCCTGCATTTCAGGGTAAAGCTGCCTTAGCCACCATGGAGACTGTCGGTCTCCGTTTCCTGCTATCAACAATTAAGTGGGCATTGTTAATTAAATTATCATCACACTTAATTGAGAGTCAGATAATAGTGATTTTAATGAACTTGAACTGCTTTTGGGTAAGACTATGCAGCCATTGGAGGAGCAACCTCCCTGCTATATTGCTAATCGAATTCAATCGTACCTGTTGAAGTGGATAATAACAATCATACCAATACGCTGGACCTTTGTTTTAATGATGTGGAGTGGATTTAGCATGGGGGTGGGAGGTAGTTATCCAGAACCTATTTGGCTGGGATGGGAGGGGATGTGTCCAGAAGCATGGATGTCACAGTTTAAGAAACAAATTTGGAATTTTCCAGCAAGATACGATATCTCTCCAACCACATCCAAGGTAAGTCATCTCATAAATGCCAGTGTAAAAACCATCAAGACTTGGGTTCGTGGATTCAGCTAATGTCAGTCGCCCATCCCAAATGATCAATTTTTCTATCAGGAATGTTAAGTGGAGAAGATCAGTTGGAGTTATTTGAAGTCAGAGTGGAAGACTGTTTTAAAGCAGGGGTCGAAAAACATTCTGTAAAGAGTCGGAGATTAAATATTTTAGGCTTTGTGGGCCATATGATTTACTCAACTCTGCTGTTATAATGCAGCTTTAAATAAACGGATGTAATTATGTTCCTATAAACTCTATCTACAAAAACAGAGAGTGGGCTGGATTCAGTGGCCAGAAATCATAGTTTAAAGGAAGGTAATTTCCCTATAGAATATATGGTAAGAGTAGGCAAGATTATTTTACATGTTCACATGAAATAGCAACCGGTGTTTAATTAATGAACAGATAAAAATGATTCGCAATTTTCCATCAGTTTTAAACACATAACTAAATTATTCTACTGGTCTATTCCTTTGTATTTTAAATTTCAAAAATAAAAACTCATTACAGAAAAATTCAAAAGCAGAGATGAGAAAAGAGATTTCTTAAGAACAAATGCAAATAAAATTATCGTTTTGGTGTATTTCCTTCCATCCAGGCTTCAGTGGATACGTAACATAATTATCAGCATGGTACACAATTTTTTCAACTTGTTCCTTTTACTTGGCATCACATTACAGTCATTTCAATGTTGTTACATAATGTCCAAGGTCATTCTTTTAAGTAGCTGCATAATATGCTTTTTTAATGAATGCATTGTAATGGTTTACTAAGCCATTCCTCGACTCTTGGACATTTTGACTGATTTCAGTTCTCCTACCATGAAGACATCACTGTGGGGACAGCTGTGTCTGCATTTTGGGGTTGTTTTCAGGGTAGATTCCTGAAAGTTGAATTATTGAATCTGAGGGTCCAAACATTTTTATAGAGATTGATAAAAATACAAAATGGTTTCCCAAATGTATATGCTAATATAATCTGCAAATGGCAGTCATCTGAGAATGCTATCCCAGTCGAGTGTCTACAATTACACAAATCGTTCTCTTTAATAGTTTCGAACATACCTGCCAGGAGGTTCTGGCCTCATCCAAGGCAGAGAAGTCAGTACATTTCCTGGAGGAATGGAATATTCAGACTTTACTTGGAATCCACCTGAAATCAAATCCAGTTTGGTGAGTGCTGACTGGTTAGGACAGGGGCCCCTCCACAGCCTCCAAAAGAAACTGAAGATGTGTGGTCAGTGGGGTGGCCAGGCCAAGTGGAGGTAGGAGTGAACTTCCTACTCCGAAACTGGATCCAGGAAGGGTTCGGCAGGGACGGAGAAGGGCAAGAAAGAACCCTAGAAGTCATCTTCCCAGCTTCATTTTAGATCTTAGGAACACTAAAATACAGACACATGTTTTGAATAAAAATTCAAACGTGGGGCTATAATAGTGACCTAGGGATGCTCTAACAAACTACCACAAACTGGGTGGCCTACAGCAACAGAAATCTGTCCTCTACCAGTTCAGGAGGCAAGGAGCCTGAAATCAAGGTAGTGGTAGACAAGACTCTGAAACCTCCAGGGAAAAATCCCTCCTTACCTCTCCTGGCCTCTGGTGCTTGCTAGCCATCCTTGGCATCCCTTGGCTGGTAGCTTCATTTCTCCAATGTCTGTCTGTCTTCATACAGTCTTCTCCCCTCTGCGATGGCTCCCTATACCTTTATGTTTTCACATGGCCTCCTTATAAGGATACTAGTCACTGGAGTTAGGGCAGTGCCTCCGAATTAGTACGACAACATCTTCACTTGATGACATCGACACAGACCCTATTTCCAAGCAAGATTCCGTCCACGGGTACTGGAGGTGAGGACTTGGGCGTATCTTTTAGTGGGACTCAATTCATCCCACATTACAAGGCATCTGGAGCCATGGGCCCAATCAAGACTTTGCTGGGAAATCGGGAGGTCTGGTTATTATACCTTTGCAGTGCCGGGTTGAACCAAATTTCAAGCTCATCCCTCAAGAAGCACCAGTTGACATGTCTGCTGGGGGAAGTTGGTCTTTCTTAAGCAGTCACATCTTCTGGGGTGCCCTGACTTCCCCTCTACTTCATGTGTTTTCAATAATGCAAAGCAAAGCCCTGAACTATCACAATTACTTGTACAGCTATGTCTCCAATAGACTATGAGGTCCCTGAGGACAGAGGGAGGGTGTTCCTGCGCCAAGCCCCAGCAGCAGGCATGTAGTAGGCCCACGGTAAATATTAGGTGGATGGCGGGTGGCCAACACCATCCGTCCATTCTGAAACATCAGTTTGAATTTCTTCGTCTCCATCCACCTTCACATCCTACCAGTCCTACACCAACCACAAACCAGAGAATTAAGTTCATTAATATTCATCATCCCAGCGCCCCCTCACCATATCTTTGTTTTCTGCAATAGCTTCTTAGCCTGCAGTCAAATGAGCTCAAGGAAAATGATGTGACTTGGCTTTGGAAATGTATTCCTCCGGCTGCCAGAATGGATTTAGCAGACTCTGCGAGCTCAGTTTGTCACTCCCTCCACGACTGCTTCTGTGCGTGCAGCGTGCTGCGACTGTCCCTGAGTCATGAGGGGCCATTCCAAGGCTGTGATGGATTTGATTGTTCTATGCACCGACTTCAGACCTCATTTGCTGCCACGTTCACAAGTGCTTTCTGGGCTGCCGCAGGGAAACCGCGGGTGTTGGCTTTGTACGGCCCCCCACCTCCGTCCGGCTCCACTGGGGACAGGAGGGCAGAGCCCTGAGTTTCCTATCTGAGCAAGAGCTCAAAAAGATCAAGTGATTTAAGAGTTGCCTTAAAGGTGGTTGCTGTACCTCCCTGCCAACCTTCCTGTATGTGTAGATAGATAGATGATAGATAGATAGATAGATAGATAGATAGATAGATAGATAGATAGATGATAGATAGATAGACGATAGATGATAGATAGATAGATAGATAATAGATAGATGATTGATGATAGACAGATAGATAAATAATAGATAGATGATAGATGATAGATAGATAGATGATAGGTGATGGTTAAGAGATAGATGATAGATAGATAGATAGATAATAGATATATAGATGATAGATAGATGATAGATAGATAATTTTTTTTTTTTTTTTGGTGTATCTCACCAAAATACTCTGCAAAAGATGTGAAAGCGAGGAGTAGACAACTCTATTAGGCAAATAACACGCTGATATCTACAGAGGCCTGCAGATCAGTTTGCAAAGGGAAAGAAGCCTTGTTTGCTGGAATACCTCATCTGAACAAGTCAAGTTCTCTTCTTTTGTCCCAGTGTTTGGGGAATCACTTGACTGCTTACCTGACAATGCCAGCATCTATCCGTGTTCACCATCATGTAGACAAACTCTGTCACATGCTCCCCATCATCAGTCTGGTGAAAGAAACGCTTTCACCCATTCAGAGTTAATCACACTCCTTCTCACCCTCAGAGATGCTTCTCTTGCCACGTGCGGTGAAGGTTCCATGAGGGCAGGGTCCAACCCGGCCGGGTTTACTGCTGAATTAATGAGATGGAGCTCCAGGGCCTGGCTCATCGAGACTCTTCTACACGTGCTTTGGGAAGAAATGATCAGTGTCCCCAGCAGGAGAGACCAGCCACAAGCCGGTGAGGGGACACCTGTGTATCTGGGATAGAGGTTGAGAAGGCAGGAAGAGCATACAGTAGTCATTCTCAGAGTGGGTTCCCTAGACCAGCAACACTGCCTTCACCAGTGAATTTGTTAGAAATGCAAATTCTTTTTTTTTTAAGTTTTTATTTCTTTATTTGACAGAGAGAGAGACAGAGCCCAAGCAGGGGGAGTGGCAGGCAGAGGGAGAGGGAGAAACAGACTCCCCTCCCGATGTGGGGCTCGATCTCAGGGCCCCGGGAACATGACCTGAGCCGAAGGCAGATGTTTAACAGACTGAGCTACACAGGTGTCCTAGAAATGCAAATTCTTTATCCATCCCAAACCTAGTGAATCAGAACCCCTGGGGAGGGGGCCCAGCAATCTGGGTGTGAACAAACCTTCTGGTATTTTCACACACACTGAAGTTTAAGGACTATGATAGCAAAAGGTACCTACAGAGATGCAAGTCCATATGCTGGGAGTGAGGAGGGCAGCTCTTAAATTGAATCAAGCTGATTTGAGACAAGAGGATGCAAAATGTGTGATGGGGATAAATGACATTATAGAACGCTCAGGCGGAAGACATGAATGTAGCTTTGAGGGAAATGTGGCGCTGTCCCATCCCACCTAGCAGCCAGACAAAAACAACTGTCCAGTGTCATAAACATGAGGATTCTGTCCAAAGCACATAATGTATGTGGTAAAACTGGAATTAAGGGTCTGTTTGGTTTGGGGGAGGTAAAAATTATTTCTGTTCATCAATACAAAACGTGAAAACTTATTACTGACAAACCCCAAGTAAACCATGTCATCTTCCTTACCCTTTCCATCACACCCTCCAAACCCTCAAATGCCTGTGGCAGTTGATGGGAAAGAAGTAAAATAACTTTGAAGTCCAGGAATTTGGGGAGATTGGAATTACGCATTCATAAAGACGATCATTTCACACATATGGGATTTTTCTTCAGGGGCATTTCCAGACCCGGGGAAGGAGGGGAAGAGAAAATGGCTGGGCTGGTTCTGAGCTGGAGATTATTAGGAGGGTGAGTAGTGGGTGCAGGAGACCGGCTAGGAGCCTGATGGGGTGATGGTAGAAATATCTGGTTACAGACCTAGGCTGAGTGGCATTTAACCCAGGGGAGGAGATGGATGCCCTGAGACATGAGAGACAGACTCTGCTACTGGGGTTTTCTCCGAGGTTTGGAGTGGGAGTTACCTGAGACTGGGAGATCAGAGGTCAGAGCCAGCCATATTGGTTGCGTTCTTCATGACTTCCTTCCATTTGTGTTCAAGAACCATTGACTATGTGTCTCCATGGTGACAGGCCCTGCATCAAGTCCTGGATATTTGAGAGACACACACAGCTATGTTACTTACCAACAGCATGGCTAGTCTTTCTCTCCTACCAAGACAGAACTAGCTTGTAGTGAACTATCTCAAATGGAACTTCACAGCACCTTCCAACATCTTACTGTCAGTAACCAGCACTGATTTCCCAGAAAGATGTTGAGAACCAGACTGCCCCCACCCCCAGGGTCTTCCCCTAGCCTGGCCTGGGCTGCCAGGCTGCACCTTCTCTGGGGAGTAGAGCAGAGCAGTGAGGAGCTGGGTTTGAATCCTGGCCCTGCCTCTTATTTTCTATGCAACCTCGGGTCCCATGGCTCTCAGCTTTACCCTCCTCCTCAGCAAAATGGGGGTGGTGATGAGGACTAAGCATGCTACCCCAAGTCAAGTGCAGATCGTGCGACCCAGTAAGCTCTTCATAATGGTCTTGTTATTGTCTCTGATGTAGAAAGGATAATCAAGCCCACAATCTCCCACCTACACCTATCCACACTCGATATAACCTCCCACCCACCTCACCACCTGCCTCTTCGCCTCACCCCTACCCTCCCCACCTTCCTCGGTGCTCCCCTCTGCTTGGTCTGCAGGGCCAGCCTCCTCTTTCCAGGACAGACCCAGGACCAGTGCCCTGGAATAAGGAGCAGTATGAGCCCTTCTGCACTCAGGAGTATGGCTGAGGGGTTGAGAGTTAGGAAATGTCTAGAAAATTACTAACCAACTCCAGCTACCACCCCAGGAAGAAGGCCTGGAGAAGGCTACCCTTTAAATTTTCAGGGCACCGGGATGGTGATGATAGCCCCGAGGTTTAGGCGTTCCTTAGGCTTTCCCCTCCAAGCCCCTGGTCCAACCTCCCTTCACATTGGCTCCCTGCAGCCTTTGATATTCCTGGCTTATTTATCACTTATACTAGTTGTGAGAACTTGGAAAAGCTCTAAACTTATTTGTCCACATACTCCTCTATAAAACAGGGTTCGCATAATAGCACACGACTTCAGGATCCTGAATTGTGAACATTATGTGAGTAGCTACTCCCCCACACAATAAGCACTGAGCACGAAGCACTGAGCAGCACTAAGTTACTGATTTTGTTCCATCAGCACTTGGTCGTGCACCTTTGGGCTTCCTGCTTCATTATGGACTCAGTTATTTCACAGGCAACTGTCCCTAGGACTTGGGGGGCAGGGCGAGTTCTGTATAACCTCTACATTCTAAGGTCAAGCTTCCTTAGACAATCCCAGGACTCCTGAGTCCCCCAACTCCATCTCCATCATGAATGAAGATGGTTCTCCTGGGAATGAAACAGAGAGGGCTTCACAGAAAAGGTGACTCGGGGCCGAAATGCTCAATGGGAAATTGGGGAGGCGATCCCAGGCAGATGGAACGGGGATGCTGAACCCCTGGAAATGAGGACACTTGAATGGGGAAGCAGCAGAATGAAACCAAAATGCTAGAATGTAGAGGTTGTGAGGCTGCCCAGGGAGGACAGACTTCGGGCAGCGGGGGGCCGACGATTGGCAGATGTATGCAGGAGGGAATATGAATAAACACCATCCCCACCCCTGAGCATCGTCTGCAAATCCAGAAGCTATACAGTATTTGCTTAGGTATGTATTTTTTCACTGTTTTTCTCTGAAAACTTCCAAACTTTCAGACCTGCTGAGGCATCCACAGCCCAGCCAGCCTAAGGCAAATGGTCTCCCGAGGAGGTAAGTACTGGGGGGAACCCCAACACACCCCCACCAGGAATGTGGGCGGCAGCTAGCCTCTTCTCAGGGCTTGATTCTGAACCCCTCTGTGTGCATTTTCATGAAGGAATGTATAGTCTGCCAACTTCATTGTCATTTATCCCTGGACAATTTGTTAACTTCAAGAATCCTTGAATGCCAACCTGGATGTCTTTATAATTGCTGTCTCTGTCAGAGCCTGTGTGAAAAATGTCACCGGGAGAATGAAGTCAGAAAGCAAAGTTGCAGTTTGTTCTTCACGAAGGTGACAACGACCGAAAGCATTACTTGCTTTCAGGACAGTTTTGAGAACATTTCCAGCTCCTGAAAGAAACGATGTTTGTAAAATTGGGAAAGCTCGCCTGCTGACATTGACAGTGAATTCATAATGCACATGTTAATCTACTGGAGGGGAGCAGGCTCACCCATCCAGAGGAAGCCTCCAGAACCAGTTAGAAAAGGCTTTAATCAGGGGCACATGGGTGGCTCATTTCGCTAAGCGTCAGCCTTTGACTCAGGTCATAACCTCAGGGTCCTGGGATCGATCTCCGCACAGGATTCCCTGTTCAGTGGGGAATCTGCTTCTCCTTCTCTCTGCTCATGCTCTCTCTTTCTCTGTCTCTCTGTCTCAAATAAATAAATAAAATCTTTAAAAAAAAAAAGGAAAGACTTTCATCAAAGGCATGAAAGTTTGAAGACTTTTGTTACAAACCATAAAAACAAGTGGTTTTTTTTTTTCCTGAGTATGCAGCTATAAGGAAAATAAGCAACACATTCGATTGCTTGCAGCAAAGCCAATTCCATTACCTAGTTCTATATTTGGGGGTGAGTCCCTTTCTTTGGGGGGCTTCATTTTCCTTGTCTGTAGAAGGAGAATTGATCTAAGTTGTTTTCTCTATAAGTTCTAAGTTCTCTGCAGAGATTGCCTGCATGTATGAAGATCATTTTAGTGCAAACCCTCAGAGCTGCCCAAAGAACTTCAGAGGTGGGGCTCTTGCCATCTGCTGATACAGGGGAGATCCAAATCCTGCCTGCGGGTGAAACACTGCCCCCTGTCTTTGGTTGTAAGCCAAGGTTTTTTTTAGCAGATTTATTGTCTGTGGCGGCTTCCTGGCTACAAAGAAGATTTGTGTGGTCACTACAGAAAGCAAGTAATCCACAAAACTGAGAATATTTAACTGGTCTGTTACAGAAAACATCCTCCTAACTCCTTTGCCCACTCTAAATATTGCTCGACCCTCCCTTTACTAAAAAGTGGTTTCTGTGATCAGAAACTCAGACCTGGCAGAGGAATGAAGTGCTCTAGCAATCCCACTTTGGGGGATATACATATATTGAAGTCAGGATCTCAAAGATATATCTGCACTCCTCCCATGTTCATTGCAGCTTTATTCACAATAGTCAAGATATGGAAACAGCCTAAATGGACTTCGATGGATAAATAGATAATGCAAATGTGGTATATACATGCGATGGAATATTATTTAGCCATTAAAAAAAGGAAAGAAAATTTTCCATTTACAACAATGTGGATAGACTCAGAGGATAGTGTGCTAAGTGAAATAAGCCAGACGCAGAATGACAGAACTGTATGATCTCATCTACACATAGAATCTAAAATAGTCAAAGTCATAGAAGTGAAGAGTAGAATGATAGTTGCCAGGGGCTGGGAGCTCAGGGGAGGGGGAAAATGGGGAAAAATCCCAGTTAAAGATGAGTGCATTCTGGAGATCTACCACACAGCGCAGTGCCTATAGCAAACAATATTTTGCCATAAACTTAAAATTTGCTAAGAGGGAAGATCTTACGTAAAGTGTTCTTACCACAATAATAATAATAATAATAATAAAGCGAGAGGAGGAAACTTTTGGAGGTGATGGATATATTCATGACGGTGGTCATGGTTTCAAGGTTGCATCCTCGCCCCCAAACTCACTGAGTTGTATACATTAAATAGGTACAGATTCACGAATGTCAGTTATACACCTCAATAAAGTGGGTATTAAAAATAAATAAGGAAATGCTGTTGCATATTATCCTTTATCCAGTACATGGCTTTCTTTGATGGGAAGACATTTCCTGCCAGTAGGAAGTTCTTCCTTATGCACTTGGGAGATCAGAGACCTGTGACTACTGCCCTTTGGACTCAGCCCTGCCCCCTAGAGGTCAGTTCCTCCTGCGCACAGCGGCTCTCCGGATAATCCGCTGTAAGGATCTCTAGGAGAAGCGGTCCCAAATCCTCCAAGATTTCCTCATGGGTATGGGTTAACCCTTCTCCTCTCCAGTAACCCACCTCTGAGCATCCACGGTCTCTCTGTGCCATATGTGCTATGAATCTAACCCTGAACACAAGAACCCAAGTGTCCTGGGACCTCTGGACATTCTGTTCTCAGATAGTCCATCCAGGGGGCCGCTTTGTACTTCCGACATCAGCTCAACTCTGAACATTTTCCGTATGTGCTTCTGACATCGGGCCACATCCTCCCAGCCTGTGAGAGCATAGTTGGGTTTCAGGGCAATGTATGAACTTTTGCATTTGAAATGCAAAATTTATTTCAATCTATTCAGTTCGATGTGGATCTGGGCATTGCACCCACTCTTCCCAAAATCAGTCTTAGAATTATGTTTATATTTGTGTTTCATAAATTCTCAGTCCTTGACCCCCTCCACAACTGCAATTTTTACAGAACTGTCGAAAGTTTTCTAAACAAATGATGTTCCCTCTTAGCACCGTGCCCTCGTTCCTCCTGTGCCCTATCACAGCTGCCCTTCCCTTTCTACCAGGTGAACTCCCCTTTGGGTCTTTCAGGCCCTGTCCTCCAGGAAGCCCTCCCCAACTCCTGCAGATCAGGTTGGAAGCTTCTCTTCTGTGTTGCCCAATGCTCTGAGTTTATCTCTTGGCCATGTTTCTCATACTGTGTGAGCTCATGAACTGCAAAACGGTCTTACTCATCACTGGCTTACCAGCATCTAGCACAGCATCTGCACGTCATACGCACCAAATACATTTGTAAATTAATGAACAAATAAACGGAGAAGTGATTTGGCACCAGACTGAGAAAGGGTTGAAGGCCATCCTGAGGAATCCAACAATGGGGAGTGTGGAACCGTTTTTAACTGAGTTTATGGCCATCTTATACCGTGATTAGTCGAATTTGAGAAAGAGAATAAAAGCTGTCATGAGTGGAGGCTGACTATAATGAAGAAGCAGAGATTAGAGGTTTTTAATTCAGGAGCCAGACCATTGAGGCCAAAGAGGAGCCAAAGAGCCACAGACCGTCGAGGCCAAAGAAGGGAGAGCAGAATGAGAGCGAGACCCTGGGTGCGGGGAGGGGAGGGTTTACTGATAAATCAAACACAGAGGACTCCTGAGTGACAGGATTCCATGCGGAGGGAGGTGACATATTGAGTAAGTGCCGGAAAGCACTTTGCTGACTTTATCCCTTCTGTAAATGAGTAGCTTGCTCCCAAACCCAGCTGATAATTCAGAACCACTTCACTTGCTTTTAAAACGATACAGATTCCGGAGGCCTCACCTGACACCCACTGAATCAGAATCGGGTTTTATTTATTTTTGTTTTTTTAAAGATTTATATATTTATTTGAGAGAGAGAGAGAGAGAGGGAGAGAATCTCAAGCAGGCTCCACGTGCACCCAGTCTGGAGCCCGAGACGGGGCTCAGTCCCAGACCCTGAGATCACAACCTGAGCCAAAATCAAGAGTCCGATGTTTAACCAACAGAGCCACCCAGGCACTCCAAAAATCAGTTTGTTTGTTTATTTTAATTCAGTTAGTTAATCCAGTTAGTTAGCATAGTGTAATATTAGTTTCAGATGTACAGTATGATTCAACACTTCTTTTTTTTTTAAGATTTTATTTATTTATTTGCGAGAGAGAGAGAGAATGAGAGCACAAAAGGGGGTAGGGTCAGAGGGAGAAGCAGACTCCCCACCAAGCAGGGAGCCTGATGCGGGACTCGATCCCAGGACTCCGGGATCATGACCTGAGCCGAAGGCAGACACTTAACCAACTGAGCCACCCAAGTGCCCATGATTCAACACTTCTATACAACACCCAGTGCTCATCAGGACAAGTGCGCTCCCTAATCCCCATCCCTCCCCCATTTCACCCATCCCCCACCCCTGCCCCTCAGGTCACCATCAGTTCTCTAGAATTAAGGGTCTGTTTCTTTTTTTTTTTTTTTTAAGATTTTATTTATTTATTTAATAGAGAGAGTGAGAGAGCACAAGCAGGGGGAACAGTAGAGGGAGAGGGAGAAGCAGGCTTCCCGCCAAGCAGGGAGCTCGATGCGGGGCTCGATCCCAGGACCCTGGGATCATGACCTGAGCCGAAGGCAGACACTTAACCATCTGAGCCACCCAGGTGCCCCTAGCGTCTGTTTCTTGATCTCTCTCTCTCTCTTATTTTTTTCCTTTGGTTGTTTTGTTTCTTAAATTTGCATATGAGGGAGCCTGGGTGGCTCAGTTGGTTAAGCGACTGCCTTCGGCTCAGGTCATGATCCTGGAGTCCCGGGATCGAGTCCCGCATCGGGCTCCCTGCTCAGCGGGGAGTCTGCTTCTCCCTCTGACCCTCCCCCCTCTCATGTGCTCTCTCTCATTCTCTCTCTCTCAAATAAATAAATAAAATCTTTAAAAAAAAAATTCGCATATGAGTGAAATCATGTGGTATCTTTCTCTGACTGACTTCATGTAGCGTAATACTTTCTAGCTCCATCCATGTCATTGCAAATGGCAAGATTTCATTCTTTCTTGTGGCTGAGTAATACTCCATTGTATACATATACCACCTCTTCTTTATCCATCCATCTGTCAATGGACACTTGGGCTGCTTCCGCATCTTGGCAGAATTGTTTTTAAAGCTCGTAGATGACTTAGATTTCCTGCCCGGTTGGGGAACTCCTGCCTTAAAAATCCAGTTTGACTGAAATGTTTTCCCTGTGTTCTTCTAAGCTCGAGCAATTGTCTTCTCCCCTCTGCCCAGTCACCCTGGAAGTGACCCCCTTTTATTAACCCTCTATATTCCTTATCTTGACGGCCTTACAAGATTTATCAGTTTCTCTCTCTCAGTATGTTTGTATTTTCTTTGCACACATCTTTTCCCCTCACTGCTGGCATTTACTAACAGAGTAATCGTGGACATGTTACTTACACTATGTGAACTCAGGATCTTCCCCTGTCATGTGAGGATAACACTGGCTTCTCTTTAGGCCTGTTAGAAGATGTTGAATGTAAAAGCAGATAGTACACGCGTGGGACAGACTGCGTGCTGAATAAACGTGTGGCCTCCTATCCCTCAGCTAAGCTGAAGACACTTTTTAGAGCAGAAGCATAGTCTTAGGCAAACATATATTATATCCCAAGAGAGTCTAGTCCAGCAACTTGTGCTTATCATTTGCTCAGAGGATAGTAAGCCAATGAAGAATGGATCCATCCATCCATCAATCAAGGGATGAAAAATAAATAAATGAATGAAAGCATTGATCTCTAATTATACATAATAAATTGTCTATAAATGGCCACTTCTGATTGTCTCTAGGCTCAGGGCCTCCAAACCTGGCTGCACATCATAAATGTCAAGGGACCCTTAAAACATTCAGATGCCCAAGTTCTATCCCAGATCCACGAATCAAAATATCTGATGAATGGGGGCCTAAGAATCTGAATTTTAAAATGCCCACTCGTTGATTCTGATACTCAATCCATCTGGGGAAGCCACAGCTCTGGAGAGTCAGTAAGAGGCCATATTGCTCTGCTTAATGTAATGAGATACGTTTTCATGTTTTACAGTAGTTATTGAAAGTTTAATTCCGATTGATTGTTCAAAACATATCCATTAAGGTTCAACATCTGTTTTATAGGTATATCCTATTACACTCTTGTACTTAGGGCCACAGTCAAGACCTGACATAAAGGGAGACAGTGTTTAAACAAACTAATTACATAAGGGCACGCAGAGGCTGAGCTCAGCAGAGGCCTTTGAACATGACATATGCCTTTAATCAAAGCCAGGCATCAGGCAAAAACAAGATACCCCGGACTGGAGTCATGCAACACGTTGATTCTACAGCAGAGATTCCTCGGGCCAGCCCCATCTGGGGGCTCCCTGAATACAGCCGCCCCCCCACCAACTGCCTCAACACGTGACGTTTCTGAGACCAGGCTGGCAAACTCGGATGGGCGGCAGAAGATGGGAGCGATCTGGCAGATAAGCCCGTCTGCACGCCTCTCTCTGTGGGACTGTTCTCGAGCACGGTGTTTCTGAACGGCGTTCTCTGGCATGGCCGAATGGCTGGTTCTGGCTCTTCATGAAACAGTGGCTACATATGTATTTGCTCTCATCCTCCCAGCCTTGGGACTACATCCTCCAGGAAAACACTAGCACTTCATCTCAGATTCCGTTCTAGGGTATCAAGACGAAGATACCAACTGCTAGGCATTTTTGTGTACTTTACACACTCTATTTTAATTTATTCCCCAGCTAGCCATCTAAAGTAGATATCAATATGCCCTTTTATAGGAAACAGAATTGATGATCACAGGGTTAACTTAACCAAGGCAACCCACTCAATAAGTGTTAGGGGCAAGGCCAAGAAATACATTCTTCGACTTCCATGTTTATGTTCCTAACCACCACACACAATCCCACTTTCCAAATGGTGACAGAACTTTCTGGGTGCAGTTAAATATGGTGAGAACTGTTAGTAAACCTCTTCCAGCATGCTTACATAATCTAAAGCAAGCAGACCTGAATCAACCTCAATAAGATCAGACTGTAAGGGAGATATTCTCTGCTCCATACCCTCTGCATACTTTAGCCACAACCACGCTTGCCAGGTGGATGAAACCTCCACAAGGCATCAGTTCACTTACATGTCTGCCTGCCCTACTGAACGATGAGTTCCTGGAGAGACAAACATGTCATCCTTCCCTTTGTCTTCCTGGGGTCCACCATTGTGTACTAGGCACGAAAGAAACACTTGAGAAATGAACTGAACAATGAATTAATATAACATTTTGGTAAAGGTACTTTAACTTCGGTGTCTATGCCTACAACATAGTAATTAGTTGAAAATTAATTAACCATGGATTAAGAAAAAAAAAAAAAACACATGCCATATCACTGCAGGCTCACTTAACTACACCTACAAATCTGACTTTCATCTCTAGGTCTCCCTCGATGAGCAAGAACTGCACTCGAAGAATCTTCCTCGATAAGCAAGAACCGCACTCCCTAGCCAGGTGTGGTACAGGTGAACATGGACATCCTGGCTTGTGGATCCTCTTCTGGGCAGCCCCTTCCATTTGGGAATGGATGTCACTTATCCCCTTGAAGTCACTAATCAAGATTCTTGCCAAAGTTTGCAGCAGGTTCAAAGTCAGTTTCTAATGTCTGTGATGTTTTTAGAGTAAATGACTTTGAAATAGACCTCTAAAAGTGCATCCACTATTCCAACACCCAGCAGTGTGACCGCATTTCTGACAGACTGATACGAACCGTGATCTTTGGCTGTAGCTGGTCTAGGTCTTTCGTCCACCATGTGCTGCCTCCACAACCACGTTGGTCTTCAGGTGCCTCCATCAGGAACTCTCCCTCCACTGGCCCTCCTGTTGCACCCTGTCCCCCACTACTTCTTGGTGCTAACCTAACTTCAGGAAGCCCTTCCTCTTTACTGTTTTCTCTCCCACTTCTGCCCTGGACAGATGCTATCCCTCTGATCTAGAATGGCCTCCCTCTTCTTCCTTCCATTCTAAGCCTATGCCTGAGCCTCACTTCATGTTCATCTCCTCTTACATTCCCTTATAGACTTATTCCACATTTATAGTGACCATGTGTTCAACAGTTACATAATTTCCCAGGGAAAATCAGAGAATAACTGAATAATGCAGAGGCATGGGTATCTCATTACATTCTAGGGCTTGGTGTCTGATTCCAAAGCACCCTTCAGCATTTTAGTTTTCCTGCTTTGTTTTGTTTTGGTTAGTCTTGGTTTTGTTCTTCATCCAGTTAGGTATGTCCAATTCAGCAAGCAGCTTGTAAATTGTTACTATGCACTTGGAACAGTGCTAGGTGCTACAAGATTTGCGGTGGAGGAAAATTAGGGAAAATGATGCTGCAGTGATTCTTGAGCCTTCTGCTCACTCCAGCCACACAGGAGAAGGACTGGGCTCCCAGCCCCCAAAATCCCTTCTCTTCTCCTAGATGACTCAGGGTTTCTTTCATTCGGTGGTAAAATTGTCTCCTCATTTATATCTATTTGATGATGACAAGCTCACTAATTTTTTAAGTAAACACCAGACAGTGTTATGTAATAAAAGGTCTGGGAAATTATGGGGAAAGCCTAGCATAAATGTTCATGTCCCAGAACTCCAAATTCCAACTAAGATTGTTGGAAGATCTATTTGAAAGAGGAAACACAAAAAGGTGTGATATGGGGAAAATCACCCAACTTCTCTGAAACTTAGTTTTGCCACCCGTGAAATGGAAACATTAGCAATAATCATAACACTTGCTTTCCAGTGCTTTACGAGTTTGTTGTAAGGGGAAAAAAGATAACATGTGGCCAAGTGTTTGATGAACTGCAAAAGTTCTAGTAGATGTAAATTATTACATCACACCCAGAGTTCAAAAAGACAATTAGGCACCCACATTATCCTGTACCACGGATTCAACTGTGATTAATGCATTCACTTTGGAAATTCTAGGAATTAATAACCATTTGCCATACATTCATTATGATCACATTAATCATTATAATTGATTGGTTAATTAGCTAATTATGGTTATAATATAGATGTCATATGCATTTCTATAGGAATTCTTGGTAATTCAACATTAATTAATGCCTGACCTTATCTTGATGCTAAACAGATCATGGGAGCAACCTTCTAGCGTTATTTTGATCAAAAGCGGACTTCACAGAGTATAGTGGAGCAGGAATCGTGATTTTTAGAACACTGGGCTTTAGTTGGAAAACAATAAGACTTTTTGGAAAGTCAAAAGCTTAGAGCTGTTTTTTTCTTTTTTTTTACAAGGACTTCTAAATTTTTCTCATTTCCTTTTCGTACAAGCTCTGTCCGTGCAGGAAACAATCCATCTCTACTGTCCTTGCTCCTTGGAGCAAGATTTTTCTCCAAATGGGAAGGGAGCATCTGAGAGAGAAACAGCAAACATTTATTGAGAACTAACTCCCTGCCCACTGCTTTGCTGGTGACCACAGAAACACAAGAAGAATGACGTCGTGTCTGTCTCCAAGAATCATACAATTTTCTGGAAGCCTCAAGAGTTGCAGAAGAAGTATAGAAATTCAGTACATTGTGCTTTCAGGGATGCTTGGAAAAATAAAATCTTTTTTTTTATTGTTTTTATCACTTTTTTTGTTATAGCCTACAGATTTGGGAATGCTTAGAAAGGAATTTAAAGGAAATCAAGAATCATTTTTAAATTGGAAAAAACATCAGTTGTTCCCTATGGTAAATTGGGAGAAAATACTATACTTTGGAAAGTCTCAAAATGTGTAGATTAGCTAAATTTAAATTAATTGGAAATTAGCCAAGTACATCAAATAAATCAGCTACACATATGTTTTGTGAACCCATCGATTGTTGTTTTATACTTCTGAGTGTGTATTGTCCTAAAAGGGAAATACTTTTAAAATACAGAAAGTTAAGTACATGGACACATTGGTACTCTGGTTTTCCTGGATGGGAAAAGCACCCTGAGTCATTACTAAAACTTAAGATACATAACATTTGGAACACATTACAAAATCCATGAAATACGATGTCATGGGAGATTAATGTCTAAGATTCTAACTGCTACTATGCCAAAAGATAAGTTTTTAGAAATAATTCGAATGTATCCATTAGCACAATATATTAATTTCCTCCTAAGACAGAAAGTTCAAATATAATTATGTATAATACATTAAGAGAAGAGTTCTGTGATTTTTATTGTGGTCCAATGATTCGAGCCAAAATTTGATTTTTTTTTCCTAAAGAAAAGGTGATAGAAACCTACTAATACATTTGAAATAGTCACAGTTAAATTAAGAACTTGTAAGTACAGTCATTTAGGGCGATAAAAGGATGCAGATCAATCAGCCTATGGAAACTGACCACACAGAGGTGACAGGGAAAGAGCCATTCTTCCTTGAGAAAAGATTCGTGTTAGCTCAGGTGCTCAGAAAAGCAGCTGCTGAAACAGGATCAGAAAGGTAAGAGCTTTATTCGCAGTAAAAGGAGAGCGAGCTAGAGAAGGCAGAAAGAGGTTTCTCATCTTGTCGCAGTTCCGGTATCTGACAAGGAGTGGAGGACGAAAGGAGGATTCGATCATAAGAGTCTCAGACTGCTGAGCAGTTCCAAGAAAAGCCCACCCAAGCCAGTAGACTGGAAGGACGAGAGCCCATTCCAGTACCTCCTCCACTGTGATAAAGGGCTCTTGGTCAGAAGCCGTGCTGTGTGGGATGCCATGCCTCAGATCGGGCATTCCAGGAACCCCCGTCCAGTGGCACTGATGAAGCTCAATGGTCAGGACAGGCAAGCCCCTACTCAGAGCAGGTGTTCATCTGTTCACCCTTCCAGGATGGAAGGGGCCACGTGAAGCCTATTTGCCAACAAATGGCGGCTTGGTCTCCTCAAGGTAGAGTGCCATATTGGGGGTTCAGTGCTGGTCCCTGTTGGTGGCAAGACAGATGCCCAGGGCGGCAGCAGCAGGAATGGCCTGTGTACCTGGAAATCCACACGACTGGGCCCAGAGTGGCCTCCATTTCTGTCGCTGTGACCATTCTACCCATGCGCTCCTTGGATCAGTTCTGGGGTGCCAGATAAGGAGAGCTGACTGTGGTCCTCTGCTAAGTCATCCCATCTAGATGGTGATGGTGAATACTTTCCAGCGGGATCGAGGTGTGATACAGAAGTCCCTCCCTGGTCTGCCCACTCCCATATGTCCATCTGCATGCCTCGATGCCAGACTCCTGGTCTCGGACTTTCCAGTCTTTTTTCCCTCCGGGCCCCTGACTGGAGGGCTAGACCACTGCCTCAGCATCTAGAAATATTCTCACCCTGGGCTGCTTCTCTCCCCACACAAGGTAGGTGCCTGGGTGACTGTGTTATGGGCTTAACTGTGTTTCCCCAGATCCATGGGACGAAGTCCTGACTCTCAGTACCTCATAAAGTAACCATGTTTGGAGATAAGGTCTTTAAAGAGGTAATTAAGTTAAAACGAGGTTTTTCTAGAGTAGGCCTTAATCCAAGCAGAGTGGTGTCATTATAAAAGGAGAAAATATGGACATGCAGAGACACAGCAGGGGTCTGGGTCCACAGAGGGCGAACACAGCAAGAGGGTAGCCATCTGCAAGCCAAGGAGATGCCTCAGAAGAAACCAAACCTACAGACACCTTGGTCTTAAACTTCTGGCCTTTAGAAATAAATTTCGGTTGTTTAAGCCCCACTCAGGGTCTGTGGCATTTTGTTGCAGCTGTGCGAGCAAAGCAATATGTCAAGCTCTACCTGCTGGGATGACTCTTCCCTCTCTACCATCTTTGTAGGCGTTGTCCCCTTAATGTCTTTCCAACGTCTGAGTCATTGCACTGAAAGGGCTTCCTTCCACGGAGACCGTTTTCAGGTCACCACAGGTTTTCAGCAACTGGGCAGCCAACGTGCGCCAGGGACTATCTCTGCACCCCACACCACTCTGGATGATATCCTGTTTGCCAGCTGAATGGGGAGTGAGACCATCCCCAGCCCATCCTGCTGCCTGGCACCACCTGTGTGCATCCTTCTCTGAGAAGGAGACTTGGTGTGGGGAAAAGTAGGAAGAGGCTGCTGGGGAAGGCAGGGGAGCCTTCAGGCCTGCTGCATGTGAGGAGGGGCAGGGAGGAGGATTGGAAAGAGGACCCTCAGCCTGCAGTGCCCTCTAAGCAGGGTCTCAGCCGAGCCAATGTCAACTCCTCAAACCAAAGTCACCTGTTATACAAGGATCCGAACTTTCAGTGATAAGCTGAATGCGGTCTGACGATTTAATGTCTAACATAAGAATTATAGTTGGTAATTCTGTATTGTGTATGGTTGGAATTTTTCAAGAGAGTAGAACTTGTGTTCTCACCAAAAAAGAAACAAAGGGAGGGGGGTAGTAAATACGCAAGGCGATGGATACAATATTTAACTCGCCAGTAGGAATCCATTCACAATGTAGACATATATCAAATCATCACATTGTACACTTTAAATATATTACAATTTGATGTGTCAATTATACCTCAATAAAGCTTAAAAAAAAAGAAAAAAGAAAAAGAAAAAGGTCATCTATGAAAGGGGTCCAGAATCTTGCAGAAATGAGCCTGCATTCATTCCCGCCACTTACACTCAGTCTTTGGCATCTCGTGGGAAACATGGCGTAAGTGCCCGTGCCAGGGACACCGTGTAGGACAGCAGCTGGGGGTCGGCAGTCAGCGACGTCCCCTGCAGCAGGGAGTCTAAAAACTAAATTTTCGTAGCCACCATGCAGCAACACAAAGGGAGCAACAAGGTGCCACATTAGTGTCCTGCCACTGGAAGGACACGCATGGCCCCATTATCCAAATGGCATGTATCACTATGCCTTGGGAAGCCTTGGGGCGGGGTCTTGCTTCTTGCGAGGGAGCAAAGGAGACTTCCCTGAAATGCCTCTTCCTTTGTTCTTCCGTCAGCTATGATCAGCTGTTTGGCAGGAAGAATTAAGAGGGAGAGAGAATGAATGGGAATGAATCACTGAACTCACTCCTAGCTCAGGGAAACGTTTTATTGCATTTGTTTTGCTTTGATGCCCATTAAGCCCATGGGGTAGGACAGGCCAGAGAGTGAACATGAGGGCCGGGGGAAGGGATGCAGGGTCTCCCTATGGTTGCCCCACCATGCTTGTAATTTATTATTAACTATCTCTTCTGGGCCAAGGTCTATTGGACCCTTCCAGGGGGCCAGCTCCCGAGGCCAGGACTGTGGTTCATCCAGGCAGATCAGATGGAACATTTTATTTACTTGCTTCTTTCTTTAAATCTGCTATGACTCAACCTGGCTCGAGGCAGAAAAAGTTTGCTTGACCTTGATTGAAACAGTGAACTTTGGGGGAATTCAGAGTACTGGTTACACTTGCCTCAATTATCAGCTGACAAGTTGGCAAGATCTTGGTGGAACAGTCAGGCGAATGCCTTTGATGCCCTGGCCTTGTTCTAAGAACCTAAATAAACGCTTACTTTTTTTTTTTATTCTTATGTTAATCCCCATACATTACATCATTAGTTTTAGATGAAGTGTTCCATGATTCATTGTTTGTGCATAACACCCAGTGCTCCATGCAGAATGTGCCCTCCTCAATACCCACCACCAGGCTAACCCATCCTCCCACCCCCCTCCCCTCTAGAACCCTCAGTTTGTTTTTCAGAGTCCATCGTCTCTCATGGTTTATCTACCCCTCCGATTTCCCCCCTTCATTCTTCCCCTCCTGCTACCTTCAATAAACGCTTACTTTTAAACTGCCCATCATCTACAGTGTTCCAGATGTAGTGTTTTGCTTGCCGAGGTCATCTTTTCACTTAACACATATTCACAGAGTACCTACCCCTTGTCCAAGTGCTGGACACACCAAGGGCTGGAGATAACAACCAGAACAGAAAAGACAAAACCCCTGCTTTTGGTGATGGGAAGGTAAGGGGCGTGGGATATCCACAAGCCATATCAAGCTCAAACTAAAAAGAGTAATCTCAGATGATGTGGAGTGCTGTGAGGAAATGAAGAAAGAGCATTGAGCAACGTATGTTATAAAATTGAATCTTCTCAAATCATCCCTTTGGACGGTGGCTATTATTCTCAGGTTATCAGTGAGGGAAAGGATGTTCAGAGAGATTATTTAACTTGTCCAGGTTCCAAAAGCTCCAACAGGACAAGAACAGGGATTTGAACGTAGGCCAGTCTTTGAGCCAATAGGCTCTCCTAACTCATGCCAAAATAGTTAAAAGTCTCCGGTCAGCCCCCACTTACAGCAGAAGCCTATCTCCCTGGTCTCTCCCTTGCTCTGTACTTTCCAGCCATGTGACTTCCTTACAGTGTCTGGAAAAGCCCAGAGGCTCTTGCCTCCAGTCCTGAGCGCAGTCTGGCCGAGAGTTTCCCCGAGTGTGGGATGCTCCTGCAGCAGTTCTGGGAGATGAATTTGTGTGGCACGCAGATGCCTCTTTGAGCAGCATCACCGCACATGGAAAGTCATTCTCTGTTCAAGTCCTTTTCTCTTCCTCCGATTGTATTGAGAAGACCGTTCAGTACTAGACAAACATTCTTGAACACTATCTGAGTTCTTCCTTTTTAAAAAATGATTTATTGAGATATAATTGGCATACAGTTATTATAACTTTCTAAATGTTCTTTCTCATTTTAACATCTGTGTGGGTTTCATTTCAGTTTCCATTTACTTTTCTCCTCATCAGGGATCATAATGTGCTACTTCTTTGCATGCATGGTGATCTCTGATTATAGGCAAGACCTTGTCAGTTTTACCATGTTGGGTATAGGAGATTTTTATATTCCTCAAAATATCCTTTAGCTCATTCCTGGATGTCATTATTCGGAAACAGTTTAATTCTCTGGGATCCTGCTTCTCATCTGTGTCAGGTGGGATCAGAGAATTGAAAGTAGGGCTCATTCCTCCCTACCCCTGAGGCAGCACTCATTCATGTACTTGGCCCCGTGTTTCAGGAGTCATGAGGTTTTCCAGGCTGGCTGGTGGGCGTAGGCAGCATTCCCAGCCTGTGTGAGCAGAGGGCACTCTTGAATCCCTTCTCATGAATGAGCCCCATCATGCCGTCGCTGAATGCTTGTCTGCAGAGATCTGGGGTTCCCACTGCAGACAGTGCTCCCCACTCCAGGCCCCCCATCCTGGGAATGCTAGCTGCCTTCTCCCCCGGTCGCCCCAGGTGCCAGGCTCTGTCGTCCCAGGTGCTCTGTCACCCCAGGTGCCAGGCTCTACCTCGACTTCCCCACCCTGCACTGCAGCCTGGCGATTTTTATGTTCCTGTAAATTTTTTTTCTTTTTTTAGCTTTGTTCTCAAATGAAGTTCAATTATTTGGAAGCAGTTTGGTCCTTTGGGTCCTACTTTTAAGATTGGTTAGGTGGGATCACAGCCGCACTCACCATCGGGCAGATTATTCCCCAGATAGGAAGCTGGGCAATGTCAGGGCTCACGTCATTTTTTTTTTTTTACCACCTCTCAGGGATCCCTGTCCTTGGTGGCCTCTTGTCCAGGTCCTGAAAACCATTCTGGGGTATATTTTGTTGGTTTTCAGTTGTTCTAGTAGGAGCATAAATACGGTCCCTCATGCCCCATCCTGGTCTAAAGCAGCAGTCCCTTCTCCTGATATACCCCCTTTATTCATTCATTTATTTATTTATTTATTTATTTATTTATTTATTTATTTATTCTAAGTTTATTTTATTTATTTATTTAAGTAATCTCTGCACCCAGCATTGGAGTTGAACTCACACTCCTGAGATCAAGAGTCACATGCTCTTCCAACCCAGCCAGCCACGCACCCCCCCTTTTTTAAACAAAGATAAAGCAGACCCCAGAGCTTCACATAGGCAAGACTACCCAGCTAGAGCTTAGTACACTTTGTTTTGTTTTCTTCATATTTATTTTATGCTTAATTTATTTATAACAATCAATCCTGCTTTTCCATTAATGGTGGCATCAGAAAGTTGCACGGTCGACTGAATTTGTTTAAGTTTAAAAAGGAACTCAATTTAAAGAAAATAGTAAAGACACTGCAGGACAAGTACAAAAAGGACGAGAAATCAGCTAAGTAAGTGCTAGGGGAGTGGGGAATAATGGACATTATGGGGCATTGATCCCATCGGCTCCCCCTCCAACCCGATGCCCTCCCAGCTGAATTCCTCCTTCCTGGCCTTGGAGTTACTAGCCCTTGACCCACCCTGTGCTGATGTGAGAGCAAAGGTCACACTATAGTGATATTTTCATCCTCTGCATCAGCCTCCTGTGTTCTTCTCTAGACCCTATACCATCCAGGTCAATAGCCACAAGGCACATGGAGCTACTCAGCACTGGAAATGTGGCTAGTCCTAAGGGCGATGGGTCCTAAGTGTAGAATACACACTGGGTTTAGAAAGTAGTACCAAAAAAAAAAAAAAAAATTAGAATATCTCATCAAATGTTTATATTGAGTACATGTTAAAATAAGACTATTTAGAATATATTGGGTTAAATAAAATATGTCATGAAAATTAATGTCACCCTTTTTCTTTACCTTCTTGAGAACATGGCTGCCAGAAAATTGGCCATTATCTATGTGGCTCGCATCCTAGTTCAGTTAGACGGCACTGCCATAGATATACCGTCTGTCCACACATCCTGGCTCCCGACACAAAACCGGCCACAGAATAGGAGCTTAACAAACACCGGTCGAATATCAGTGATTGAATGAACACTGGAATGAGTGGCTTGAACTTGATTGGGAGTTCCAAGAGGAAAGAAATACTGAAGCCCTGGAGACACCTCGGTTTCCTCACTCATGGAGTGGGGATAATGAGAACACACACCTCCTAGAGATAGTGAAGAGAAAATGAGATAATTCTTGGGAAACTCTCAACACTGTGCCCAGATCAATGGACGTGCTCAAGACAAGTTAGATATTATAGGAAAAATGTCTTCATTTAGAATCACACCATGTGAAAGACCTTAGCAACCATGTACCAAGAATTAAGAGAAAAGATTCTTTTCAGTGGGTTTCCTCTTGCTTATTATGGAAATGCGCTTCATACACTTCCTATGCCTCATGGATAAGGGCTCAGCTCTGTGGACCACCTCGTGCCCACCCCTTCCCCCCACTTACTGGTGTTCTGATATCTTGCTACTTAGAAGCCATGGGGTGTGTGTGTGTGTGTGTGTGTGTGTGTGTATCAGTAAAACACTTTCTTCCAGGTCTTATCTTATTGCTAAAAATAATGTACTTGTAAATTGCTTTATAAATTATTTATCATGAGGGGCTTCATCATTGAACAAGTGTTACAGCGTACTGTGAAAATGGGGGGCGGGGGGCTGGTGGTGAAGGAGGGAGAGAACAAGGCATTGGAATCACTTATAAATAATATATTCATTGGTCAAAGAAAGTTATCGCCTTTTATGAAGTGTTTGGAATTCATCTTGCATACTAAGTGGGCGGTCTCTTGCTGACTCCTGGGTGATCTGCCCCAGCCTCCTTGCTTCTCTACCTCTGAACTTGGGGGTTAGGATGGCTTTTATTTATTTCCACCAAAGCCACCATTGCTACATCTTGTCACCTGGAAATAAACAGCAAACAGGGCTGACTGGTACCTCTGAGGAAACACAAAAATGTGTTGGCAACTCCTGGGAGCAGAGTCTGTGCCCCTGAGTTGGACTCTGCATTTGGTATTCATCGTGTAAACGCCGCGCCTAATGAAGGCATTTGGTATTCATGTGGATGTCACATGTATTTCCAGAGACGCTGGGCTCTAATTTAGCACGGGTTAATGGACACCTCTATTAAAGTGTTATCGAAAGTTTGACATTCAAATAACCCAGTTTAAAAATCAGACAAACCTAGACATTAAATCTGAAGGGGAGGAAATGTAGGAGAAGTCAAGTATATAAATGCCAACTTTAGACGGAAACACTAATCCACCCTGGAGAGGGATGAATGGTGGATCCAAGGGCTTCCTGCTCTTTCACTTTCCCTCTCCCCTCTGTGCCTAAGCCTTGGCAATGTCCCCGAGTGCAGCAGGCCAAGGCCTCTGCGGTACAAGTGGGGGCAGAGGGAGGGACAGAATGAAGGCAGAATCATAGCAAATCAAAGGTGTCCCTCACCTCTGACAATCCCCACCATACTGTTGGCCTTTGGCTCTGCTCCTTTCTGTAACTGTCTTAAGGTACTATAGAATATTTCATGTTGGATAATGAAATTCAAGCTCAGAGAATTTAACTGATTTGAGGAGGGCCACACTTCACCGGTAAATAGTAAGAAAGGATTAGAACATTCACTGCACTTATATTTATTTCCCCATTCATTAATTTAACAAATATTTATTAAGCACTTACTCTGTGCCAAACTCACTTGCTAACTAGTTGACATTAGTAAATAAAACAGACTCTTCTTACAACTACTCTGGGAAAAAGTTCAGCCGAGTTTTATAAAAATAAGCTTATACTTACACTCTTGGCCCAGCCATTTCACTCCTAGGTATTTATCTAAGATCAATGAATGTAATAAAATGGAATAGAATACTCGTGGCCTCTCAACTCATAATAACCAAAGAACGAGACAAACAAAGGTAACTGAATGTTCATAACCTCTTTGTTAATAATAGCAGCCAAAAGAAAAAAGTCCAGGTGTCCATCCACAGAAGGACACGCAGCCTGGGGTATAACCATACAATGGATACCACTCAGCAATACAAGGAATGAACTGTTGACATACGTCACAGTTTGGAAGAATATCAAACACATTACGTTGGGTGAAGGAAGTCTTACAAAAAAGTATATACGTTCTATGATTCTAATCATGAAATTCTAGAAAAAGAAAAATTAATCAGTATTGGGAAGGGTCAGAACAGTAGTGACCTCAAGGGCCAATGGAGTTGGGGTTTAACTAAGAAGGGGCCAAAGGAAACTTTTTGGGGTGACATTAATGTTTTATGTCTTGATGGGGGGGTTGGTTAAATAGGTATGTGCCTTTGCAAAACTCACTGAACTGTGCACTTCATACTTGTGCATTACACTATATAAGCATCTTCCCTCCAGAAAAAAGAAGAACCATAAATGAATTTTGAACTCTGGTTAATTATATGTGCACACTGACGTGCTTAGGGGTGAAGTGTGCTGATGTCTTCAGCTCAGTTTGACATGAGTGGAGAAATAAAAGGGATGGAAGAATGGATAGGTGGATGGAGGGAGGGAGGGGAGAGATGGGTACGTGGAGAAATGTGCGATAAAGGTAATACAGCAAAATGTTGCTTTGTGATCTAAAGGATATGCATGTGGAGGTTTGTTCTACAATTCTTTCAACTTTTTTGTGTTTTTAAAATTTTCCATTATAACATTTTGAGAAAAAAATGCTTTTTTAAAGATTTATTTATTTGAGAGAGCAAGGGGAAAAGGATAGAGAGAATCTCTAGCAGACTCCCCACTGGGCACAGAGCCTGATGTGGGGCTCAATCTCATGACCCTGAGATCATGACCTGAGCCAAAATCAAGAGTAGGATGTTTAACCAACTGAGCCACCCAGGCGCCCCAAGAAAAAAATGTTTTAAAATAAACAGACTCCTTCCTTGTCTTTATGTTGCTGACACGTTAGCAATGAAGACAAACACTAATCAAGGTAAACACATAGGTAATTGCATATTTGGGGGAATGTTATAAGGAACAAAGATAAGGTGCGGTGTGAGGAATATTTTAGGGGAAATGGTTTACATCGGTGGGCAAAGAAAACCTCTTTTAAAGGGAAGTGGTGTTCGGAAGGTGAGACAGCAAGTTGAGAAAGAAGCAATGATGGAAAGCATGTACCTCCGGGTGAGAAGGAGGGGCATGCTCCAAAGAGAGGACAGCAGGAGCAAAGGCCCCAAGACCGAAGACAGCTTAGCTCAGGCAGAGAAAGGCGAGGAGGCCAGTGTGGATGGGGCGTGGCCAACGAAGGCAAGAACCAATGGGAAGTAAGGGAGGAAGGGCTAAGCAGCGCCTGGATGATTCACTGGTTCACAGGCCCTGGTAAGTTTCCATCGTCTCTGGGTAACCGGTCAGAGCACATCTAGGGCATTGCGCCCAAAGCTGAATGCTACAACAACAGTAATGATCACTAATATTTATAGAGTGCCTGCTATATATCCAGCACTGTGACAAGTGCCTTATCATTTACCTTATTTAAACTTCACCTCTGTCCAAGTCATATACTATTTTAAGTAAATATATAAATCTCTATTATCTATTTTACACCCGAAGAAAGAGAGGTTTGGGAGAGGATAAGAAGCTCACCTAGAATCACACAGCTAGTCCAAGATGGAGCTGGGAGAGGGGGCGGCAGTTATAAATGTTAGGTAGTCCCGTTATCTGAGAAATACTTGGAAGAACCAGCAAGGAGGGAAGTCTCCCTGGAACCACAGTTGTCTTCTTCAAATCTGTGAAGCTATCCCAGGGAAGAGAGGTTTTATTTGTACCTTATAGTCACAAGGATCTGAATTAGCATCAGTGAGTGGATGTTCTGGAAAAGCAAATTTGAGGCCCAAGGCTGGGAAACAAACAAAAAAGTCGTAATGAGCAGCTTTGTCCAGAGGTGGAAAAAGCCACCCCAGGAGTTATGACTGATGACTTTCTCCTTCCCTGAAGCCACTGGAGCCTAGGATGAATGGCCACTGTACAGAGGGACTCAGTCGTCAGCTGTGGGTTTGACCTGATGACTTATAAGGGCCTCCCAGCCTTGAGATCATGGGATGACCAACCAATCAGGCTCCATCGGCGGCTGTGGCTTCTCCAGCAGGCTGGTCTTTTCCAGAGCTGTGTTAATAACATCTTCATGCAAACAACATTTTCCATTCAAGCCACATCCATTGCTGGCCTCATGAGAATCACCCGCAAGACTGGAGTGCTGGCTACACAGAAAAAAGTCAAACTGGCCATACAAACGCAATCACCGCTCATGAGGGGGAATCAGTGAGACTTCCCTGTGTGGGGACACTGCCTGGCATTCGCTGGTCTATGATGCTGATCTACGGTGCTGTTCTACGGGAGCTAAAGATGGATAACCCGGGAGTGCCCAGAGCCTATGGATAGATCTCTACGGACTAAGAGATTTCTCGGGGTTGGAAATACAGAGCATAAAGAACCCAGCAGCCCAAATGGCACAAGTGGCAGAAAAAACATATTCAAGTTCATCTCGGCCCTGAACTCAGCTGGGGAGGCCAGCAAGAACTATAATTGCCATTCTCATGTTGCAGGTATCTGTTCGTGCTTTTCTCTTTCACCAGCCTCCCAACTCCTAAGTGGATGAGAAATGAAGTGACTGGAGGGCCTGCCACGTGCTGGGCTCTGTGGTAGGCACCCTAGTGTGCATCACACTGATCCTCACGATGACTCAGTGAGCGAACTTCTATTATTGCCCCAGTTCACAGACGAAGACAGAGATACTGAGTAACTTCTCTCAAACTCTTACAATTACAATATGGTAAAATTGATATCAAACTTACCCAGATCAAACTCCATAGTCTTTGTTTTTAATGACTATAGCCAATGAATGAATGAGTGAATGAATGAATGAATGAATGAATGGCAGCTTAAAGTAAAATCATGAATCCAATAAACTTGAACCACCAGTTTGGGATTTAAAAATAAATAATAATGAAGGGAAAATTACTTCCAAAAAAGCAAGACTGAGGAAAGCAAAAGAGCCAGGTACAATTTTTACTTCCTGGTAACCATGCTGGAGAAAAAAGGAATGCGGATGGGCTACCTGGCTGCCATGCCCACTAAAAGGAGGAAGAAGGACTCGTCTGGAGAGAGTGACTAGCTTCCTGACCCCAAGCCACCTGTGTGTGAACATCTCTGAGCAAGGTCCCAGCTCCAAGGATGAGCAATGTCTAGGCTTAGAATCCTATGTCTGCCCATTCGGTCCATTCAACAGCCCTCCAGAATGATTTAATTTTGGAAATAAAGTGCATGGTTTCTTATCCAGCAGGGGTCCTGGCCTTCTTAGGAATAGTTTGAACTCAATAACACACAAATATTACTATCTTTAGAAAACAGAGTTGGCATCAGTTGGCTAGGGTATGCATGTGATTGTAGAGCATGCTCTAGGGTAACAATAAGGGCAAGACCATTCTGTTTATGCTGCTCAACCTCCCCTTGGGTAGAGGACCAAGCGTCAGTTGTCCTGTGGTAGAAATGACCTAGCTATAAGTGCCTTGATAAAATCTAGTTCCCAGTTTCAGATCTTTTAGTTGATTCTGAAGTAGGCCTTGATTACCCTATCTTGGCTCCTGTTAGCAAGATACACCATCTCCTACATTTCTGTTCCAATACAATGGTCTCTGGCTCATATATAACATCGTGGTTCCCTCATCGTGCTAGAGAAGTGTTATTTGAACAATTCAAACAATACAATTTTTTCCAATTTCTATAGGAAAAAAAAATACCTGAGGCATAGGAAAGGTAAGTCAATGTCCTCAAGTTCATATATATATTGTAATTAATGGAATTGACTTCCAACCCCAGGTATGTCAGACTCCACCCCATCTCTTTAATGAGGATAATTAACAGCCTTACTCTTAATAAGGTGCAGCAACAGTGACAAGCCAGGCTTCTCTGTTGAGGCTCACACTTTCCACATTATTTCAATCAAATGTGAAAGAACGAAGCTCACCCTGGAGTCTGCAGGCAGTGCTTCTTTCTCCGAAGGCAAGATGTCTACCAAGACACTAGACAAATGTCTTCTCTGCTCTATCTTCTTTTCATGCACTTATTATTGTATTTCCAACAATAAGACTATCCCTTTAAGAGTCAAGAGCCCATGGTTTCATGTAGATTTCCCCTGGCAACTCTGAAGTCTTGCCCAAGGACCTCTTAGCATCTGATTAAATATGAATGTGGAGGTGGGTGTGGAAGTGAGCCCACTCACTTGTGATCCTTTCCCTGGAAACCCCTGTTTCTAAAACATGGTTGATGAGGGCTGGAAACAGGGCCAGCCCATTACCTATTAATTCTTAATACACTGGCGGATTATAACGAGACTTGGAGGATGGAAAGGGATGGGTAAACAAGAACCTGTCTGTACCTAAGATCCAATCTGAACGAAAGCCAAGAACCTGAAATGATACCCAGACACCCTAAGAGACATGGAGTAGTCCATTTATACTAAACCCAGACAAATCCAAGTGGGGGACTCCCTGGCCATGTCTGCTGGGCTCCCTGGGCTCACAATCTGACCCGAAGCAATAGCCTTAAACAGGTATTACTAGCAAACCCTTTTGTAGTCATGCGCCTCAACTTTTCTGTCTGCCTCTATCTGTCTGCAGCTCATGTGATTTCATACTCAGCCTGAGAATCAAACCTCAAACCGCTTAGTCATCTACCAGAGGAGGATACTAAGCTTACTTTTGCAAAGGGACCGTAGATGAGACAACCCAGAAGGGCGTGTGGGACATCAGTTTCACCTTCAGCGCCATCTTTAATGGATTGGTACTGGCTGTTTGGAAGGCTGCGGCGAAGACTTTGAAGTCAGGCCCAAGCCCAGTGGGAAAGAGGCAGTAATTGATTAGTGATGTTTCCACAGACACAGGGAGGAGGATGAGAGCAGCAAGTGTGTCTGACATTTGCCACATCTGAGAGTTCTCTGTCTTTCTAACGCAGAGAAGAATTTCCCGTCTCTGCAATTAGATCAACGGCCTGTGGCAAAGCTGCGCTGCAGGCAGTCTCTGCTTCGTGAAGGGAGAGACCGTGGGCAGGACTCAGAGGAATTAACCTTGAGATTCAGCCTCGTGAAGACGCACGTGGCTCATGGCCACACTTCAATGCTGTGACCAGTCTCACCAACATTGGTCCTGAGACATGCACCCTGAGTCCACTCTGAACTCCCAACTCCTAGAGTTGGCTCCTGTCCTGATGTCTTCCTGTGCATAAGCCCAACATAGTTCCCTAGCGACGTTCCACGCCCTGATCAGAATCTGACTTCTCTAAGGACCTTGAAAATGCTCTCTAGTGCCTCTTTGTTCTCCAGTCATGGCACAGGAGAAAATATCCTTTCATGTTTTCTATTTTGATCCCTTCACTCTGCAAAGGAGAAGTCGGAGGTGTAGCAAAGGCAAGAGATTTTCAAAAGACGACCTAGAGATATGGCAATAGGAGAGCTGTGATTCTGACCTCCTGACCCCTGGTCCGAGTCTTCCCTATGGGATGTGTGTGACCGCCCTGTTTGTGGAACCAACTCCAGAGAGCAGTGTCATTACTGCAAGGTGACACTTGATCCTTACAGCACACTGTACATATTCTCACTCTCATGACTGCAGTGGGAGGCCCTAGGTGAAGGCCTAAGCTATGTACCTTTGAGAGGCCCTGGTAGGTCTGGGGACCACTGAGGAAAACTATCATGCTTTCAATTTCACAGAGTCCATGAGCTCACAAGATGGTCCAAGCCAGAACGTTGCAGCTAAGAGCTAGAATATATCAGCTATCTGAAGTAAAGATTGCCTCTGAATCCCTCAGCCAGCCCACCTTAAAGTATATGAATAACATTGAGGGGAGACACTCAAAGTTCACAAACTATGTGTGTTTTATTCATTTGAGGCCTTTCTTCCCTGACACAGAAAGGCATTTGAATTCTTTTCAGAATCACCTGTTTAATCATCCAGGTTGTTCTGTGTGTGGGAAGGAATCAGGTCTGTCTTCTTGACCACTATAGTCCCCACCCCCACTCCCAAGTGTTTACAACAGAGCCAGACTGGGGTCTATGAGTGCAGTGTGGACCTGAGAACATGTGGATGGTTCTTGGGAAGATGTGTGGTTAGATACAGCAGAGGAGGAGACCTGAGGCTGGATACGACCTGGGGATAATTCAGAGAGTCACGGGAAACTGGTGGCATTCTAATGACATGGCACATGAAGAGGTACAACTTGCAAAGACCAGAGTGTGATGGGAAAGAGAATGGATTCAGAATCCAGTCTACCGGGGTTCCAATCCCACCTCTAACACGGGCTCTGACAGGTCACTTAACCTTCCCATCACTCAGCTTCCACGTCTGTAAAGTGGAGATTATAAGGGCCCCTACCTTCAAGAGTTATTGCGACAATTAACTGAGTTAGCATATGAAGTGTTTGGAAGGGTTCCTGAATTCTCTAGAAGGCTGTGTGTGGATGTTCAACAAGATTCAATACTAAAGAAGAGTGAAGAAGCAGTTGGCTGTGTAGCAAAGACATTTACCGATTGGCTCCCCAGCATCCAGTCTCCACTATTTGAGTAACAGTTCTGATTCTTCTTTAGAGTCCTGCCCTTCACCATCTTCAGTCTTCAACACTTGGGAAAAGCGGGGGGTAGAGCACATAACCCAAAGTCTCTTCTTTCCAGGTTATAGTTAAGGCTGAGTACATGTCCTAAGTCTGTCTGATCCCCAATTCTCCAGACTATATGGCAGTGGCCACCTAGGATGCCTTTCCACTGGACATAAAGCCAGCAGGAGCGGCCAGCAGCCATTTGATGAGAGGAGGGAGGTCCACCTGGGAATGGGAAAAACACAGAAAACACATTCATGCAAATTGAGAGGGGAAAAAAATCTTGATGACATCATTTGACCCCCTGTATCGAGCCACATCTGAAGGCTGATTACTCATGGAGTTTTCAGTTATATGAGTCAATAAATTCCCTTTTTGCTTAAGCCAGTTTGGATTGGGTTTTTTGTGACTTACAACTGAAAAAAATCTTCAGTTACAAATACCTATGCGTTTAAGAGAAATATCTGATCTGGATATTTGGATACAACTTTGAAGAGCTACTGCCAAAACTAACACCTTGGAGTGAGTAATGGTTCATCAGGCCTTTGAGTACTTTATTCAACCAATGGAGCATTCTATTCCTTGCTATGGGGAAAATGGGAATGATAAAACCACCCTTAGGGGTTGCTTGAGGAATTCAGTGATATGTTAGAAAATACTTAACACAGTGACCTCCACATTTTGGGATCTCAGTCAATGTCCAGAAATGTGGGAGCTCATATAAAAATACGCTTGCAATTCAGATCAGAATTATTTCCACAAGACTTTTAAGTGACAAGATAAAAGGGTGTGCTGAAACTAGAGGGGGGAATTGGGAGGGGTAGAAGTTTTGAAGAAAAGCAAAGAAGACAGGATGCAAATTGTTTTCCATCCAGGAGCATAGCCAAATAATAACAAAACACTCTGGATTCACCCAGCAGTTGTCCTCGTATTTTCCTAGGAATAAAAAATAGATGGTGTGCTGACTGGTTCATAATACAGGTTCCTCAGACTCGGTCAATTGCACTGTCCAGGGAATAACTCTGAGAATCAGTATTTTGTAACCACCATCCAATGCAAGTTTGGAGAAAACTCTTGTAATACTCAAAATGCTTCAGGCACATAATGTAACTTTTCTTCCCACAACATTTCTGATGGAGTTGGTGTCACCATCCTGGGAAATGAAGTAAACAAAAGAGAGCTGAGAAACTTGGTTAGTGCCAGAAAAGGTATTAGAGGCAAGCTTCTGGGTCATTTCAGGGCTGGACACTCGTAAGCTCCAACTCTCAATCATGTCCCAGATTCTCAAGAAGGGAGAGTGGAAAATGCAGTATGTCCAAAGATGTCCATTGTTGTGGTATCTAAATTAGAAAAACTGGAAAACATCCCTGAGCTAGATCTGTGCTGCCCTACCCAGATGGCTCTTTGGGGACCTGTAAGATAGCCCTCCCCTCTTTGGGCATTTCCTTGCCTAAAGAAAACTGTCTGATCCAAGGACCACCTGGCCCACAGCCACTGGCTGATCCATATGGTGATATAAATTCCCTGTCTTCATGCCCCACCTTGAGACAATTCAGCAAGACTATCCCAACCTCAACGTTCTCCCTGGGGTCGGCTGAGCCCTTCATTGAAAAGGCGTAACAGCTCAACCTCTCCCTCTGGCCAGCCCTGCTTTCTGCTTTCGATGGGTGTTGCCCCCCCAAGAGCACTCTGTAATCGACCTTTCATCTGCTAACCCCCGTCTCAGAGCCTGCTTCTCATGGAACCCAACCTGGGACAGTCCTCTGTGTTTAGGAATAGGAAACTAATTAAATATTTTATTGTCCAATCATTTGATGGAAGACTTTCTTGCTATTACAAGTGTTATTTATGATGACAGGGAAGAAAATTAAAATGAAATATAAATGATAAAATATAATTGATGAAAGCATAATACAAAATTCCATGCAGGCCATAATTATTATTATGCAAAATTTATCCACAGACATAGGGCTGGAAGGAATGCACAGAAACTAAATGGTTGCTTGGGATGGAGAGAGAAGATGGGTTATCTGTGCAAAACATTGCACTGTTTAAAATCATTATGATGCCATTGTTTCCATAGCAGACAGAAAAGTACACTGAATAATGAATCAGATAGTAACTTGACAAAGAGAAGTCTAAAAAAAAAAATGACAATAGCACGTATCCTATCTTACAGAAAACACTTCTTGGGGAGAAGATTTGGATCAAATTCTTACTGTCAGGTTCCTCTGTCCCACTGAGGCTCTCTTCTGTCCCCGGGTTAGAAGACCAGAGGCAGGAGCTGGTTCAGGCAGCCAAGCAGGAAAGCTCAGCCCCACGGTTGCCACGTGGGTCTTCAGGAAGACCACATCATTGCTCTTCCTCACCTTTACTTTTCAGCAACATCCACCCTTCCTAACTGCTCACAACGTCACTCCAACTTATCCTTCGGAGCATCAGTATTTGCCTTCAATCCGAAAAGCAAAGAGAACCAAACTTCAACTAATTCTTGACCTCAGTTCCTTGCCAGAGGGACAAGTCTGAATCTTGTTCTCTAGTGTCCCCGAGGCTCCAGAGGGACTGTGCACAGAGCCAACCTGTTCACTGACTCATCCTCAATCAGCTTCCTGCCCTTTTGTATCTCACCTCTCCACTCCCTTACTGGCCTCCCAGTTCCCAGAGAAATTACTCCACTGAAATTCTAATCTCAGCATATCCTTCTGGGGAACCCCATGTGCGCCAAATGGCCCTGACCCCTTCCTTCCTTCATACCCAGACGGTGCTACTAAGTGACACGCTTTGGGGCAGCAGATACTCACTGAAGGTTTGTGGTGATGACGAGGAGATGACACAGGGCGGGACACCAAGGCAAATGTTAGTTAGCAGCAACCAAATGTTCCTTGGCTGCCCCTAACACTGGTCTGCTTTCTCTCCTGAGACCCTAATCAACTGGCCTCTTCTTGGGTTCTCCCCTTTCTCAGTCTTCCTCACGACCCCCCCTGTCTCCCAGGTGGCCTGTGGGAAGACAAAAAGTTACCCCCTCCCATCCAGGCAACGCCCAGAAGACCTGAGTGAAGTACACTTGCTCCTTTCACCAAATCAGCATCCTTGAGTTTCGTAAAGAAAAGCAGGATCTGTCTCGGAGTTGAACACGATCACTTTTGTCTTATACACAGTTTTCTCAACCTATTTAATATCCTTGGCATTAACCTTTAGGAGGCTTCCAGAAATGCCCCCCTTCATGAATTCAATTGCCATGCAATCTCTGACCCCAGGGGAGAGCCACGTTCATTCCCTGGAGGCACCCTCTCCACAGGGTGGATGGTGGCAGACCCACGGAGCACTGTCCCCTGGAAGCACCCTCAGAGTGGCACTTCCCTGGCAACACCATCCCCAGCATGCACGCGCATCGCCCCAGAGAGCTGAGCTCATCAGAAGAGAGGCTCAAGAAAGATGAAGGGAGGTGCGCTGGAGCATGGCAGTTTCTCCAAAAACACAACTAAACATAGAGTTACTCTGTGACCCAGCCATTCCACTTCTAGGCATACACACAACAAGTTGAAAGCAGAGGCTCAGATGGACCTGTGTATACCCGCGGCACACGGCAGCATTGTTCACAATAACCAAATGGTGGAAGCCCCCCAAGTTCCATCGGCAGGTAAACGGATGAACAGTGTGGCCAAGTCGTCTGATGGACTATCACTCAGCCATAGAAAGGAAGGCCATCCTGACACAGGCTATACACGAACCTTGCGGATCTCCTGCCCCATGAAATAAACAGATCACAGAAGGACAGATATTGTATGACTTCGCGTACGTGAAGGAGCTACAGGGGTCAAATCCACAGAGACAAAGAAGAAGGGTGGGGGCTGGTAGTTTCAGAGAGAGGGGCCTGGGGACCTTACAGAGGGTGCGGAGCTCCTGTTTGAGAAAATGAAGAAATTTTGGAGGCAGCCGGTGGGGACAATTGCCCAACAGTATGAGCGTATTTCCTGACCCTGAACTTGACATTTGAAAAATGGTTAACATGGTACATTTTATGTTATATATACTCCACCACTGCCTAAAAAATATATAAAGAAATGGGGGAAAAAAAAAAAAAAAACAAAGAAAAGAAAGAAAGAAAAGAGGAAGGCAGGCTCCCCTTCCCTGCTTCTGCTCCTCAGTGAGCTGGTGACCAAAAATAGACCCGCAGCATTAGCATCACGCCTGGCTCCTTGTTAATTGTCTTGTTTTAGATGCAGATGTTTTTCACTTACAGACAGTGGTTTGGGGGAATAGGAATACAAAATGTGCTGGTTTGGCATTTCTGAACCCAGTAAAACTTTGATTAGTTTGAATGGTATCGCTCGGCTGGAGATAAACATCAGATCCAGGAAAGCTGAGACCCTTTGTTTTTCTACAAGCACCAACTTAACAAGATCCCTTTTAAGCAGGAACGCCTGTGGAATCAAGCATTTTCTTTGTTCCCTGAGATTCTATTTTTTAATGCTTACGAGGGATGTGTGTGTATGTATGTGTGTCTTCTCTTTCATTTTTTTTTCCTTTTTCCTTTTTTAAAATGTCTTTTTGCCTACATAAGGTGAAAAAGCAGAAATGATCAGCGAGCAAGTTCTTGCTCGAGTCTCAGAAGGGGTGAGGAGTGAGCCCGCCTTGCAGGGTCTCTTACCTAAAATTTCGAGGAAGAAACATATCCCAGGGCCTGATTCCTCCCTGCCCACCTTCTCACCTCCACCTTTCGCTCTTCACCACTCACGGGCCGCACTTCAAAGAATCTGCCCACCAGTTGGGGCCCAAAGGAAAATTAAACTTGGAAAGGGCTGGGTCTCTAAGTAAAAGAGACTTGGGTTTGACTCAGAGCTGTCATTATTCACCAGCTGCGTAACTTTATTAATCTGCTGAAGTCATTTCGTTGTCTGTAAATCAAGGGTAATAATAGTATCCACTCCACGAGGAGGGAGTGAAGATTAATCCAGATAATAATTAGAAAGCGCCTAGCATACACCTCGGCACACAACAAAAGCTCAGGAAAGTTTGGTTGGGTGCCATAAAGCGCATTTTATATTAGTAACTCATGATTCTGGAAAGGAAGGGGATAGTGTAAGGTTGATCTCTGAAGAAAGACTCTGTGCTCCTTAGACTTTGAAAAATCCAGACGTGCCCCCTGATAACACAACTCACACCGAGGGCTGCTAAAGAGATGTGCAATGGCGTATCAGGAGGTATATCTTATTTTCAAAAGGATTATCTCATCCCTGATGTTTGGCAATAGTGATTTTCCATACACAGGCAAGAATTTTATAGACTCTCCTTAATAGCAATGTGCCAGGATCAGTAACGGTGATAATATATCGCTCCATGACTCCAAATTCAACTCTTCTTAAAAGTACTGGAGCAAAATGCCAGCTAAGTGTGGGATTTACTGATTTAGCTGTAGAAGAAAGAAATTCTGCAGATCAGATCAATACAACCAGTAAAAACAAACTGCAGAATCCCCATTTTCTGCCGGAGGTCTGTAAGTGAGGGCATTAGATGAGGCACCTGAATTATTCCTGAGCACTTCATCTTGAGTGGCTGGAAATGGTACTTTAAAACCATTACAGGGAAAGACGATGATTTTAGGTCACCATGATTAAATTAAATGTCCTGTACAAAAAGTTACAGTTAACATTTTTTTTTTTTTTTTTTGGATCTGAAAAATTAGAATCGGTAAGAGAATAGTTTTGATCAGTCAGGGGACCGGGTGGAGCCCAAAGGGGGTTAATTAATTCTTTTAATGTGTTTTAGGAACCACATCCCTCGCAAGAAGATGTAAACCTGTGTAAACTTGAAATGCCATTTTTCAGGTAACTGGAGGCCATACACGGAAGCATGATCATCCGTGACTACCTTCACAACCATTTTATCATTATCAGCATTAGGATCTCCTGGCTACTACTACTCATCCTTCAGCCCGAGAGCAGCTTCCTTGTAGCTTCCTGGGGAAGTTGCCAGGCTTTGCTGATCAGCCGTGTGCAGTCATTAAAGAGAATCCAGGGTTTGAGATCAGCCGTGTGTTATCACAAAGACATCACGATGGTACTCACACGTACTACTGTTGAGTGTGTAAGCTCGTGATTATTCTGAAGGACAATTTAGCCTTGTCCATTATCATAAAAAACCCTGTTTGCTTTGCTTCAATCCAAGAGCGCTACTGCTAAGTAGCTCTCTGAGAAAAACATTCACAGATGTGTCCAAAAATGAAAAGACTCGGGGAGGTTCAGTGAAGCGGTTGCGTGTACAAGTGAAAACACAGATATAACGTAAACACCCTTCATTCAGGGAATGGCCAAATAAGCTTTACTCGTCCATGACCCTAAAAATTTTGCAACCATTGAGGCAAATAAAATAAGAGTATGCAAACCGACGTAGAAAGCTATCTATAATCAGCAGTATGGGTTTGAGAACTGCGTCCCTGCTTGCATCGTTTGCTGCTTGCCATGGTGTGAATGCTCCCACGAGGGCTGATTTCGGGCAGCCGGCCTGACGCCTCTTGAATGTGGGCATGTGATCACACAGTCGGCCCCCACGAGCAGGTGCTAGTCCACGCCGTGAACATGTGTGGTTAAGTGAACCAAGAAAGACGCACAGCAATATGTACAATGTATTGTATAACTAAACTGCACATGTATATGCATTCTCTGTACACAGATGCATAAAAATTGGTGAGTGGGTCACCTCTGGGGAAGGAAGGGCGCCTCCTAGTGGAGAAGATAAGTAGTGGCTTCTGCTTTGTGTGCTTTGAACAAGCTGGGAGCTGAAAATGTCTTACCTCTGTGATTACATTTGAAAGATGACTGGCAATTATATATGCCATGTCCCAAAAGGGTAGGTGAGATTTTTGATAAATTGGCCTGGGACTGGCTTGAACTCGGATGGATAGGTAGGTAGGTAGATAGAAAGACAGACAGACAGATAATTCTGAGGAGCTAAGGGAAGGAGAAAGAGGAAGAAGTATGGGAGCCCCTGGCTGACGCGCAAGGTTGTCCAGCTGAGGCTGGAGCTTGGTTAAAGTGTAAGAAAGAGAAAGGGAGGCTGGAGGTGGGAAAAGGAGCACCTTAGGTAGGCACAAAGGCCAAAACGAAGCCGGGAGCCCCTCCGTGGATCAGCCTGGTCAGGGAGGGGAAGGGAAGGCGGGCGGACGGGAGCGGCAGTGGATGATGGGCCACCTTGGCAGGTGAGTACGGGTGGGCTCGGTGTGCCTGTGTTGGGGGAGGCAGGAGGCAGGGGTGGGGTGGCAGCTGTGGTTGTGGGCTCCCCTCTTGCGTGGTGAGCAGGGCTCATCTAACGATGCCCTGTTCCGCTTGCAGACCGGGAGCCGAGGTCATGTGCTGATGAGGGGCAGGGAGCCGGGAGACGAGGTTTGGGGAAAGCGGGAAAAGGTTTACAATAAATAGTCCTTGGGAAGAATGGGAGTGTGGGCTACACCGTCGCTTGATTGTGGGCGGGCGGGTGTTGAGGTCCAGTCTGAGTTAGGGGATATGAATTAGTATTGAAACCAGTCGTCCCGGTTACGTAACCTTGTGTAACCTTCTCCAATTTTGAGACGCTAAAGCAGACACAAAGGAAGGGAATGAGTGGGTTAATTTGGCAGAGAAATTCAGCTTCCCAGCAACCTCTGCCACTCACAGTGAGGCTGGAGGCACCCTCTGCTGTGCCTAGGCCTCAGTTTCCACATCTGCAAAAGGGGGCTAACAGCACATCTTGGCTGCAAGAGAACCTAGAGACAGTAGAGGGGAGAGAACTAGAAGTGGTGTAAATGGGCTGGGTGTGTCTTAAAGTGCCAGGGCCTGGGTGACCGCTCTGTCTCTGAAGTCCTAATACATCTCAGCAGAAGATAAAGGGTCAGTTGGTAATGGAAGGCAGCTAAGTGAACGTGACCCAGCCTGTGCTCCAGGCAGGAGAAATTCCCGATAAGTGGTATTCCGAGAAGAGGTTGACCTCACTCAAAGGCACCAGAGGAAGGTGCCTCCTCAGAAAGGCTGGGGAGGAACACTGCTCCTCGTGAGCACTGTGCCCAGGTGGAAGCAGAGGTCGGTGGGTCCTCAGCCACGTCCTACAGCAGGCTCAGAAAGAAGTCTGAGCATCTGCGCCCAGAGGGGAAAGGGACTCTCAGAAATCTCGCTTCCTCTTCCAGGGAGCTGAGGTGGGCTCCTCCCTTCTGCCCAAGTTCCCTCTGTATTGAAAAATATCTGGTCCTGGTGTGTGACACGCAGCACAATCATTGCACTGATTAATCCACCCCACAAAATGCCTGGAATCTTCTTCCCAGTCTCTGCTGGGTGAATGTTCAGGTCAGACCCAGATAAGAAAGTGTGATTCATAACTGGTTGATTGTTACCCGCCCCCCACCACACACACACACACACACACACACACACACACACACACACACTGGCTTTCTTTCAGCTCTTTGATCTTTTATATCTTGGGGCCTTTAGATTTACTATAGTGTGGGTCTAGAATGTTCTTCCTCCATGTTTCCTCAGAACTAGCTCATCCCCACCTTTCAGGTCTCAGCTGAGATATCTGATATTTATAGGGTATAAACAGGACTAAACCATGACATGTCCTGAACATTGTACTAAGGAGTTAGGACACCATCCTGGGGACAGTAGGGAAGATTCAATGGGTTTTAGGCAGAGGAGAGAGTTGTTTGAAACAGATTTGTAGAGAAATCACTTTGGCGGATGAACTGTTCTGCAGGAGGAACTGAAAGCAAGGAGCCCAATCACGAGGCCATGGCAACAGTCACAATGAGATATGAAGAAGATCAACAGTAGTGGGGGAAGGCATTGAAACAAGACTGATGAATCAATAAGTGAATAAAGGCACATGAACACACAGGCACCTACCTTCGCATACGTGCCTCAGACACAGAACATCCTCACATCAAAGCACAGGCAAAAGAGATGTCCAACAAACTTGCATGTGACTATCTCTGATGAGAGCTGCACCTTGCAGTTTTTGTTTGAGTTTTGGGATTTTAGGGACACTCAGCACTGGGTGGGGGGAAGGTAGAGCAGTGTGGAAAGAAACATCATCATTCTGTTCCTTTAATCTACACATGAAGAAGTCAGGTTTGCATCTGAAAATCAGCTCCTTATTGATCTTCAGCTTGTTAATATTCATGAAGCTCTATCAAGAGGTAGGAGATTTTAACACTGTGGCCCCCGCACTCCAAATCAATTCTTATTGATTTCAATCGGCTTCTTCCCCCCAAGCATTGACGTTGCCCCTCCCACGAAAACCTGTTCCCAAGGTCATTTGGAACATATGAATGGTGTCAGAAGCTGGTGGGCCCTGCCTGCCACTGTCTGCACTTTGGGAGCACTCAGAGTGGAGCGACGTGGGGTTTGGGCAGCATCTGCTACTCTCTGGGGCTCTGCGGGTCTGGCTGCCTCCTAAGTCCCTTCACCCACAAAGCCGTGCTCCCCTTAAGTCGCAGCCACTAGGAGGCAAGGTGAGCCCCGTGCCACTTGCAAGCACGTGTCTACTTAAGGACAAGACTGATTTTTCCAAAACCTGAGATGCTATCTGTCCTTAAAAGCCTCTAATGAGTTCAGATGACAACCCACTCTGTCCTCAAATACAATTAAGTTGAGTTCAGAGCAGGATCCCACAACCAAACCCATAACTCTGGCTCAGAATTCTGTCCTCTCCTCCACCTGCCCAAGGACCAGCTTCCCCTCACGGCCTGGAAACCCAATTCAGGTGACTTTATTTTATTTGTATTATGTTTTCCCCCTCTTCTTCTTATTTATATATTTTTGTTGTTATATTTTTGTTTCATTTTATTCGTGGGAGTATTTGCCCCGTGCATCAGAAGCCTGTCCATGCGATGAGTTGTAGGGCAGCATTAACTCCTAATGATACCTCAAGGAAGGACAGTTGTCTTTGAACTTGGTAAAGCTTGGGGACACCAGCCACGTGACGAGATACTGAAGACAGCCTCTTGGCCAACAACCAGCAAAAAACTGGATTCTCGCAACAACTACATAAAGAGATCCTTCCTTAGGCCAACCTCAGAGGAGACCCCCTGACTCTGACCAACACTTTGATTGCAGCCTTGTAGGGGACCCAGCAAAGCCTCGCTGACATTCTGGGCCCAGAGAAACTGTAAGATAATAAATATGTATTGTTTCAAGCCACTGAGTTGTGGTGTTTGATACATAGCAGTACAAAACCAATGCAATGTTGTGCCCTTTACATTGTTGTAGGGGCATTACAACTTCGCAGCTGCGCTATCCAATACCAGGCCCACTGCGAATCAGCTACGACTTAAACTCCATTTATGAAGAGAGCTTGGTGGGTACTTGGCACTGACTTCCCATTCTCTAGTTCCCTGCCAACCCTATGAGGTAGATGCGATTATTATCCTCATTTCACAGATGAGGACACAGAGCTACAAAGATGTCAACCGGCTTTCCCAATGCCAGCCGGCTTAACGGTAGTGGAGCTTTGCTTCAGACCGGGTCTACATATCTCCAAGGATGCTCTGAAACACTGAGCTGTTTGAGAATGCTGAAACCACCCTGTGGAGTGTGTGGTCTTAAAAAGAGATGAGGTGGGCCTTTGCCTATATAAATGGCTGTGCTGGCCTTGATGATCTAGGTATCACAGATGGGAACACTGAGGCTCATGGATTTCAAGCATGGCATCATGGCTCATCTACACTGGGTGGGACCAGGATTTGAATCTAGATCAGTTAACGTCAAAGTCTACATGCTCTCTTGCACTGCTTCTTTGCTCTGCATAGAGGTATAGCCTGAGCCTCCCCTTTATTTTTATTTATCATCCTGATTTGGCAAACTCCTTTGAATTGTTCTTGCATTTGTTTATCCAACAATTGCTGAGCTGCTTTATGCCAAATGTGTTGTAGGCCCTGTAAATACAAAGATAAATGAGAGAACACTTTGGTCCATGTCACACGGCAGATAATTCTAGCAGCCAAGGCACATCAATGTCATTTGCATTTGTAAATGTAGCACTAAATGTGGTGCCTGGAACTTTCGTAGATGTTCTTTTTTTTATCAGTGGCTTTGCCTGTTGTTGGACAGCCTGCTTTGCCCCTGTTTTGACAGCTGCTTCTTTAACTCCACAAGGTGGTCCCTAAATACACCACTCAGTTTACGCATCCACACCTTTTCCAGCGATCCCCTCTCCTCCCACCCGAATACCCTCCACTCCTTCTCCTGTCTGCAGGACTCCTACTCACCCTTCAAAGCCCTGGCATGTCACCACCTTTCTGCAGCTGCTTCTTCCTCTACCAGCACATTAATTATGCCCTGGTCACTTTTCCCTCAGCAATTTTACACATTTTGATTATAGCACTTAACATATTCCATTTGGATGATCTGTTTTTTAATTTTTTTCCTCCACCAGACTGGGAGTAACTTTATAAATCCAGCCCCCAATTTAGCACAGAATAGCAATTCTATGATAAACTGAATCCAGTTCATTCATTCCACAAATATTTACCTAATCATGGCCTGCATGCCAGGAGCTAGGTTTGGGGAGTAAGTAGTAAACAAAACAGGCGGAAAGTCTCTGCCCTCTTGGAGCCTATATTGTATTGATTCCATTTGGAACGTCTGGTTCTCGTGGATCCCATTGGCAAGGTTTTAATTCGCTTCTTTGTACTGTCTTTCAATTTGATGCCAGGCTCTGGCTACATGCCTTGGGATTTATCTTGGGAAGCCAGTTTGTGTGAACATCTCTCCAAGCCCTGGGAAATCCTCGAGAAGTCTGTGAATCAAGGAGACCATGTTGTTAACAGACACACCAGCTCAAATCTGTCCAAATGAAGTTGTCTTCTCAGAAGTAGCCCCTGTGGGAAGCTACGCTCCTCAACAGGGCTGCCAATGTTTCCACTATTTTTGGACTCCAATTTAGGAGCCGCATGTGGAATTTACGGCCCATTTGTGAACAGACTCAGTGGGGGCAAATGCCCTTTCTCAAGGCTTTATTTGCCACTAGATGATGCCCAGCAGTGTTTCACAGACACAGCAGGTGAATGCACTTACCAACTTGGTTGTGCAGAAGCAAGAAGAAAAGGAAGAACCACGAATACGTGTAAGCATCTTTATTAGGTAATGACCCCATCTCTTCGTAGATGTTGCCCACACGGTGACCTACATCTGGATGTGTACCTTCTCTTCTCTGATTACAATTTATTTATCCATCGCCTACTGATTGTCCTTGAGGTATCGATCTGTATTGCTATATTGATACAATGTCATTGATATATGTCATTGTTACCATTGTTGTATGCATTTCCCTGGAGCATAAGGAGCACCTCTAGGAGTGTCTATGAGCATGTGTGAAAGATTCTTGAAGGTAAATACCTAGCAATCGAAGGGCTCAGTCATAAAATGTGTGCATCTTCAATTTTATTTGTTATCGCTAAATTGATCTCCAAATGAGTCACACCAATTTACATTCACTCCGGCAGAGTGCGAGAGTATCTTTCTCCACAAACTCAGCAAAAACTGGCATCATAATCATGGGTGGGAAAAGGTGTCCCATTTCAACTTGCATATCTGTGACTTATTAACGTGGGTGAGCATTTTTTTTCTGGGTAAGTACTGGCCATTTGATTTTCACAGTCTGGCCTCCTCTCGGTATCCTTTGTCCATTTTTTCCAGCAGACTATTTGTCTTTATAGTATTGATTTATAGGAGTGCATCATATATTCCAGACAGTAACCTTTGTCAGTTATTTATACAAATGTCTGTTGTCATATGAAAGACTTTATTTCATTTAGTCAAATCTATCAATCTTATCCTTTATGTTTTGTGTCCTTTGTTCACTGTTTTTTAAAAAAAACTTCTCTACCTTACAATCACAAAGATATTCTCATAAATTTTCTTTTAAAAGTTCTATTATTTTGGTATTTATTCCTTCAAGATCTGATGTTTGTATATCATCTAAAGTAGGGACAAAAACTTTTTTTTTCGTTCTGTAAAGATAGCCTTTTCCCCCACCACACTGATTGAATAAAACATTCCCTCTCACCATCACTGTCTCTTACCAAGTTTCTGTGTGTGTTCAAGGGCCATTCCACCCCGTTGTTGCTGTTCCCCTGATGCTTTCTTCTATCCCTACACCACATTTACCCTGCTCCCATTACCATGTCTTTAAAATAAATTTACTGTAGGGCGCCTGGGTGGCTCAGTCGTTAAGCCTCTGCCTTCGGCTCAGGTCATGATCCCAGAGTCCTGGGATCGAGCCCCGCATCGGGCTCCCTGCTCGGCAGGAAGCCTGCTTCTCCCTCTCCCACTCCCCCTGCTTGTGTTCCTACTCTCGCTATGTCTCTCTCTGTCAAATAAATAAATAAAAAATCTTAAAAAAAATAAATAAAATAAAATAAATTTACTGTAGGAAAGAACAAGGCTTCTCTCCTTCTTCACAAGTATCTTAGCTATCTCTGGCCCTTTATTTTTTCATACATATATTAGGAGTAAATTCTGTCAAGATCCACAAAACAAAACAAACAAATGAAAACCTGTCTGGATTCTAATTATATTGTCTTTGCTTTAAATTGAGTCCATGTCACCCAAGGGTAAAATGTGCCATAAAGAAAAAGAGCAGGAGAGGTCATCCAGCACCCTGGAGATTCAAGACACTGGGGTCGGGGGTTTCCTCCATCTCCCTGGGCTTCCTCTGCAGGTAGCAGCCTCTTGGAGGCCTGAAGGGAAGGAGCAGCTTATCAAAGGCAGGATTCAGATATTCCTAGACTCACAGTCAAGCGACCATCAGAGATCTTCTGTGTCTCATTGTTCTTCCCTAAGGAGCTGGCCTTCCAATGGTCTTATCACACTGTTGCCAGACCCGTCCTCCAAAAACACGGACATGGCATCTCTCAAGAGACAGTGGCCGTGACTTCTGAACTGTCCTGACACAGTAGCCCCTTGCCATAAGGACCTTTTAAATTTATATTTTAATTAACTAAAATTCAAAAAAAAAAAAATAGAAATTCAGCTCCTTGGTCACATTAGCCACATTTCAAGGGCTCAGTTGCCTAATAGCCACTACATTCCTACCATCACAGAGGGTTCTAGCAGACAGTGCTGCCCCAGAGACTCGCAGCATCTCCTGGCCCCCATGGGGTTAAGAGCCAAGCACTCTAGGGGACACCCAGGGCCCCTGACATCCCAGTCCTCGCCTGTCTGTCTCCCCACCCCTGCCCTGATAGGTTACAACCGGGACAATCCCTCAGCCTCCTTGGAGCATCTGGGACTTTCCTGACTCCGCTTTGTCTCAGTCCGTTGCTATTTCTCCAGCTTTTCTCGCTACCAAATCATATTCTCCCTTCTCACTCCACTCACACAGCACTTCACCTTTAACATCTCCCCAGTCTCCTTCTCGAAGTTTCCCCCACCCACTGTCTGCGCTTCTGCTATTGCACTCGGGCACAATGTTATGAAACTCCATTCTACAGCTCTGCCTCAAACAGTTGTCCATCTCCAGAGCCCGGCATCCTCAGCGTCCGGCATCTAGAAATTGTCAGTGCATGGTTATGGAGCCTGGGAAAATACAAAGTTCCCCCCATCCAAGTTAATCTGGAGGCTTCCAACACCCCTCTGCCCTATCACTTAGCCCCCCCGCCCGCCTCCCCTTTTCTACTCACGCCCCCACATTAATTACATTCTCATCAGCCGTGCGGAATGGTCTGTTGGCTCCCTGTGTAGTTGAAAGTGTGTAAACAGCAGCGAGATCCTGTTCATTATAAAGGCTTCCTCACATTCATTGCAGCCAGTTCCGGTGTCCCCTGATTGTAAAGGAGATAGGACCAGCCACTTGGAGACAGGAAGGAGTTTATTGAAAGGGAAAATAGTGGCCCGGAGGAGACAGAGCAATATATACACATGCTTCATGGAGTACATGACTCTCTCCCTCAGGAGAGACTCAGAAGGACAAGGAGAGGTGGAGGGGGGGTGGGGGGGAACAGGAAGAAGAGCAGAGACACAGAGCAGAGAAGACTATAAAGAGAAAGCAGAGGTGGAACAAGGTCGGAGTTGAGAGAGGGACGCTATCAGTGAGGGGCACACGCACACACACACTCACAGATGGAGGGAGACAGACAGAGGTGGACCGAGAAGCATCACCTCAGAGACACTGAGTAGAGGCTGAAAAGGTTCAGGCTGCTGGGTCCCTCGGCCCACCCCGCATGCTAGCTCTGGGGCTCCGCAAATACAACAGGCATTACGAACTGAGTGTTGGCACACAGGAGGTTGGAAAAGCCATCCAAAGAACGAAGAGAAACCCAACTCAGTTTCAGCCACCAGAATCTTTTTTTTTTTTTAAAGATTTTTATTTATTTATTTGACAGAGAGATAGAGAGAGAGCACAAGTAGGCAGAGCGGCAGGCAGAGGGAGAGGGAGAAGCAGGCTGTCCGCTGAGCATGGAGCCGGACGTGGGGCTCGATCCCAGGCCCCCAGGATCATGACCTGAGCCGAAGGCAGCCGCTTAACCGACTGAGCCACCCAGGCGCCCCCAGCCACCAGAATCTTAAACACAAGCACTGTCAACCCTGAACGTCATTCACATTTATCTGATCCTTCCTCTCTAAAAAGATCCAAAGAGAAAAGTCTGGAAATGCTGAATGTGCTCTTGCCCTATCAGCTGAGGCTCCTTTGGAGTGCCCTGTCCAGAATTCTTGGTGAGAATCTGAGGAACAGGCAAAGTATCACCAAAACTTTCTTGCCCTAGATTTGGGACATCTGGGGTTTTCAGAGCTTGGAATGTACCAGTTAAACGATGCCTGGCCACTGAAGAAGGCTAGCTTCTTAATGACTGCGAGAGGCTGTTTTTGAGCCATATAACAAATCTTGCTTTGTCTCTTTCCAGATGCTTCAAAAGTTTACTCTCAGGCTCCATCAGCTTGGTCCCCAGACCGGGAGATGTGCTTTCTCATTCACCCAATTCATTCATTCACACACTCATTCATTCATTTCTCTGGCACTTCATATGGTTCAACATCATGCCCGGGGCTGTGGCGGCATGGAATGGCAAATGGACTGAATGTCCCTTGCGTCTAGAGAGTTCAGGGCATAGTATGGACAAGCAGACACTAAGCAAAGAATCATAGTAATACTTCTAGTGACACAGTAATGTCACACCGGAAACAAGGATGTATGCAACAAATTAAAAGAGCACGGTGCCCCCAAAAGAATTGAAAGCAGAGAGTCTGCCTTAGTTGCTCTGGCTACCATAACAGAACACCATAGACTGGGTGGCTTCCACAACAGACATGTACTTCTCACAGTTCTAGAAGCTGGAATTCTGAGATCAGGATGCCAATATGGCCGAGTTTGCTGAGGTCTCTCCTCCTGGCCTGCAGAGAGATGCCTTCTCTCTCTGTCCTCATGTGGCTGTCTCTTCTTTTTTTATAAGGGCACTAATCCCACCATGGGAACCCCACCCTCATGACCTTATTCTAAACCTAATTACCTCCCAAAGGCACCATTTCCTAATATCATCACACTGGGGATTAGAGCTTCACCATGAATTTTAGAGGGACACAAATAACCAGTCGCTAACAAACGCTTTAGGGGGGGTTCCTATTTTTTTTTTTTTATCATCGAGGGGCATGGAGAAGAGGAAATCAACATAACCTATATACATCGTAACATCCACCTGGCCCCTTTGAGAAGAATGGATTGAAGATGCACAGAAATGGTACCAGGATATTGATTGGAATCTCCCTCTCCCTTCCTGCCCCATCTTTTTTTTTTTCTTTTCTTGTTTTTATATATGAACAGAATCTGGGCTGAGTGTCAAATGTTTACAGCACAGCCTTTTAACTCTCCAACTTCCACAGACATGGCTCCCTGTTTTTCAGACATTTCTGGAGTTGGATGCATTTCTTTCTTTCTGTTAGCAACTTTCACCCCTTTCTCTGTTTGCCACATTCTTTCTTTTTCCTTAAGATTAAAGCAAAGTTACCAAACTCTATACAGGCAAAGCTCTGCAACACACTGCAGCCCTCCCAAGGAATATGAAAAATTTTTTAGTTCTGGAATGTTCTTTCCATTGTATCTCTGATGGCTGCTTCCTTCTTTGTTCCTGGGATCTTTCTTAGAAACGAACTGGAGCTGCTCTGTCTCCACTCCTGTCTCCTATTTCTCCTCAGCATCTTGCATCCGACCCTTCCCCTCTGACCCAGGCATTCTTGAGGATTTGTGCTTGGTCACCTTTTTAACTCCTGCAGTGTTGCCTCTTGGTTTTGGAGCTGAATTCTGTCCTCACATCCCACTCTCTTTTATGCACCTTAGTCTCCTTTTTTAAGACTGCCTGATTTTTGCCTATGTCTCTTCTCACTTAAATCTTCTTATTTAGTACTTCTCATCTCTGGTTTTACAGAGGCCCTAATTTCTCGGGTAGTAGTGAAGGCACAAGAAGACATTCTTGACAGCATCTTTGTTTCTCGTGTCCTTTGCATTTGGCATGCATTTTCTCCATGTTTTGCAAGCTGAAATTTGTCCTAGAGCTGATGTTGTTGCTGCTTTGGTTATTCATCTTTAAGTGATGTGATATGTAAGCGGGGCTGATGTTTTTCCATAAACATTTTGAGTAAATTGTCTTTGCTTCCCCTTCTGGTTCCCTTTGGTTGTTCTTGGCTTCTCAGATCTCCAACTGGAGGGCTTCTTCGGTGTAAATTTATAACACTCTCATTGTTATTGAGCAGCCGGAGGGGAGTTGAGAGGAAGCTTGAGCTATGAGTAGTGTTCACAGGAATATTTATCTCGGCGGCAATTCTTTCCATGCATGGTGGAGCTGTTGTTGCAACCCGCTCAGGGTCTTGCATTCACATCTAGTTTGGCACAACCTCTACTCCAGTATAAACTTTGGCTATGCCCAGGCTCCTTCCTGGTGCTCCTGCTTGACATTTGGAGGAAATGTTTCTTTAACCCTGATCGGGTTTTCTTTGATGTGGCAGCTACATGAATCCTATGTCTTCTCCTGGTCCTTGCCGTGGGGGTCGCAGAGCCCACACACCAACTATGGGAGCTTCTGTCACCTTCAACACATCCTCTACCTAGTCAGGAAAACTTACCCCTGGTAAGTTGTCGATAGTAACGGTAGTAAGTCGGTAATAACAACTTCATAGGGAACCTCTAAGTGCAGGCAAGATGAAAAATTTACTAAATTGGAGAATAAAAATGCATAAGAAAATGATACCCCCAGCGTATCCCCCACATTCTTTCCTTAATGCATCTGTCTTCACTACGTTGACCCCTTTCTTCTCCATGTGGCCACCACACTAATCCTGGACCCTCCGAGTGTTGCTGTCACAAAGGATGCTGATCCTTGAGGTTCAGGTGAAGCCCAGATCATGAGGTCCCATCTGCCACATGGCCTTGCCGTGCACCTGGGTCTTATCCCCCACCCAGATAAGGGCAGAAGATTCCATCAGAATGCCTGTATTTTGGGTTTGGGGTTTTGTTTTTTTTTTTTTTAAAGATTTTATTTATTTATTTGACAGAGAGAGAGAAACAGCATGAGAGGGGATAGGGTCAGAGGGAGAAGCAGGCTCCCTGCTGAGCCGGGAGCCCGATGTGGGACTCGATCCCAGGACTCCGGGATCATGACCTGAGCTGAAGGCAGTCGCTTAACCAACTGAGCCACCCAGGCGCCCAAGAATGCCTGTATTTTGATCCTGATGATAATGCTCATGCTTAGGATAGAGCTGTTAAGTTGTACCCTTGGTATATTCCTCAGGTTGATGCCTTCTGCACTGCGTCTAACAAAACCTTCTCAGTCTCCATCATTGTATGAACTCATTCCCTAAGTTTCAGTTCTCCCCTGTCCATTCTCTCCCTTTGTCATCTTTCCAATGGGGATTCAGCAAAAGGTGTTGTGAAGAATTTTTTAAAAAGTCTAAGGGGAGATAGATGTCTGTGCTGTCTAATTCAAACATCCGGCTCTTGGATTTCCTGGCTACATCTTGCTACACTTCTGCTTGCACTGTATGTGTCTTAAGGTAACAGTATTTGCAGGTGAGTACCTGTGCAAGGCGGGTGGCCCGAGTCAACAATATTCAGATGTGTGCAGATGAACGTATTAAAGACCATTTCCCAATATGGGGACTTATTGACCAAATACAAAAGTTACCAAACTTGGAGAAAAAAATTCCATTTGGACGCTATTTGGGCAATTAAATTTCCCTCTTTTCCTTCTTTCCCCCAAAACTGAGATAGTATATGAATCAAGTATTTAAGGATTTTAAAGTAAACAGAGAAACCAAGGATGCCTTTAAAAAGTTTAAAGACTATTAAAAGACTATATAAAAAGTGTTAGAATAGACACCCAAGTAAAAACTAAGGTAACACATTGTTAGAAATCTTTATTCTCTCCCTGAATTGGATATTTTTTGTTGTTGTTGATGTTTGTTTGTTTTTGTTTGTTTTGTGTGTGTGTGCACGCGTGTGTGTGCATGTGTGTGTGTGTTTTGGAGCGGGTGGAGATGTCAGAGGCAGAGCGTTAAAGTAATCTTCATTGTTTGGGAGATTTATTTTTTTCTACAATAATCAGGAATATACAACTTTAATAACCATAAAACGGGACAAAAAATCAGAACAAAGGATCCTATTGCCCACCTAACAGGATTACCATATTGCTGATCAAATAAGGAAGAGACATATTTTCATCTATTTCAAAGCTAAATAACCAGTCTGATGTTATCCCGCCCTCCTTCCTGCTTTGTTCCGGAAACATGGAATAAGAAATTTGGGATCCAGTGGAATAGTCCACTATGAATCTTTGGTCAGTGTGGCCCGGAATCTGAATAAATGCCCAGTGTGACTTAATGACAGAGAAGTGATCAATTAATGTATAAAAGTGTACAAAGAGGGGCGCCTGGGTGGCTCAGTTGTTAAACATCTGCCTTCGGCTCAGGTCATGATCCTGGGGTCCAGGGATTGAGCCCTGCGTCAGGCTCCCTGCTCGATGGGAAGCCTGCTTCTCCCTCTCCAACTCCCCCTGCTTGTGTTCCTGCTCTCGCTATCTCTCTCTGTCAAATAAATAAGTAAAAAATCTTTAAAAAAATTTTTTTAAAAAAAGTGTACAAAGAACCGGAGTAATTTCCACAGGTGGCAGAACTACACTGGACCCTCCCATGTGTTATTCAACAAAGGACATGCCCTTTGCTGTCAGAACTGCTTTCCATCTTTCTTTTGGCTCTCACCCCCTGTGAGACAGTGAATATAGCAGGGTAGGTGTATATTATAAGAAAGAGAAGTACACTTTGGAATAAAGACAGTGAGAAACACCTGACGGATTTGTCTTCTCCTGTGATTGATATAATATGACTTTTTGTGCATATACAAGGATTAGGATAACTGGGGAAAGTCTTGCACTTTTATTTTCTCTTATATTAGGGTATATCCAAGAAGCATGTTCTGACAACTTCTCCTGACATTTTGGTTTTAAAAACAAACAAAAATCAGCTCCACCATCTCTTAGACCAAATTGCGCGACTGTCAGATGGTGGTATAATTTCGGCAAAAATATGATAGTTCCTCCTTTAAAACCCTCCTTCCAGGAGCAGGCGTTTGCTACTGTACCATGTGGAAAATTGTGAGTGTCTCTCTTCATCCTCCATGCGCTGGGCTGTGGGAAGTCAGTGCTCGAAGGTGGGGTCCTTGTCCACCTGCTGTCAGGCAAACAGCTCGAGTGACGATTATTTATTTACAACAGCTAATACAATTGGTAGTAACGACTTCATAGGGAACCTCTAAGTGCAGGCAAGATGAAAAATTTACTAAATTGGAGAATAAAAATGAATAATAAAATGTACAGAATCAATATTTCATGGCCTTGGCTTTACCTTGCTGTTCACAAATCTATTCCCGAGTTCGCATTAAAATTTAAAGGAACGTCATGCGACAAGTTCAAGCCCTGGGTTATTTCACGTTAGCTTAGCTTTAGACGAGTTTTGTTGCTGCTTGTTTCATAAAGTCATGAGGACCCAGGGAGAGGGGACACTTAGGAAACCATTTAGCCGGGGGACTCTGCTTTTCCTTTTTTTTTTTCAGGCAGGAGGACAAAATTGTGTCTGGCATACATAGAAAGGTGGTTTTAGTCATTCTACTTCTGAACCAGCTAAACCTTAGCAATCTTTCCTATTCAACCTTGTACCAGATCTAAAAAGACTGTTTTTAAAACCTTTGAGACGCAAACTATTATTTTGTAAAAAAAAAAAAAAATTAAAAATCACTTACCGAATAGCTACTGTGGGCTAACCAGTCAGTAATACCTATCTATGACCTGACTGTGCTGGAGAAAGCCCATAATTCCTACAATTCTCCGTGTTTTCATGAAGCTATGAAATGACACCACAGAGAATAAAAAGCTAGAGGAACAGATACACAATTTGAAGCAATCTGGATACTTGAGGCAGAACATTTGGGTGGGGGTGTAAGTTTTGAGGAAATGCAGACAGAAAGACAATAATTAATATCTCTTTCTCAATGATTTACCAACATCTTAAAAAAAAGACATTGGTACGAAGGGATCGAAATTCACGACATCTACAAAACATGATAGCTATACCAAACGCTCTCTCTAGTTTTGTTGGTTTGTTTTGTTTGGGCCAGTACACGAGGCATTTGAAAAGTACCAATACAGCTTCCGTTTCAGCTGCTTACCATTATTCTGAGGTCCTGCAACTATTTTAATTTATTACTTTGTCGAGATAGGGGTTTGGATTGCACATATGTGACTGGGATAAGAGGAAGAAGCAAGTTCTGTTGCTAGAGAGACAGTCTTGATGACTACCCAAAAATGGCTTCTCGAGGAAGCTTTATTCTTCTGTGCTAAGTATATGAAGATCAGGGAAGGTGTTGTGTCAATATCAAGGAATTGTGTTACATGTGGATACCTTGTAGCCCATAGGGAAACCGAAAGCCTGCGCAGGGCACAGATGAACATCGCTGAGCAAGAGCCCAAGACCGCCAACAGCCTTTCTGTTTGGTCTTGAATGATTTCTAATCCTTCATGGGTCAAGAAGTATTCATGATATTGTTTCAACGCCCTGTATTTTTGTTCTTCTATTCTGAAAACCCTGAAAGATGGATGTTTTAACTGAAAATTAGAAATCTGTTCAAACTTTTAGAGTGATAGGACGATAATCCCCCACGCAAGTTTTATTGTTCATCCTGTGTGTTTCCATTTAAAGCCCAAGCCAGGGTGGAAATGAGAAGGTGAGTGGAGGACCTGCTAATTCTGTCCAGCAACAGCACAAACCCCTCTTGTCTTCAAGTGGTTACACACAGTCAATAGCTTATAGTATATGGGTGGTGGGAGACAGGGGACAAGGGAGTTTCTGGAGGAATATCTTTCTTTCCTTAGCAAAAGACAAAGACAGTTTGTTTCCTGCAAGTGGCAGAGGTGAAGAGAGGGATTCGGGAGCCCTCCTCTTGAAAGGACAGTCCTGGAACCAGCAGTCTGCAGCCCCTGGGAGCCTGTCAGACATGTAGGCTCGCTTGCTCAGGCCAGACCTCTGAGTCAGCATCTGCTTTTTATTTCCCTATCACCTAATTGAAGAACAATTTTCATATCATAAACCACATCCATTTGAAGTGTAAACCTTGAATTTTTTTTTTAATTTTATTTATTTGACAAAGAGCACAAGCAGGGAAAGTGGCAGGCAGGGGGAGAGGGAGAAGCGGGCTCCCCGCTGAGCAGAGGGAGCCCGATGAGGGGCTCAATCCCAGGACCCCGGGATCATGACCTGAGCCGAAGGCAGTCACTTAACCGACTGAGCCACCCAGGCGCCCCTAAACCTTGATGAATTTTGACAGTCATCTACACACAGGAAACCATCACGACAAGACACAAAAAATTCCATCACCCCAAAAGACTGTGCCCCTTTGCAGTCCTTTCTGCCACTGCCCGGCCCAGGTAACCAGTGGTCTGCTTTCTCTTACCATAGATTAGTGTACATTTTACAGACATGGAATCTTATAGGAGGCTGTTCTTTGAGCCTGGCCTCTTTGGCTACAAATAATGCTTTGGAGACCCACCCATGCTGTTGAGTATCTCAGGGGCTCATTCCTTGGTGTGTAGCTTACTACCTTGTGTTTCTCCATTCACCAGCTGAGGGTTATTTCGTTCCAGGTTTTGACTACCATGAATAAAGCTGCCAGGAACATTCCTATTTAAGTCTTTGTGAGGGTGTCTCTTTGGGATAAATACCTGGGTGTGGAATGCCTGGATTGTATGCTTGTGTGTATGTTTGACTTTTTAAGACAATGCCAGTTTTCCCAAGTGGTTTTACCATTCCGCATTCCCCCCCAGCAGGGTGCGTGCATTCAGGTTGAACCACGCCCTCGATAACACTTGGGATTATTGGTCTCTTTAATTTTAGTTATTTTAGGGGTGTGTAGTGCTACCAGTTTGGGGTTCTGGTTTGCATTTTCCTGATCCATAGTGGATGTTAAGAGAGTCTGCATTTGGGGCGCCTGGGTGGCTCCGTCGGTTGAGCGGCTGCCTTCGGCTCGGGTCGTGATCCCAGAGTCCTGGGATCGAGCCCCACATCGGGCTCCCTGCTCGGTGGAGAGCCTGCTTCTCCCTCTCCCTCTGCCTGCCTCTCTGCCTACTTGTGCTTTCTCTCTCTCTGTCAAATAAATAAATAAAATCTTAAAAAAAAAAAAAACGGGACGCCTGGGTGGCTTAGTCGTTAAGCGTCTGCCTGCCTTCGGCTCAGGTCATGATCCCAGGGTCCTGGGATCGAGTCCCACATCGGGCTCCCTGCTCAGCAGGAAGCCTGCTTCTCCCTCTCCCACTCCCCCTGCTTGTGTTCCCTCTCTCGCTGTGTCTCTCTCTGTCAAATAAATAAATAAAATCTTAAAAAAAAAAAAAAGAGTCTGCATTTTGGCAAGAGCCCCACTGTGCTTTATGTACACAGGGAAGTTTGAGTGGACAGAGAAGACCCAGCATGGAGGTGGGGGGAGGCAATGATAGGAGCCGGAAGCACAGTCAGCTCAGGGATGGGTAATGACCACCCACTGGAGGTGACTCCGAAGCACAGGGCTGGGTGCTTTTACAGCCGCATGAGAGCTCTGCTGGCGTGTGGTAGGCGTCTGTGATCCGTCGTTTCTTTCTTCAACTCACATTTTTCTTCTGGTTTTGGAAAAGAGACACAGTGTGAAGGAGAAAACTAAAATTTCCCACAAATCCATGACGAACCGATAATCTTTCTAAGCTAAAGTTTTGGTGCTACATGATTTTCCTATTGCAGCTCTAGCAAATTGCCTTATACTAATTTCTTGTCTTCCAGTCTGGAGGTCAGAAGTCTGAAAAGGAGCCTTCCAGGACTAACATCAAGGTGTTGACAGGGCTGAGTTCCTTTCGGGGGGCTCCAGGGGGAGAATATGGCCCGTTTTAGCTTCAAGAGGCCCCATATTCTTTGGCAGGTGGTCCCCTTCCGGCAAGGACAGCATGCCGATTTCACTTCCTCCTCGGCTTCTGACTCTTGGCTCTTTTTCCTTCATTTCTAAGGATGCCTGCGATGACACTGGGCCCACACGGATAATCCCGGCTAAACTGCCTTCTCAAGATCCTTAACTTCATTGCATCTGCAAAGTTCCTTTTGCCCCGTAAGCTCACATATTCACATGTTCCAGGGATTACAATGTGGATGTCTCTCGGGGGCCATTATTCTGCCTCCCACACACACGTTTTTTCCTATCTAGTATGACAATACTTAAACAGTAAATCAGAACGATTTGCAAATCCTCCCTCCCCTTTCTTGTGAGGAGGAAAGCCACTTTTGATAGAGGAAGGTGAAAGAAGCTGAGAGGTCCGTTAACCCACATGATTAACACCAACCAATAAGGATAGCAATAATAAGAATAATGGGTCACATTTATTCAGTTTTTTTTTTTTAAGATTTTATTCATTTATTTGAGAGAGAGAAAGAGATAGAGAGAGCAGGAGTGGGGAGGAGAGGGAGAAGCAGGCTTCCTGCTAAGCAGGGAGCCCAATGTGGGGTCAATCCCAAGACCCCAGGATCATAACCTGAGCCAAAGGCAGATGCTTAACCAACTGAGACATCCAGGTGCCCCACATTTATTCAGTTCTTAATCCAATGCTCTACGGAATTCATATACGTATCCATTCATTTAATACTTAAAATAACCCTGCCATGGTCTGAATGTTTGAGTTTCCCCAAAATTCATATGTTGAAATCCTAACCCCCAACAGTATCAGGAGGTGGGGCCTTGGGGAAGTACTTAGGTCACGAGGGTAGAGCCCTCATGCACGGGACATTAATGCTCTTTTAAAAGAGGCCCCACAGAGCTCTGTAGCCCCTGTCCCCTTGTGAGGACACAGACAGTTCTATGAACCAGGAAGTGGGTCCTCACCAAACACTGGATCTGCCAGCACCTTGATCTTGGACTTCCCAGTCCCCATAAGTGCAAGAAATTAATTTTTACTGCTTACAAGCCACCTAGTTTATGGCATTTTGTTACAGCAGTCCAAACAGACGAAGACGAGCCTCATGAAGCTGTATCAGTGCTCTCCTCCCCATCATACAGGTATGGACCTGAGACACAGAGAGATTCAGAAACTCACCCAAGGTTATGCAGGTAGGCGATTTCAAAGGCAGGACCCAAACTCAGGCTCTGCGGCTCAATGTTCATTTTTTTTTTTTTTTTTTTTTTTTAATGCACAGGGCTAGTCAGGATTCTGCAGAGAAACAGAGCCAATAGGATGTATATTTAAAAGGAGATTTATTATGAAGAATTGGCTCACACGATCACGGAGCCTGAGAAGTCCTATGATTTGCCTTCTGCAACCCGGAAAACCGGTGATGTCAGTCACTTGGGGTCCAAAAGCCTGAGAACCTGGGGAGCCATTGGTGGCGATCCCAGTCCGAGGGTCAGAGGAGATGAGATGGAAAGTCCCAACTCAAGCAGGTGAAAGGAACGGATTCCTCCTTTCTCTGCCTTTTTGTTCTATTCAGGCTCCTTGCGTGCACACTGTGGAGGGGGGTGCACAGATTCCAACGCTAATGCCACCCAGAAATACTGTCACAGATGCACCCAGACAGCCAGGCAAGCTGACACAAAATGAGCCATCACAGCTAGATGTAGAGATGATGGGGAGGAGAGAGGAGACAGAGGTGAGGAGGAAGGGCGGAGGTTAGCCAGAGCATACATGGTGGCTCGGGTGGAGAAAGGGGTACGAATGGGAATTCTTAGAGGCAAAGAGAGAGCCGAGAGGGAGGAATAAAGCAGCCAGCAGCTGAAGGTCACTGAGCTCTGGGATAAGGCGGTGGAAAGGGGGGCTGTCGGGAGTGTTTCCTGTATGATGAGCAGCCCAACACTTCCCTGGTATCCCCAAGAAGCCGCTGGAAGACCCACACTGCTTGTCAGTGCTTTGGGGTTGGCTGGGTCTTCACTTCTTTTTTTCCCCCTGACTTCCTGCTGAGGTGAGCCTCTGGTGACGGAAAGAAGGCTTGGTTTTACTCAGGGATGGATGCTAGTTATTGTCTCTGCTGCTTTTGATTTGCTTCCTGGTTTTCTGTTTGTTTGTTTGTTTGTTTGAACCTTTTTCCATGCTACAACATGAACATCTTCCTGTAATAAAAATATTTTCCAAAACCATGACATGAATGGCCGCCTACCAGTTCTCCCGCGAACGCCTCATCACTGTTGGTGTAAGTAACGGCAACTGTGTGGGGCCAGCATGAATGGCCCAATGGAAGCGCGGGGCTGTCCTCGGGAGTCCGGGTGGCACTTGCACCTGGGGCTCCTCGGGAGAGTCCCCTCCAGCCTGGCGGGGAGGCAGCAAGGTATCTCCTGACCAGGGACAACTGCCATGTAGCAGTTACTGGCCGCTCCCCGCATCCTCCGGAGAACAAAATGGACTTTTTCTCTCTCAGGGTCACGACATGAATGTCGTACATAGCGTCCCTGTGGTCAGAAAAGGCACACCAGCCGGTCCTTGGCATGGGACTTGTACGATTCTGACTGAATGAACTTCCATCAGGAAGCAAAAGCTGTCAGACAGGTCATCCCAAACCGGACACATTCCCAAAAACACAAATAAGACAACCTTTAATATATATATTTAATTTATGTATATAAATATATATATTTATTTAATTTATGTATTTATATATTTATTATATATATACTATATTTATTTATTAAATAAATATATATATATATTTAGGGTTTTTTGGTTTTTTTAGAGAGAGAGCAGGGGCTAGGGGATAGAAGGAGAGACAATCTGAGGCAGACTCCACACCCAGCATGGAGCCCGATGCAAGGCTTGATCCCCAAACCCTGAGATCATGACCTCAGCTGAAATCAAGAGTCAGCTGCTTAACCGACTGAGCCACCCAGGCGTCCCACCATTAATATTTTTATTATTTTTATTTTTATTATCATTATTTTATTTTTTATTATTTTATTTTTATTATCATTATTACTTTCCCTAGTAATAATGGCACTTACTGAATGTGTGCCGTTTGGGTAACGTCATATTGCCCGCTTTAAATAAATTCTCTTATTTAATCTTCGTAGGAAACTCCTGAGGGAGATACCATCCCTCTATTATAAATAAGGAAGCGGACTCGGAGATCATCCCTTTCCTAAGCTCACAGAACAAGTGCGTGGCAATTTGAGCCTCAAGCTCAGGTCTGTCGGATCCCAAATTCCATACCCTTCACCTTGGGTCCAGTGACGCTTGTGTGGGAGTCTGATCTGAATGACATACACACAGAATTTATGACCTGTCAAAGGAAACAGCTCAGGAATTCTGTGCCGCTCAGATCAGGGCTCCCCACCTCTTCCTGCCATCACCCCCAGCCTCACCTCCAGGGTCCGCATCTCTGCCTTCTTACGGCCGACCAGAGCGCTGCTGGCATCGGGGTGCTGGTCCTTTCTCCCTGCCACCCGGGCATCAGCCATGAACCCTGCCCAGCCCCACAGGGCACTGTCAGATATGAAAGCCTGGCCGAGCAAAAGTGGCGTTTGCCTTTATTCCCCCAGCGTAGCAGACCAAACCCTGAAGCCCTGGACCCCAGACCGGCCTCTTCCACCTTCCTTGTATCTCTTGGGGTCCAGGGTCCTGCCCAGCCTGGCTTTCAGGTTTTTGTGTGTCACACCTGCCACAATTACGCACCCCCAGCAGCTCCTGTGTTGAGTCTGCTAATCCGCATCCTGCCTTGGTCTTTAGAAATGGTTTGCAGGGAGGGAGCTGGGAAGCCGTAAGGTACTGCAAGAAATAAAACATTCGGCATTTATTATAAATAACATTTTAATAGTGCTCACTTTATTTTCAAGTAAAAATCCTTATTATTCACATGTTCTCTAGCTGTATGCATTTCAATTTTTTTCAGAAGTGACTATAAATATAATTCTCTTTTGCTAAATAAGCTAAAAGAAGGTTCGAGTCTATATCCATACCATAAACAGGACGAGAAAAAAATCTAGTATCATTGCACTGGAAGTCGAGAGTGCTAAGATCTTAGGAAAAAGTGGTAATCACTTACTACTTATTATAATTCATTAAGCTTGTAGGAAATATTTAGATACTTAATTGGCGTTTAACAAGATAGCTATAGAGAGTAAATGAGACATTAAATTCTCTTCTTAAATGCCCATTAGATTTGCTTTAGAAATTAATTGATATCTAATTCACTTGCTATCAACTATTTTATCCTTTGCCAGCTGAGAAGTTCAACATATTAATGATAAACAGGGGCAGGAGAAATGGGGACTTGTACTTTCTGAGCTCTGTGTCAGCCTAATTTAAAAGGCAAAAGGTCCCAGTGATGTCTCAGTCCCCTCCAAGGGGCATCGTCTTTGGGTTTAGAGGGAGAGACCCCATCGGACCTGTCACCATCAAAGGCCCACCCATACAGACAACACACGAGGGACCAGAAAGCCTGTCCATGAGGACCAGGTGGGATATTGGCACACACATGTTCAGACTAGATGGAATGTGTGTACATGGCATCCAATACCTGGAGGCCAGTCCTTGGGAACACAGAGGAGACGTGTTTTGGGTTCCTTTTTTTTTAAGATTTTATTTATTTATTTGAGAGAGAGAGAATGAGAGACAGAGAGCGTGAGAGGGAGGAGGGTCAGAGGGAGAAGCAGACCCCCCGCTGAGCAGGGAGCCCGATGCGGGACTCGATCCCGGGACTCCAGGATCATGACTTGAGCTGAAGGCAGTCGCTTAACCAACTGAGCCACCCAGGCGCCCTGTTTTGGTTTACTCTTGACATTAGAGCAGTGGACTAAAATTACAAGGAGGGGACAGGAAGCTGAGCCCCAGATGCCTCTGCAAGGAAGGACTTGCTGCCCCCAAAGCTGGGAAAGCAACCAGCAAATTACCGGCCCACTCCTTTGGGCTTTGCCTCAGGCGCAGAAAGCTGCCCCCAGCGAGACACACTGTTCCTGGGACGGCCCCCAGCCACAGAATGATTGCAGGACACGTCACTTCAGCCGACTATGGAACAATCCTGATGGGTCATGTGTGCTACAAAAGTCCTGGGGGAGTCGGCCAAGCCTTTGTGGATGCGTTAGAGCTCAAACTTTCCCTTTGCCCCATTCTTGTCCATAGATATTGATGCCTGATCAGTATCCCACATACCATGTGTCTCACCATCTGCTTCTGGAGAACCTAATTTGCAACACAGGGGAAAATGAGGGTGCTTGTGTCCACTGCAAGTGCTCTTACTGCTCATGCTCCAACATGTTGAACCACTGGGTTCCTTCAAACTGCCCTCATCTATTTCTGGGAGTCACCAAGTAGTGTTTCCCAGGCATTGCCCGTGGCCGTGGCCAGGTTTCAGCTCTCTTTGATCTTTCCTGCTCTGTCTATTGTTTTTGCCTCTGCCCGAAGTTACGTTGCCTACTTATGGCAATATTTTCTCCTGTGGCAGAAATCACCAGACAATCACTTAATCCGCCTCTTCTTCTCTCTGGGCAAAGAACTAGACTGTATACCCCGCTCCCTGCCCCGTCAAGTGTGGCCATAGGATTCAGGTCTAGACAGCAAGAAGTGAGCAGAGGTGATGTGTGCCTCTTTCAGTCCTGGCCACACCACGCACATGATTCTCTGAGAGCTCGCTTCTTCCACTGGCTGAATGCAGAGGACTCTGAGACTCGAGATGGAAGAAGCCTAGATCCCAACATTTGGCCAACATGGAAGGCCTCCCTCAGGTTAGGAATACCCATTTCCTTAAGTGAGAAGTGAACTTCTATTGCCATAAATCACCAAGAGTTGGTGGTTTATCCGAGACAACAGCTACTGCTGGATGAACTAAGATGGCGCCCATCAGATACCATTTCCTACTGCCAGGCACTCTGCGGGACACTTCTGCCATTTCCTTGGATACTTCCATTTCCTACCCATCACCTCGCCTGCCACTGATGAGACACTACAGACCTAAGATCTCAAAATGACTCTGTGTTCTGAACACACAGAAGTCAAGAAGAGTTTTTAAGAATGTGAGCAGAACGTGTCTCCGTCCTTCCTCTGTGTCATTATGCATTGGTGAATGGGCCTCAAAGTAATACTACTCATACCCTAATATAACAAATATCTGGAACCAGATCTTCAGCATTTTATTAAAGCAGAAACTCCTCTCCACAAGAGGCTGACCCAAGAGGTCAATAGGATCAACATTAAGCTCTACTCAGAATTTCCCCTTCCCTTTTGGTAGCTCGATTTTGGGTTTGAGTCATGCGTGCTATTCCTGACTCTCTCCTCCTTGATCTTGAATTTCCCCCACGAGGCTCTTCACTCAGCCCTCAGTGCAAGCAGACTTCTGAAGGATTGGCTTCACCAAGTTCTCATCTGTGGTTCCATGTGGGCAGGGGCCTCACCATTGTATCCTCAGCATCTAAATAGTTTTTGGTATATAGAAGATGCACAGTGATATTTGTTAAATGAATAATGGATGTGTGTAATTGAGTAAAAAGCAGAACGAATGAACAAGGGACCTTTTGCTGTCCTGCACTGCAGTCAATCTTGGGGAAAAAAACACCAGGTGATAGAAATAGATGACCTTGAGAGTTCTGTGTTTCTGCTGCACTTGACCCTGTCAGATACTCACCCAGCCTGATTACCATCTGTGAGGACTAATTTTTTAAAAACAAGCTTTATTTTCACTGAAACAAGAAAATAGCTATAACCTCAAACCATAAACTATGAAGCAAGCTAGCCAAATACCATGGAATCTGTATCAAAACAAGGTGAAAACCTGACATCTCACATTCTCCTCAGACCTTGAACACAGAACAATTTTTCTTGACGTGACAATTAGGATCTTAAGAGTCTAATCTAATTGTTCTTTGATTAGAGCCACAAGGTCTAGGGAGATGATCAGATCTCTAGAGCAGGGAATACATTCCTCTAAAAATGTCCAGAGAGGCGGGGGTTTCTGAAGAAGACATTAGAGACACACCAATTCCAATCTGTCTTATCAGCCTTCTAGATGAAGTTGTCAAAGTCCAAGAGAGGTGGGGTACATGGGTGGCTCAGTCATTAAGCGTTTGCCTTTGGCTCAGGTCATGATCCCAGGGTCCTGGGATCGAGCCCCGCATCGGGCTCCCTGCTCTGCGGGAAGCCTGCTTCTCCCTCTCCCACTCCCCCTGCTTGTGTTCCCTCTCTCGCTGTGTCTCTCTCTGTCAAATAAATAAACAAAATTAAAAAAAAAAAAAAAAGAAGTCCAAGAGAGGTAATGTAAGCAAAAAAGTAGCACAGAGAGCCTTGCTACTCAAAGTGTGGTCTGAGGGGCCTCAGCATGTGATACTTCATTATATGTATCAACTGACTGGCCTTAGTACCCAGATATTTAGTCAAACACTGTTCTAGTGTTTTTGTGAAAGTATTTTTTGATAGGATTAATATATACATTGGTGGTCTTTGAGTAAAACAGCTTGCCCTACATGATGTTGGTGGGCCTCATCTAACCAGGGGAAGGCCTTAGGAAAAGCAAAGGAAAGGAAAGGTAAGGTAAGGAAAGGAAAGGAGAAAGAGAAGAGAAGAGGGAGAAGAGAAGAGAAGAGAAGAGAAGAGAAGAGAAGAGAAGAGAAGAGAAGAGAAGAGAAGAGAAGAGAAGAAAAACCTGGAAAGAAGAGGGATTCTACCAGCAGACAGGCTTTGGACTAAAATCACAACTCTTCTCTGGGTCTCCAGCCTGCCAGCCTACCCTGCAGATTTTGGATGCCAGCCTTCCAAAATTATGTGAGCCAATTCCTTAAAATAAATATCTCCCCTGTTCTATTCTTTTTCTCTGGAGAACTCGTACTAACACACCATTTAAAAATATCTCTAAATCCACTTACCCCTGTGTCCTTTTTTCTACAACCTCTCATCTTCTAGGAAGAAAAGAACGTCACCAGTCCCAGGCCTCTAAATTCATGGTACATTCTACTTATCCAGCATTTTGCATTGACTGATATATATATATATATATATATATATATATATATATATATAGTCTTATAAGTTGCAGTGACTTTCTTTATGTAGCTGAAATGAAAGATCCTGAGGGGCAAAAAATTGCCTAATGTACCTAAGCACCAGTTTGCTGCTTCCAGTGAGCCACCTGGCTCATTGAACGTGAAATGAAAGTCTGACAAAGGCTGGAGTGAACTACTATATCCAGTGTAAGAGAGGTGTCTAGGAGCTCATTTTTCCTTCTTATATCAACTCTTGAAGGTCTCTCTTTTTTTAAGATTTTATTTATTTATTTATCAGAGAGAGAAAGAGAGAGGAGCGAGCACAAGCAAGAGGAATGGCCAGCAGAGGGAGAAGCAGGCTACCTGCTGAGCAAGGAGCCTGATGTGGGACTCGATCCCAGGACCCTGGGATCATGACCTAAGCCAAAGGCAGGTGCTTATCCTACTGAGCCACCCAGGTGTCCTGACTCTTGAAGGTCTCTTATGAAGCTAATCCAGTATCTTCAGTGATGGGACATTGATGTCATACAACTTCAACTGTTCTCAGTAGTCTACCAATAAAGTCTTGTCTACATGCCAACCAAGCAAATGGACCTTCAGTCAGTTCATCCGACTGCAGTAAGACAATCTATGAATTGTTCCAGCAGTCCAGCTTCTGTCTTTTTACACCATCTTACCTGGTCTTGGACTATAGCACTCTGCAAAAATTGTCTTTAGATACTGCATCTTCAACAAGGAAAGAGAGTGTGTCTTACTCATCTCTGGTTCGCAAACATTCCTGAGTAGATGGATCACCTGGACATCTTGTTTAACCTGCAGAATTCCACTGCTTCTCGATGTCCTTCCCCTCCCTCCATTCCAGGATTCTGATTCACTGGTAAGGAGTGGGTCCCTGGAATCTGCTCATTCAACAAGTTCCCCAGATTATTCTGATAGAGTGGTTCATGGACCACCCTGAAAAACTCCTAGTTAGAGAATTTGGAGTTCTCAACTCGATTCATTGACAAATGGAATGAACAGAAGTTAAAATAGTTACAAGAGTAACTCACCGACCTCTGCAGGTAAAGTCCTGGACTTTAATCCCCTGGACTCAGGGCTAGCTAGTCTTGCATGTTGGTTCACAGACTTCCTGAAATATGGTCAAGTGACAAATCGTTGTTGCTGTCTCCAGCCTAAAAGGTGAATATTTGCTGGCAGTCCCAGACACAAGGAAAGGGGCTCTCAGGCCCTGTTCTATGAATCCAGCTCTTCTGGTTTTTATTAAATCATTTAATACTGAGCAAAGACAAACATAAAAGACCTAGGGAGGACCAAGACAGGAAGGAAATGTTTAGACTTTCCTTCACCTTCATCAGTCAATGCCTACTTAGACCGATTCAGGTTTGTGACACTTTTGTGGATTCTAAGCAAGAGCAGCAAGTCAGTATCATGTAAGGAGTAAGTCAAAAGCTCCCGGATCCATGGCCCATGAATTCACGGATCCTCCAAACCAGCTTGATGAAGCCCTATGACAACCACAGTCAATACCTAGAACCCAGCTCAACTCTGCAGGTTATACAAAGCTCAGTGTGGACGAATGCTGCCTCACATTATAAGCCCAGCACAGGCTTTAGAGAGTCAGTTAGACTTGTACCACATCGTGAAATAGGAAATGCAGGAGGCACGCCCACAAGGCAAGCACAAAGGGCGTGCAGCAGTGACCACAAGGAGAAAGCCTCTCCCGTCTCTGCTCTCCTGTTCCTCCTCACTGCATCAGATCCCACATTATTTCGCCCTTTGTTGCATCCGAATTGTGGCTCAAAAGTACTGACTCCAGCAAAGTCCATAGGAAATAATCTCTAAAACAAAGCTGGTGACTCCACGTGCAGGGTTGATAGGCTGGAAGCCCATGCCAACCTTTAAAATAGAAAAGACAGAGGAGGCCGCTTTTGCTTGTCAGAGAGGAGCATAAATGTATCCCAAAGTAGGTTCAACTTAAGCAATATTATAGGTGCTTGAAACTTTCCAGAACAGGATAAAAGGAGCACCTCTAGTCAGAGGTAGGCCCAGAAGCCAGGAGACCATAATAGTACACAACACAAAGCAATAAACTTCATGACACAACAGACACTTATAGGATGTCTGTGCAGTGGGTTGAGGTGTTAAAGGAAGGAAACATTAAGAAGAGAGAAAAGGGGGTTCTTGTTTTTGAGGGGATCACTATAGACCAAGGTTGGCAAACTTTTTTTTCTGTAAAGAGCTGGATAGTAAATATTTTAGGCTTTGTGAGCCTTATGGTCTCCGTTGCAACTACCAAACCCTGTTGTCACACAAAAGCAGTCATAGAAAACATGTGGGTGAGTGGACATGGCTGTGTTCCAATAAAACTTGACTCCCACAGCCAGGCGATGGGCTGGACTTAGCTCTTCGACCCCTGGTCTAGACTAGTAACAGTAGAATGTGTCATATAATTATTGTTGCTGGAAGAAACAGAAAAGAGAGGAATCGAGTGAACCTTAATGAACAAGGGAAGAAAATGGATACTTAATGACAACTATAATATGTCTGGTTTAGGTGAGGCAAGGGAGGTGCCTAGGATGCAAGACTGAAGGAGGTGCTCATTCTCAGAAGCTTGAGTTCCCATATACCTGGTGCCAGGCACCTGATACATGTTTCAACCCCTGGCCTGATTTAATCCCCACCAAACCTACATGACATAGTTGCTATTCATGCCAACACCCCCTTTACAGATAAGGAATTTGAAGTTCAGATAGGTTAAGTGATTAGCTCAAGGTCACCCAGCTCCTAAGTGGCAGAGTTAGAATTTCAGCCTGGATCTACAAAACATCAACAGCCATGTTCTTTGAAATGACCATTTGTAGGCAATATGCAGGATAAGGGTATTTCGCATAAAGGACAAAATGTAAACAAAGACGCACTATCACAAAAGTTTTTCCGCATTTTTAATCTTCATGAATGTTTATTAAGGAACAACGAGCACCTGAATGTTTTTGGAATGTTAATCTGCAGAGAGATTAGGAGGTCCTTGAAGAAGAGCCCCAAGGCTTTGGGCTGTAGGCTGCAAAGAGAAGCAAAGGGCACCATTGGAAGACCAGGCAATACGGGTCAAACCCGGAGATTTTCTCAGGTTGTCTCATGCCCTGACCCATGCCATCTGGACCTTATAGCATCCAAGACGCAGGCTATGGCTGGAAGGATCCCTGGCTCTGTCTCCATCTGTGGTCCTGGGGCTCACACATGTTTTTAGGGCTCAGTTCCTCATCCAGTTATTATTCATCTCTGTTTATCCTCAGCATTCCATTGAGCCCCTTCTCTAGTTCAGGCTGGATGCAAGATGTGGATGTTACAGAGACCACTGAGCACCACTCCTACCCTTGAGGAGCTCACCCCAGTCTAGCCAAAGATGGGCTGTAGGAAACGGATATTACTAGAAGAACCAGCCCACCTCACCCCATTGGAACCAACCAAGGGAGGCAAATTCCACCTTTCCCAAGAGTGTCATCACATGCCAATTAACAAAGCACAACCTCAGAAACCTTGCTAAACCAATGTAGAGCAAAGGGTGGTGTGGTTAACAGTAGACAACATTGTTGCTTCTTACCCCTATGGGCCTGAAGGGATAATTTCTTTTTAATGGAGGCATAATGATTTACATAAGCAAATGTACAGATCTTAAGTGTACAGTTCAATGCATTTGCTTCAAATGAACACAGCTATGTAACCAAAAGAGGAGCTGCAGTTGTAAAGAGCTGAAAAAGAAAACCGGAGGCAAGAGGGTGATTCTGGCTGGCACACTGATGCGATGTCAATGTCACAGAATCAGAGAGCGCCAGGGACATACGTGGAGGCTGAGCCCCAGTTGGAAGAAGTTGTGGGCAAACTTTTTAAAGAAGTGGGATATCTTATTAACCACTTTAAACCATTTAAATACATTTTCCCCATTGTACAGATCTTCCATTTGCCACATCTTCAGAAGAATCTCCTACCCATGTTAAGACCTTGTTCAAGTGAGTTCTGGTGAGTGTGCGTGGCTCTGTCTGTGTGTCTACTTATAGGGGTGCCTGCAAACGAAAGAAAGGAGAAGAGTCCCACATTTCGACCACCATCCAGGTGGGAGATAGAGGGACAATTTTCAAGTACAGAGCTGGGAACAAGAATCCAGTGAACTTTCCTTTGGGGCATTACCACCATAACAATTTCACATTTCTTTATGTCATCATTGATTTGATTCATCTCTGATCCATTGTTCAGGTTGGATTCTCTGAAAACAGATGCTAAAATGGAGTTTGGGGTATGAGATGTTTATTATGGAAATAAGGATCAACACCCTTAGAGGGGAGGGGAGGAAGCACATTTGGTCAGAGAAAGAAGTCAGATCGTGATGCAGGCCCCATGAAACCTTGGCCAACCCTGCAGGGAGCTCCAGAACAAAAAGTGTTGGGTCTGGGGGCAAGCTGCCTGGGAAGGGCATGACCTTGGGTAAGGCAGGTCTCTGCAGCTGAGGCAGACACTGAACTCAAGGTTCTCTGCTGACTATACTCCTCTCCTTCCTCTGAGGAATCTGGATGGTGTATCTCTGGATGGTCTACCCCCCTACTATAGAGGATAAGCCACAAGAGGATAAAATTGTATCTGGTTTTGCTCACCATTGCATCCACAATCCCTAGCAGAGCATGGTGCATGTAGTCCGTACTCAAAAAGTCTTTGTGGTTCAATTAATTAATTACTCAAGGCAAGAGGTGGCCATGACAACATAATACCTCCATGAGTTCTCAGAAATAGAGACCTCTGCTAGGCTTTTCTCACAAGGAGACACTCCCCCCACCCCCAAGAAAACCAGTTACATGAATTTAAGATAGAAATATGCACGTTCTAGAAACATTGCAGAGTATGGCAGGTGTCTCATGCAAAGCTCTTGGAGCAGATGAGTTTTGAGTTGAGTCTTGAAAGATAATTTGAAATGTATTGGGCAAAAGTGGATGCGCCTGGATGCAGGCAAAATGGTAGTGAAAAAAGAATTGAAATTATAGCTGATGGCGCCATTTGCCAACAGAGGCAACCATGCGTAACAGGGAGGAAGGGAGGACACGTTCCGTGTTGCTCATGTTTGGTTAACATGGGGCATGCAGGAAGCAGATGCACGTGTATGTGAAGCTCAAAGGTGAGCTCCAGAGTAAAATCACCCAAGAAGAGATATTACCTCAATTTCTCCAATTAAGGGGAAAAGGGGGGCCAAAGAAGAAAAGCTGGTACGCTGAGAGGTTTGGGATGGGGATGAAGAAGAGTGTATACTTTTTAAGGTGTTTTCAGTTACAAGGGACCAGAGAAACCCAATTTGAACAAAGCCACAACAATAAGAAGTGACCTCTCCCTATCAATCATTTCTCTGTCTCTGCATCTCCGCCCCTTGCTTTATTCCCCTGCACAGACAGACTCCTTCATACGTCAGTGAGCATCTCAGTGTTCACAAACCAAGGGCTCCGTGACTGCAGAGGAGAAGTGCTCTCCTGTCAATTCATGTTGGAAATTTCCAGGGAATGACTGTGATGACGAACCGCATGTTCGCCTTGAACTGATGACCATGGTTGTGGGCATGTCGAGGGCTGTGATGGACGCAGCAGGAGTCATGTGTCCCGTTTTCAGAGTAGTGGCTTCGGTCACCAGAAGAAGGGGGAAGTGTGCTAGATGGACAAAAACTATAGATGCCACAAGGATTTAGAAAAGGTCTCAGCAAGACAGGCAGAGAAGGAGGACAGGAGTGCAGGAGAATAATGCCTCACAGTTGAGTGAGTTTCAAAGGCCCTCAAACACATACACAGATGGTACACACAGAGACACACAAACACATATACAAACACACAGAGACTAAAACAAACAAAAGCATAAGAAACAAACAAAAACTTGGTGAGTTAAAACACCAGCAATTTATTCTCAAACAGTTCCGGAGGCCAGGAATCCGAAATCCCTCCAAAGGCTCTAGGGATCCATCCTTCTTGGCCTCTTCCAGCTTCCCGCGGTCCCAGGCCTTCCTTGGCTTGTGGCCGTGTCTCTCCAATCCCTGTCTCCATCTTTACAAGGTCTTCTTCTCTGTGGGTCTGTATCTCAAATCCTCTGGACCTTTCTCTCAGAAGGACACCTGCCATCAGAATCGGGGGTTACACTAAACCCAGATGACCCCAGCTCAGATCCTGAACTTAGTTACATCTGCAAAGACCCACCTTCCCAGGAAGGTTACATACACAAGTTCCAGGAGGTAAGACTTCCACATGTCTTTTGGGGATCCACTATTCAACCCACTACACATGAGGCCAATGCATGAAGCAGATTGTGCATAAGACCGTGGAGACAGGAGGAGACCAGCATACTGGGGAGTATGCGTCCCATCCAAAACCATTCATGTTCACTCTGTGTGGCCAAACTAAATAAATCCAGAGCCCAGATATGGTCCACAGGTGTCCAGTTTGGAATGCAGGGCAATCCCGGATGCTCCTCTTCATGGATGATATCTTAAGGGTGAATTCCTGAAATACAAATCACAATTGCAATGACAGCTAGAAATGCCAGATTTTTCCTAAAGCCTAATGTTCAGCTCAAAACTGACTCCACCATCCACTCTCCGCCTGGCAGGAACTGGCAGAGAGATTTTATCACATATGTAGACTGACAAATGAGTAAGTGGCTGAAGGCCATTCCGGTTCTGCACAAACCATAAATCTGACTCCAACAAACAAACAAGGCTCAGTGGAGTGGCCCGAGCCAGGACTGCATTTGTCACTGAACCATCAGAGCTCAGTCCTAGAGCTTCTTTTCCTGGCTAAGATCTGGGGCCTGCGTCCTGGACTTTCGACACCTGCCTTGCTGTCAGAGGGGGCCACATGAGAATTTCTCTTCAACAGCCAAGAAACAGTGAATCCTGGGCCCTCTGCCATGTGCTCCGTGTGTCTGTCTCACATCTTCCAGAGGCTCTGTTTAGTAGTGACCGGTTAATACCATTGATTTTGCTTCTAAAGAAACCCTAAGAAGATAAGCCAACCCATATGGTACAATTAAGAACTAGAAGAAGATCTTACTCGTTGTGCAAGAAGGAGGAGACGAAGTCATTCACGGGAGTGAAAATGCTCCCAGGGGCATGAAGCAAGACTCAGAAGACCAGGAGGGAAAGAGGTTCATTAGCATCAAATCACAGCCTCGTCCTGGACCATGGATCTGGAACCGGGATCACTCATCTGGTGGCAGGTGGATGTCAGAGCTGGCTGCTGGGGATGGCGACGTGTGGAGCCAGGCAGCAGAGCTCTCCTCCAGATTCACAGCGAGCACACAGTGTGATAAAACGTCAGTGACAAATCCCGTGCAATCAGGTGGGAAATCCTCCCTGAGTGATAACACCTCCCCATCGTTCATTCCGGCTGCCTCCGGAGCCGCACACCTGATGCCGAGAACTCACTGCTGGTTTGCCTGCCACTGAGCTCTGCGCAGGTAAACCTTTGGAAGTCTTTCTCCCAGAGCCCTGGGGCACCGAGAGGGTTAATCTTGTCATGTCAAAATTCTCCTCAGATGCCAGAACAACTCAGCATCAATTTGACACAGATTTCTTTGGGGGAATCTGGGTTAATCTTTCTGGGCGGGCTGTCCGTTTGATAGACGGGAAACAGTTCAGGAGCCAGCCTCTACACCTCGAATGACCCCACCCCACCCCCACCCTCGGCCCTGTCTCCGAATTAAAAATTTAAAAGGGCAATTAAATTTAAAAAAAGCAATCTGATGTTTACGGGCCCTCATAGGTAATTTATAAATGTTGCATCACAGGTCCCATTTTGTTTAAAGTATTTAATTTGGAGAGAGGCTTCTGTAGGAATGCAGAATCTGTCCCAGATGCCCACGGGAGATGCATTGAAAAATGCAAAAGGCTTGGCTGACATCAGTGACTGGGGCAGGGATGAGTCCCCAGTTTCCTAAGGATTTCTTCGATCCTCCGTGTGTTGGCAGACTACCTACATAAGCAACACTTTGCCCTCCGCGTCTGCTTTGTGTCTGTGTGCTAAATAAAGTCACAGAGGCATGAATACTCAAGGATCCCAAAGATGCTAGACTAAATGCAATATGGTATCCCTGATTGGATCTTGGAACCGAGCAATGGAAAAACGTGGAAAAGCTAGTGACATCCAAATAAAGTGGGGAGTTTGGTCACTACTAATATACCAGTGTTAGTTCCTCTGACAAAAGAAACTGTGGTTAGGAGGTGTTAACATGAGAGGACATTGAGCAAAGGGCATATAGGAACTCTCTGTCTTTGCTATTTTTCTATTAATCTAAAATTACTCCAAAATACATTATTTTTTCATTTTAAATTTTTTTAAAAATGCTCGAGGTCACCAAACGTGTTTACTAACTCGTCTCTGGTCTGAAGGTCTGAAAAGTAAATATTTGCACCTGGCTAAACTGTTGTAGCCACCACCCAGTGTAAGGAGAGCGGATTGCAGTTCTGATCCTTTTAGTCTCTTTCAACCTTGTGTATGCTTCACAATTTGCAAATTACATTATCTATTCATCGTTTTACTGATTTCTTGTCTGTTTCTCCCGGTAGAATGAAAGCTTCTTGAGAGCATGGCACATGACTATCCCACCTCACTTTTGTATTTCTGCTTCCTCACAGGGTACCTGGTAGATGGGATACAGTAATATAATCTTATTCAGACTAAGAATAGAAATTCTTATTTTTCCCTTCCCTTCCCTACTCTCCACTTCTGGAATCAGCAGCTCTGTCAGTTGTTTAAACAGACACCAAGCAACCCTGAGCCAAAGGAGGTGAGTGTGATGTCTCTTTTCAGACAGAAGATGAGTTCCATGGGGCTAGGAGCATGCGTATCTTCTTCCTGCCTGGGACCTGGTTGATACTTACTAAACACCTTTGGGTCGAATGTCAGGAAACGTGGAACAAAGAAAACCAGAGGGATGAGGATGCAGATCCCATAGGAACTGAGGGAAGAATCTAGATGAGGGGTGGTAGAGGAAGAGAAACAGTTAATAAAAATGAAGAGCATGATTACTATTCCCTAATAAGTGGAGTTTCTCTTGGCATATACAATTTCACAAAACATAGTAGAATGGGGGTGCTTGTCATAACAGAACGGGCCCATCATTTAGTGCAGTTCAACATTTTTTAATCCTTCCAACTTTCCAGATTTCATCTTTGGTGCTAGGAATTTGAAGATTGGTGGGACATAGTCATGGTCCTCCAGGAATATATCATCATGTTGGAGAAACAAGTGGATGCACAAAAAGTATCTGTGTAATACAGAAAGTACAAGGGTAGTTACATGAGTAAGATATGATGAGAAGGTAGAACACTCGGCTAGGGGAGGTATGGGAAATGGGGCTTTTCTGAAGGAAGTGATGGCTGATGTCATGTAGGAGAAGCAGAACTTACCCTTCTGTCTTCTGTACAGGTAGAAGGAATAGCATGAACAAAGAAAAGGAGGAAGTGGGCGCCTGGGTGGCTCAGTTGGTTAAGCGACTGCCTTCGGCTCAGGTCATGATCCTGGAGTCCCTGGATCGAGTCCTGCATCGGGCTCCCTGCTCGGCAGGGAGTCTGCTTCTCCCTCTGACCCTCCCCCCTCTCATGTGCTCTCTCTCATTCTCTCTCTCTCAGATAAATAAAAAAAAAGAAAAAAAGAAAAAAAGAAAAGGAGGAAGATATAAGAAAGTGAAACGCTATTGGTACAAAGGTTGACAACAGCTCCGAAAACCTTTTTGAAATAAAATTTATCATGTTGGGTCTCCATTGATGGGTTAACTCATTTTACAAATATTTACTGAGATACTACTTTATGCCAAGCCAAGCAGTAGGCACATAGGATGTATAGCTCAAGTTTCATGTCTAAAAAGAACTCACATTTCAAGAGATTAATTGCAACGCTGCAATGAGCTTGAAAGAGCTCACCCATAATCCATTCTGGACCGAGATCCTTACTTCAAAACATTTTTTTATCTTGCTGCTGGATATGTAACCATTCCTCAGTCAGTATCACTGCCTAATTGTTTTAAATAAGATTTTAAAATTTATCCAGAAACTGTACATAGTATTCTCGCTTTTAAAAATCTATGTGTAGCTGCCCTATTATATAAATCTCAGCCACGATTTCACATATTTGTGTTTGACTCTTCTTGATGGGGCTTTTACACATCTAAAAAAGCCTTTGTTTCATGGATTTGCTTTTTCAGAATTTTTTCATTTCTTTTCTTGTGCTATTTTTATGTTGATTTTGCTAATCTTTAGATAACTTCTCAAGTTGAATACTTTGCTTTAATTCTTTATTATTGAATACTAATGCTATGATTTTGTTTCCTGCTGTAGTTTTGACCCTATCCCATGAGATTTGATATGCACTAGGCCCATTATTTTCTAAATAGTTAATGTTAGTTTTTAATATTTATATGACTGAAGAAAGAGACTTTTCTTTACCCACGATTTCCAAGTGTTTTGTTTGTTTGTTTGTTTGTTTTGCTTTTTTAGGAGAGGGAAGGAGAGTATCTTAAGCAGACTCTGTGCCCAGCACAGAGCCCAACACGGGGCTCAATCTCACAACCCTGAGATATGACCTGAGCCGAAATCAAGAATCAGACACTTAACCAACTGAGCTACCCAGGCAGTCCCCAAGTGGTTTTTATTTACACCTATTCTTTCAATATCTAGAATTTATTTTATTCTGGTTAGACAATGTGAGCTGTTTAATTTCTACTCATTAGAATTTATTGAGGATTTCTTTATGGCCAAGACTATGACAAACTTCAGTAAATTTCTATGGATTTTGGAAAGAAACTTTTTTTTCCTTCTTATGGAAGCTAATGTTAAATATTCATATATTCAGCCTAATAAATTTTAATATAAATTTTCATATACAGATTTTTGCCTTCACGATCTATGAAAGAATGAAAGTTTTTTGTTTCATCTTCCATAAATAATATATATGAGATATAATGAATGAAGACTATTACAACATCATTTGGATAATACATTTTATCAACATACACTACTATCCTATTTACTGTATTGTGCATTAAATTATACTTTGGGTGATATTAATTATCCACCTCTGCTTTTATTTGCATATGCTGGAGTATCTTTTCTAATACTTTTAGTTTTAATGTTTGCCAGTGAACCTTAAGCTGCATAAAGTTAGATTATTCTTTAACTCAATTTAATTTATCTTTTAATAAAAGGATTTAAACCATTTGCATTTATTGTAATAATTGATACATCTACTCTCATTTTGTTTGAATGCTTTCTTCCTGTTTCTCTTGGGAAAGCTGAAAAATGAGATAAATAAAATTACAGAGCTAAGGGGCGCCTGGGTGGCTCAGTCATTAAAGTGTTTGCCTTCGGCTCAGGTCATGATCTCAGGGTCCTGGGATTGAGCCCCGCATCGGGCTCCCTGCTCGGCAAAGAGCCTGCTTCTCCCTCTCCCACTCTCCCTGCTTGTGTTCCCTCTCTTGCTGTCTCTGTCAAATAAATTTTAAAAAAATCTTTAAAAAAAAAAATTACAGAGCTGTAAGTCCAGCTTACACCATGATAAGTCTGCTATAGTTAAAATTTCTCTTCCTTCAGTCTTCAGGTTAGAAAAAGTTTGAGGTCTCCTCTCTATTTACATGGTCCTTGGGCTTCCTTTATCCATTGAATGGGACCTCCCATTAATAAGGAAAGCTCACTTATTATCTTAATATTCCCCTGAAGACATATAAAAATATATATAATTTTAGAATTAAACTGATGTATTAGTGTTGGGCATGGGAAGTGATCAAAACCATATAATTGCTATGGAAGGGCCTCATAAAATCAGAATGCCTCAGTTTATGAAGGTGTGGCAACTGTCATTAGAAGGCAGAAATGTATGAGGAAAAGACAGAGACCTTCTAGAATAAATGTCCCCAAATTCAAGAAGAAAACTGCCACCTCTACTGGTATGTCCTGATAAGGTTGCCTCTGACACCACCATATGATTGGTGTGAAAGGCTTGTGTGTGGAGGAAGCCGCTCTCAGGAGCATATCATAAAATATTGCACTGGAGAAACAGTTTTTTGTGACCTAAATAAGTCCACATCAAACATGTACATGTTTGAGACAGTCTGGACAAGTTTACTTTCTTCTCACTCCTATCCAAGTCTGATTGATGTAATCTTAGATTTTTAAATTAACAAAACAATTTTACATCATTCATTTCCTTATTTTTCATGTACATTACAGTATAATCATAGCAACTGGAATCATTTCTACAAAACTCTGTATTTTACAGTTTTAGTTGTTTTTTTCCAATTCTTTATTACCATGATTTCCCATTCATTTTGTTTTGTTTTTGTTTTGCTTTGTTTTGCTTTGTTGACTCTTCTCTACTAGGTTACTTATATGAAAATTTTGCTTTTAAGAGAGTATTGACTTTCCAGAGGTCTGTCTTTCTGAAAACGGCTTCCTTTTGCTCCTGAACAGCTGCACCCATCTTAAGTACAGAATTTTTAAATCTCTGTGTTTTCTTCTTCAGAATGTTATAACCATTGCCTAAAGCATTTAGAGTCCTCCAAAAGACCTGAGATCATTCTGGTGTTTGCTCTCTAAGTGATCTATTTATTCCCACACATGGATATTTCTAGCAAAATTTATTTTAACTTTTAAATTCAAAATACCTTCATTGGGCTGTGTCTCAACATTGCTATCTTTCCCTATTTTTTGATAATAGCATCAAGGTGAGTTGATCCAATTAACAAAGCCATCTCTTCAGAGTTCTTTATTTTCTTCTTTGATTTTTATCTCTCCTCTGTCTTTCCCTTCCATCTTCCTAGGATTTCTCCTGGATCTGTCCTCTTATATCTCATCACCATTTTTTTTTAATTTGTCTTTCCTCTGAATTCTAAGAGAATGTCTTGAGCTTTTCTTCTTTTTCAGTCATTCAGCTTTCTGGAGGCATACTGTCCAGTATAAAAGTCACTGGCCCCATGCAGCTATTTATATTTAAACTTAAATTAACTTAAATGAAATCAAATAAGAAGTTTAGTTGCTCTGTCACAAAGGCTCAGCCATCACATGGGGCTGGTGGCTACCAATGGGTAGAGAAAAGAGGACAAACTACAGTCCCTGGGTCAAACCCAACCCATAGCTGTTTTACAAATTAAGTTCTCCCTTCAACCATTTATTTTAATTGTGACAAAATACACATAACAAAAAAAAAGAAGTTTTTTTTATTTGAGAGAAGGAGAGAGCACAGTGGGGAGAGGGGTAGGGGAAGAGGGACAAGCAGACTCTCCGCTGAGCAGGGAGTCCGATGCGGGGCTCAATCCCAGGACCCCAGGATCATGACCTGAGCCAAAAGCAGATGCTTAACTGACTGAGCCACCCAAGTGCCCCTAAAATTTGCCATTTTAACCATTTTAAGGTGTATAATTCAGTGTCACTTAGTACATCCCCAGTGTTGTACAACTGTCACCACTAGCTTGCTCCAGAACTAAAGAAAACATCATGTCCATGGAAAAGTCACCCTCCATTCCCCACTCCCCCCAGCCCTTAAAACCACCAACCTGCTTTCTGTCTCTGTGATTCAGCTATTCACATAAATGGAAACCAGCCTTTGGTGTCTGGCTTCTTTCACTCAACATAATGGTTTCAAGGCTCATCCATGTTGTGGCATGGATCAGCACATCAATCCTTTTTATGGCAGGACCATATTCCATTATATGGCTATATCACCTTTTGTTTACCCCCTCCTCTGTTGATGGACACTTGGGCTGTTTTCACCTTTGGCTGTTGTCAATGGTGCTGCTGTGAATATTTATGTACAAGATTTTTTTGAACACTTGTTTTCAATGATGGCGGCTACATACCAAGAGGCAGAATTGCTAGGTCTTGTGACAATTCTATGTCTAAGTTCTTGAGAAATGGCCACACTTTTTTCCACAGAGACTACACCATTTTACATTCGCACCAGTAATGTATGGGTTTCAGTTTCTCCCCATCCCTGCCTATCCTCGTTATTTCCCCCTTGTTCTCTTTTTAATTATAGCCATTCTAGTGGATGTGAGGTGGTATCCATGGGCTGCTTTTATGCATCCCATGAACTAAGAATTTTTTTTGGTAAAGATTTGTGAAAAAAAAAATTGAGAATATGCAAAGGACTGTGTGTGGCCCTCAAAGACTAAAATATTTACCTATCTAGTCCATTACATAAAAAGTTTTCTGACCCTCGATGTAGAACATTGTCACCATTGCAGAAATATCTTTTGGACAATGCTCTGAGTGTGTAGTGAACTGGTTAGTGCCTCCACTGTAGTTTTAAATTCAGCAATCTTATGTTTCACCTGCATCCATTCTTTCCTAGTCTTAGTTTATTTCCTGCTTCCTCACACTTTCTAGGTGTAATATCCTCCTGAATGTTGTTGAAGATGCTATTTCTAACTTTTCTGAACTTCTCTCTTCTTATAACTATTGAACATGGAGATGTTTGCTCTCGTTATTCAAAGAGGTCCCCTTCTTCTGACAAGCTCTAACCTTTCATATTTTTGCAGAATTTCCTCTCTTTGCTCACCCTGAGGAGCAGAGTTGGAGCTGACACAGACTTTGGCAGATGGTGTAGATCCCTATTTCCCTCTTTCCCATAGAGAACAGTTTAGATTTACTTTTCTTTAACGCTGCCAGTTCGAAAATCCTGCAGCCTAGGACAAGTGGGAATGGGGCCCAAGTTAGACACGTTTCATCATTTCGGCATTAGGCTGGAGAGTTCCCCTCCTTTATGTGGAAACGGCCATGAGCTCATTGCGTAATACCCACCCTCTTTGAGGGGAACAGTCACATGGCTGGATGTGAAATGCTCTCTGCCAGCCTCCTTGCCAAGAATAAGTTTATAATGCCTGGGGTGACCACCCAAAGTAATTTGTGGGGCCCAGATGTGCCTCCCAAAATACCCACGGTCTGCCCTTCCAATCATCCCTGTGGACTGATCATGCCATTCCACCAGTTTCCTTCCCAGGTCCTGCTAAGGCAAACTCTTGCCTTACATGTGGGAAGCGACCCTCAGGAAGGTTCATCCTTCAATCCATTCTCCTCTGAACCATAGCTAGCAAGAACTCTGATCATTGTGACATATAAATGGCACCATTCCCTCTGGTGCTCTGCAGACATACACTTTGTCATTACATCCTGTTGGTAAGGATACTGTGGTAAGCTATTCATGCCCATAGTGTCATTTATCCATAAATCCCAATTTAGGCTTCATTGTCATAGTTTGGGGAAATTTAGGAAATTTAGGAAAACGACACATTACCTTCAGTTATCTATACCTTTAGAAATCCTAGAAGTTAGAAACACGAGGACAGAAACCAGACATCACCAACCTTCTGGCACAGGCTTAGCCTGGTTCCAAGAAAAAGTGCCCACGGGAAAACCGAAACCTCCCAACTAATAACAGATGTTGCAGACGTGATGAGAAGCATTGTGTTTTCCCGGGACCCAAATTTCCAGATGAATTATGAAAAGGAATCCGTCTTTCATCTGCATGTTTGACAGCGTGCAGATGAAACATCCCTCTCAGACAGTAGGCACTAAACAAATATATGGTGAAAAATGTCTGGCTGGCTGACTTGCTGAAAGACTGGATTTTTCACTCCTCATCCAGATGTTTTGGCTTCACAGAGCCCTGGCAGAATCTGCCAAGCTTATTTGCGATCTCCAAGTGAAGGGCGGGACACAGGCACAGAGCATCCTACCTGCAAATGAGCACACGGCACCGTCATCTGTGACATGAGGTCTCACCGGCTGCAACCCAGGTGTGTGGCAGACCCACCAGTCCACTTCCAAGTGCTTCTGACAGACGAGCCCCCCATTTGCATACATCTCATCATGACACCTGCTGAAACTGTTAAGTTGTTATTAGTACTGATAATGGAGTCTTCAGCGGGAATATATTCATATTTTTAATGTTGTCAGTGTAGATTGTTTGGCTGTTAAGGAGAAAGCCTATCAGACATAAATATTTATGCCTGGATGGATGTCAGATTCTCTAATCAGGAACTGGATTGGTCTTAATTGAATCTTGGGGACAAATTTACGCTCAGCATAAATTTACACAGGACACTCATGAGTCTGGATTCGTGGACCATCGAGGACAGACTCATGGAGAACCAAGGGCAGTGCATCCACGAAGAGCTCAGACTCTGGAGCCAGATGTGTGGGTTCGGAAGCATTGGTGTTTTCTAGCTGTGAGCCCCCGAGCAAACCGTCAGTATCTACAGCAGCACTTCCCCTTCCCCACATGGCTATCGAGCACATTCCCTGGGGTCAGGGTGCACATGCAGTGGATGCCACTAATGTCTCTTTCAAAACCAGGTGAGCTATTGGAGGGCTCCCAGAACCTGGTGTGGAGACACTCTCAGTAGATTCTCCCTGCTTGGAAGGACAGGTGGGTGGAGTCATGGGGGGGAGCTGATAGGTGTGGGGAGGGGACAGACTAGGAAAGCAGTGAATCCCCAGAGAAAGAACTGGTCTCTGGTTCTGGTTCATCCATCTTCCTAAGACTGTTCCTCTCCATAAATTGTCCCCCTTCAGTCCCTTCCAAATAAAACAGAGGACATCGTCACACACCAGTTCTTCTCAGATTGACAGGTTTGCTGAGGGGCCTGAAACCAGGCTGATGGGATCCATTTGATGTGTAGACATTAGATGAAGGATGTCCTGGCTACGAGGAACCAAGGAAGACCATATCGAGGGGGCAACAACCTTCACCTCCCCAGATAAAACTCACTGCATGACAAAAAAAAGTCATAGCCTCTACAGCCCCCAAACTGAGCCCTGTATGTTCCTTATTAGTGAGCCTTTTTTTCATAAAACACTCTAGAAAACCATCTTCAAAAAGAAACTCCTTATGTGTCCTTTCAGAAAAAAATTAAGTAAAATAAACCACCAAATACAAGACCCCAAAGTCATGTTGACAAGCGAACTGGCCTTTGGGTTGTTGGCCGTCGCTGGCCCAACCTGGGCCAGGTGGTCTGTGGCCTCTGATGTCACAGCCCCACAAGCGGGATTGTTAGGGGCTGGGCAGGATGAGGCGTTCACTGCTCACTTCTCATTTCCCAGCCCTTTGGTGCTCCCAGATGTTTTAATTACAGAGGAAAGGGAGCGGATGATTCTGGCCATATGTCTCCATTCCACACAAATAAATCTCCTCGCCGTCCCATGCAGCTCTGTGGCACTGAGACTGTCCCACTGAAACTGATGTTGTCGGGCCTAATCACCATCTTCAATCCTTCAGTGAGCATGTTAATTCAGGGAACACCAGCTGGGACTGCTGTCCCAGGGAAACACTCAATCTAGAAACAATTAGACTCGCGTCGAAGCAAGATGCTGCCCCTCCTCTGGGGAGCTAGGTGCTCCCTCAGTGTGAGCTGAGGGAAGCCCACCAGGAGTTGGGTAGGAAGAGCCAGGCAGGGTGGGGTCAGAACAAAGGGCAAAAATTTTCAGCTGGAATGTTGGCAGCCTCCACAGCACCTAGAACCTCAGGCACTAGGCCATTATCTATGGCGTGCCTGGCTGCAGAAGCCCTGCCTTCTGAGAACTTCGAGAGGAACCCAAGAGACGTCACTTACACGTGACTGTAGTGTACACACACATGCACATACATAATCACATATGTGCACACGCATGCACACATAATCTCACACGTGTGCACATGTGCATGCGTTTGTACTGTGCAAACACGTGCACATGCATGCATATTCACACGTGTGTGCACATGCACTCACACCCATGCACACACATATCTGTGCACACATGCATGCACACACACACAGAGATGAGTGAGCTTTTCTGAGGAAATAGCAAAAGCTAGCAGATGTATTTAGTGCTCTGATTCAGTTTCACTAAATGCTAAATTTGCTTTTAAACTGAGCATTGCCGTGCATAGATTAAGAATGAGCCCAGGGAAATTCTATATGGTTTTGGGTTACCGATATAGTTTTCTACAATGCCATCGTGCCCGGGAGTAAATATAGCGGAGATTCCAAAGAGATCAGTATTTTCGAAGCGCAATAGACACTACGAAAGTACATGCAACACACAGCACAGACAGGAAGGAAGCGCACGCACGTTTAGTGAACATCGGAGTGAACTCTTACAAATGTCTACACCCGTGTAACCACCCCACAGATCAGGGAATGATCGTAGCCAGCACCCCAGAGGCCTTCTTCTTGCCCTTTCCAACCCATATCCCCTTCCAAGGTAGAAGGTAGTCTAACTAATCTCCATGGATTCATTTTGCTTCTTTCTGAGTTACATGTAACTGGAGTCACGTGCTCTCCGTGAGAGACCTCTGTTGTCAACAATATGCATGTGAGACTCGTCCGTGTGGTTGTGTGTGGCGAGAGCTCTCTCTTGTTGCCGGACGATGTCTCATTGTCTGAACACCGTTGTCCCTGCTAATCCGCAGGGATACGTTCCAAAGCCCCCAGCGGGTGCCTGAAACCATGGATAGTATCGAAGCATACATACACCGTGTTTATTCCTACACATACATACTTGATGTGATGGAGTTTAATTTATGCATTAGGCACAGCAGGAGACGAACAATAACCAGTGATAAAATAGAATTATAACAATATACTATAATAAGTTATGTGAATGTGGTGTCTCCCTCTCTCTCAAAATACCTTATTGTGCTGAACTCGCCCTTCTCGTTGTGATCGATGAGATAGTAAAATGCCTGCTTGTTGAAATGAACAGAGGGGAATGACGTAGGCATCGGGACGCAGCATCAGGCTACGACTGACCTTCTGACCAAACATCAGGAGGAGCGTCACCTGCTTCCAGACTGGGGTCGACCGCAGAAAACTGAAACCAGAGCACGGCTAGCCACAGATAAGGGGTGACGACTTCTACCACAGCCATAGTTCATTCTACCGAGGATGGGCCCTTGGGCTGGGTCCAGTTTGGCCCTGGGATCATAAAATCTGTCACTGTGAAAATCATTGCACGTGCACACGCATCTCCAAGGGCGGTGTAGGGTCTGAGGGTAACACAACTATTTCTTGAGGCCAAAATGGTATGGGCCGATCCAACCCCAATCTGATCTCTTCCCTGCACGGGAGTCAGACGATCTAAGATAGGTACCTGCTCAGATCCTTTTTGTGTTGAAAACCCTGCATTGCCCTTGGGATAAGATCCAAGCCTTCCGTGCCCTGGAGCCTGGTTATCCGTTCTCCCTCGTGGTACGTCCAATCCAGTCACACCGAACACCTCCCCATGTGCCTGCCATCATCAGCCCTCTCTCTAGGCCTTTGCGGCAGGCTTGGCTCCACCTCGAGCTGTGCTTGCCTCTCCCTGGCTGGCTCTACGCCCCCTGCAGACTTTAGCACACTGCCCCAAAGAAGCTACCCCTGCACGTCTTGTCCACCTGTTTTCTTTTCCGTAGCTCCTTGTCTCCGTTTTCCTGCTGCTGGATGTTTTCACTTTGCTTCCTTCTGTGCCCTGCGCCCTGGTCTGTACAGATTTGCTTTGTTCTGTTCGGCTTTGATTTCTGTGCCCGTAGCTCATTTCAATTATGAAGCTCCATTGAAGTTGTTCCTTCACTTGTGTCTTGACAGCATAATCCATTCATTCAGGCTTCACGCAACAAACCTCCAGGGAATATATGAGACTCTCTGTTAGTAGCAAAGCCGGGGGATGAGGGGGCGGAGTGAGACCTCTGAGACATGGAATCTCTGTCCTTGGACTCTTCAATCTGGAAAAGAAGATGGGATAAGCAGGTGGAGGGGTGGGCAGTGGACGAGGCCTGCAATGAAGTAGATACGGGTCTGAGCGCTGGATTCGCCCCTGACAGCCACGTGACCCCGCACAAACTGCTCACCTCCTCTGAGTACTGGACCTGCAAAATTCCAGACTCATGACTCTGTGGGAGGTAGATGAAAATGAATATGTAAAACACCCAGGACCATGCCAAGAATCTATAGAATTGTCAAATCACCATGCTGCACACCTGAAACAAATATAATATTAAATGTCAACTCTATTTCAATTAAAATTTTTTTAATTAAAAATATTTAAAGAATAGAGTGAGCTCTAAACTGAAGACCCTGAATGTGTCCTATATTAGAAAGGAATACAAAATAATGGGGGCTATGGAGGATGTTCCAGGGAAGAAAGCAGAGATCACAGAAACGAATTTTTGTTTCAAAGAGATTAAAAACAATTGAAACAAAAATCTTCGAATACTGGGTGAGTGACTTGTGAAAAGTAAGAAGTCACCACCTATGTGGCCTTGTGTCAATGGCGTGTGAAAAGAGGAAAAGCATGTGGCCGTCCAGGGAAAGAGTGAGAGAGTGGAGAAGCCTTCCCCGTCAGCCTGGCTGCAAGTCCTTTGCCCATGGAGTCCGGCGAGGCCAAGTTCCGTCTCTGCTCCTGATACAGCTTCTCACCGGGAAAGAGCGGAGCTGGCCAGGTCACTTCCCACATCCCATCTAGAACAAACATTCTCTCCATTAGGAGAGAGAGTTGCTCAAGGGGAGCCCCAGTTCCACGCCATGCACTGGTCCTTGAAAGACTGGAAAATGTGATTCATTCAGCACCAAGTCCAGACATCTACCTGCCCAGGGAGATTTGCGTGACCATAGCAGACACAGCTCAAGGGTTCATGCTCCTTCCCCATCTGGTGTAGCCCAAGAGAGGCCTTCGATTTGTTCTGAGCCCAGAGGGACACCAAAAAAGAGCATGGCATTAATGTGAGCCATTTCTGCCAAGATGCAATATGTTCCCTTGTTTACTGTCTTGGCCAGGGGAGGGGGCTAAGTTTAAGAGACTCCCACTTGTCCTTCACCAGAAGCCAAGGAACAAACACGAGGTTCTGCCAGCTACCAAGTATCTCCATTCCAGGGATCCATGCAGGGATCTCAAAAGTGAGCCCTAGGTAGGACTGTGATCACTATGGACCCTCTGTGAGCTAAACTTGAGCCAGGACTCCATTTATTTCCTGGGTCCTCTATGCCCCACCCCTAATAGGCAGAGGGGCATAACAATGCTTCGAGTCTCTGGTCTCAATGTCAACTAACATCTGTATCCAGGTATCTTTGAAATGTCTGTGTATGCCCTCATTCCCACATTTAGTAACCCAAATACACTCGAGGGTTCCCTTTGGTGTGACCATTGACCCTTGCTGTGAGGTTGCAGGGAACTTCCTCCTGGATTCCCTCCCCGATCAGTGGTTTCATAGCTAAAACTGCTTCATTTCCAGAAACCAGCACTTGATCATAACTTCTGTTGCAGTGTTTGCCCTCAGCCTCTTCACTATATATTCTTGATAACTTTTGATTGTATAGACTGAACATCATACTTGTTGGCTGCCCATCTATTTTGCCCCTGCGGTCACTGTGTTCTATTAAGCATCCCACAACTCTCTGAAGACCAGGGTCCTCTGGCTCCGCTCAAACTTCACCTCCCTTTATGATAATTGTGCCTACGTTGTTTCTTCGGATAAAACGTTTTGGTATGGCTTAAGTTCACGTGGAATCTTATCATACCCATTGCTAGCTGGGGCTCCTGTACCATCAAAGCTTCTCCTTCCATCGTTCCTGACTTACAGAAGACAACACCACCGAGCTTCTCAGCAATACTGGTGTTCCCGTCACTGGCACGCATCTCGTGGCTCTGGTAAATGGAGTGCCCTTTGGAAGCCTCTCAGGGAACATTATTGATGACTTTCCCAAACTTATTCAGGATATTTTCTCAAGAATGCCCTCTTCTCTGAGCCCTTTAATCTTTTCTTCCAACACCTGCCATGGCAGTTCTAGCATTTCTGGCTCACTTAATATGGGTTATGCTTTTCTCCAACTTTCTAGGAGCCATCTCAGAAGTGTGTTAGGACCCTCTATGGGGGTCTTGGGCAAGAGGCTAAATTCTTCATCATTGGAGGGTGCTCTTATCTCAATAAAATCTCCCATATACAACTTAATGTTTTCCTCACCTTGATTCAGCACCCTTAGGATGCAGTCCCATGCATATTCTCATGGGACCCTTTCTCAAAAGGGATCACTTGCTTAGGTCAGGCCCACCACACTCATGGGGATAATAATATACAGGGCCTACACATTGGGGGAGCAGGAATCTCAAGGACCATCTTAGAATTCTGCCTATCACATCTCTAAACCCAGTGATAACCACTGAGCCATGAGACCAGAGATGTCTCCAGAAGTTTCATTTGTAAGGGACTCAGATGTGGGCAGGAGAACTCCCTTCAGGAATGTCCAAATTCATCCATTCCAGACTCCCCACCACCCCCTCAGTAGCCTCCTCCACAGACAATAAAATAGAAATACTCAAAAAGTGTACTTTGCATTCTAACCAAAGACCTGATTCTACATGACATCACTGTTTCTTTTTCAAATTTCCAGGTTGTTTAAAGTTCTTTACTCCTTCTTACAAATTTACTCCTCACCTGTAAGAAATAGGAAAAGGATTCAGCTAGCGGGTCCCTCCCAGGCATGTGGCAGATGAGAAACACTTCGAGGAGTGGCCCGGGAAGCCGTGTGCTATGGAACTCAGCCTCCTGTCCTGGGCCAGCCCATGAGGTCATTGCAACAATGGGTGCCCCCCGCCCCGGAAAAGACCAGGGAGGAGGGGTGGGTTTGTGAGCATCTGCCCTCTGGGACAGTCTCTCTTTCAGTCCCTAACTGACTGCCTCTATGGTTTCCTGCATACATTAAAGAAAATGTATGGGTGCAAGAGCCTGGAATTCAATAGCTCATAACTACAATTAACCACCATTAATTAATGGCTGCAAGACAAATGAGCCATGTGATCCATTTATTCCTGGGTTGCAAGTATTTAAATTCACAGTAGGATGCAAACCCATTTTTCACCACTGTGAATTTAAAACAAGTTTGAATCAGGGCTGCATGTTGCAGGAGGTAGGCGACAATTTCCTTGCTCAGTAGCTCACGTCTAAGGTTCCATGAATGGGAAGAGGCCTGCAGAGGCAAAGAATTCCCATGCACAACAGTAGTAGGAGCAGTCTGGAATCTGAGCACTTGCCTTCTTAAGATAATAATGAGAATTATTATGTGATGAGACTTTGTGCCGGGCACTATGCTAAGAAATGTTTGGGCAGCATTTGATGTTAATCTTCGCCATGTCCCCATGGGCAGTATTATTAATATCCCTATTTTATGCTCAAAGAAATCAATGCTAAGAGAGGTTAAGCACTCTTGTAGAAACAAAGTTTTCCTTTCTCATTCCCACATTTCTTCCAGGATGCTCCCAAAGGGTGCCTTCAGACGACAATGCTCTTAATATTTACATCTCATCCATGGCCTGTGTCCTGACTTATCAAAACTTCCCAAATATTAACGAAATATTCTGCTTACCTCTAGGTTATCAATCCATCACCTGAACAGAAATAAGATTCAGAAGACAAAGAAAAGGAGAGATTTTGATCTTACTTAATAGAAAGCAGAATGAAATGGGGTTCTTATCTGCCCCACCAAGACATTTCTCAATTACAAAGGGAAAAATAGTAATAGAAAAGAAACTTGGCCATCACCATCTTAACCAAGGGATCAAAGCCAATACCACCCGTGATAAGACATGTCGACATCTTGTACCCAGACAGGAAATAGAACAGAACATCACTTCTGTGATATTCATGCCCCAAATGTCCAACCTCAATCTGATCATGAGGAAGAAAATTAGATGAGCCCAAATTGAGGGGCATTCTACAGAATAATTGACCAAGACTCTTCAAAAGTTTCAAGGTCATGAAAGATGATGAAAGACCAAGGAGTTAACACAGATTGGAGGAGACTGGAGACATGCCCGAAATAGAGAAAGGACATTAATGGAAAAGCTACGGAAATTCAAATCAAGTCTGTGGTTTAGTTAATAACACTGTGTCGATGAGGATTATCCTGTGTGGTAAGTATGCTCTGGTTATGGAAGATGTTACCGTTCCGAAGAAGCTGAGTGAAGGGAATGTGGGAGCGCTCTATATTACTTTGCAACTTTTCTCAAAATATTTTTTTTAAGATTTTATTTGTTTATTTGACAGAGAGAGTACAAGCAGGGTGAACAGTAGAGGGAGAGGGAGAAGCAGGCTTCCCACGGAGCAGGGAGCCCGATGCGGAGCTCGATCCCAGGACCCCAGGATTATGACTTGAGCCGAAAGCGGATGCTTAATGGACTGAGCCACCCAGGTGTCCCTCAAAATATTTTTTTAATGAAATGAGATCTCGACACAAAATCTTGGGTGATGTCCAATCAGAATTTTTCTGAAAAATGACTACCTTTACACAGACATGGAGAAACCACTCTGTTTTAAAATGTTTCATTTGGCTAGATTTCCTAAATTTAAAAGGTCGGAAGGAAATATGTCCTATTGATTCACAAAACAGTTTGAAACAAATGTACATTCTGCTTGAGAATGGCTAGCGGAAGCCATGTGGAGTTAGTAAATAATGCATGTCCTCATCCACGTAACAGGGCACCACTCAGGGATCAGAGCAGAGGGAAAAACGAAATAGCCTGTGCATGAGACTCTTGTGATTTCGGAGAGAAGAGATTGATGAAAAAGATAGTCTGAGATCTATGCGGTAAGAAACAGGTGGGATTTGTCCACTTTATCTACTATTTAATTAGCCATTTCTTGGTCAAATAGCACCCTGATTGTTTGTTTTTGCAGAATATCTTATGGAACACAAATTGAAAAAAAAAATAATCTAAATGTTGACATTTTGAGAGTAAAGTCAAGGAATCATGTTTTTGTTTTGTTTTTAATCTTTTAGGGTGAGAGAAACTTGAGCATGTGAACAATGGGGAAGGAGCAGGTGCAGGGAGCAAGGGAGTGGAGGTACGAGACTCCCCAGATGAGCTGTCATTGTAAAACACGTCCCAACCTCACAAACGTTCAGCTACACACACCCAGACTCTCACGGGACCAGAATCACGAGGATCCCAGGCTAGCAGAAATTAGCAGCTCCTTCCTAACCTACCCAGACTTGGAAGGAATAATTTCTGTGCTTGGCACTGGAGGATGGGGTGCAAAGAAGCTAGCTCAGCTGGAGGGTCAAGAGATGGATACAGTCTTCAGCTGCTTCTTCCTGGCCCACAGGACAGGTGGCCCCAACGGCGAGCCCATAATGGCCTTGATGGGCCTGCCAGCCCCTCTTCAAGACAGGGATGCCTTCCCAGTGTGCACCGCGTCTGCGAGCTCCCTTGTGTTGCATAAGATGTGATGGGAACATGGTCCCGTGGAATTAGGCAGCACAGAGGTGCTTCTGATGCTCTAGATAACTTCACCTTGAACTCCCAAATCTACGTATTCATGCTGCTTCTTTGGGGGTAGGCCCTCAGTGCTTCCCTGCATTTTCCCAAAGCCACACTCAAGCTTGTCATATCCATTCATTGGAAATCCATGATGAGAGTTGCACCTGTGTTCCTCACTGGAGGGTCTGGTGTGTGTGCCTGGTCCCTCTCCGATCTTCCTGGCTCAGTCACAGTTAACAATAGCACCTCGTCACATGGACAATAACCTGACAGGGACAAATGTCTGATTAAGCTGCTAAACATTGCTGGCCACACCATAAACTTGTACCCACAAACATCTTTAGATCATTTTGCAAAGGTTGAGACTTTTATTATTCAAAGAACACAACCTTTTTTTTAATTTTTTATTGTTATGTTAATCCCCATACATTACATCATTAGTTTTAGATGTAGTTCCATGATTCATTTTGTGCATAACACCCAGTGCTCCATGCAGAATGTGCCCTCTTTAATACCCATCATCAGGCTAACCCATCCTCCCACCCCCCTTCCCTCTAGAACCCTCAGTTTGTTTTTCAGAGTCCATCGTCTCTCATGATTCATCTCCCCCTCCGATTTCCACCCCTTCATTCTTCCCCCCCTGCTATCTTCTTCTTTTTTTTTCTCTTAACATATATTGCATTATTTGTTTCAGAGGCACAGATCTGTGATTCAACAGTCTTGCACAATTCACAGTGCTCACCATAGCACATACCCTCCCCAATGTCTATCACCCAGCCACCCCATCCCTCCCACCCCACCCCCCACTCCAGCAATCCTCAGTTTGTTTCCTGAGATTGAGAATTCCTCATATCAGTGAGGTCATATGATACATGTCTTTCTCTGATTGACTTATTTCGCTCAGCATAACACCTTCCAGTTCCATCCACGTCGTTGCAAATGACAAGATCTCACTCCTTTTGATGGCTGCATAATATTCCATTGTATATATATACCACATCAAAGAATACAACCTTTAAAAGGAAACACACCAAAAAAAGGTAAAAACAGACGATGTTTATTTCTGTGTCACTTTAATATATATTTTAAAACAATTGTCAATAACATACGTATCCAACAGCAGAGAAATGTAAATAAAATACCAATTTGATGAAATAGTATACAGCCAATAAAAATGTTAATTAGCAATATGAGAAAGCAACTCCACATTTGTTTATGATATAATGTTAGATGAACAAAGCAGAATACAAAGTTTTAAGTACACTAGGAGTCAAACTGTAAAAACTGGGGCACCTGGGTGGCACAGTCGGTTACGCGTCTGCCTTTGGTTCAGGTCATGATCCCAGGGTCCTGAGATCGAGTCCTGCATCAGGCTCCCTGCTCAGCGGGGGGCCTGCTTCTCCCTCCTCTGCCCACCTGTGTTCTCTCTTGCTATCTCTGTCTTTCTCTCTCAAATAAATAAATAAATAAAATCTTAAAAATAAAACTGTAAAAACTGTGTTTGCATGAGAACAGTGTCTGGAGCCAACATGAGAGATGAAAACAGCTTTATTTGGGGGTTTTTTTGTTATTGTCATTATAATGGTGTGGCCCAGTAAACAAAAAACTTTTAAAATGAAAGATGAAAGAGTTCAACCAAAAGCCAAGCAATTTTCAGGGAGAAAACATTTATCGTTGAGTACTTTTTTGTGTGTTTTTATTCCCAGGGAAAAAATATTCCATTTGGGAGAATGGATTATGTTTAAAATGATGCATAAAATATCTAGAAAAAGATCCCGAGCTTTGCTTCTTCCAGCCTTGAAGGCTACAGTGGGTGGTTTCCCTGCAGAAACAAGCCATGTCAGTGGGTTCAGTGGATGGAAGGGGCTGGGGGTGGCGGGGGGAGGTGCAGAGAGAAGGGTGTGTCTGAATCTCCCACGGAGGCTTTTCATAAACACAGAGGCCCATCCCTCCAGCCACTGGAGATTCTGAGCCCAGTCCCTGAACTTGGGAAAAGTTCCCTAAATCACCCCAGCTCCTCCTGGTCTCCCACCTGGGGCCACAGATCTGTGGTTTTCCCTCACTGCATTTGTTCTATCCAAGGGCGGGCCATAAAGGGCAGGACAGGAATGCTTCATAAGGCTCCGTTCCGCCTCAGGGAGCACTACCATTTGCCCAAGAGAAGGAAGAATCTCATGTTCTCTTGGCCTTTCCTTGTTCTCTTGCCTGGACTTTGAAAGAATGAAAGATGAAGGAATCCAGAGAGAGAGGTAGAGGCCACCTTCCCTTTGCACAAGGGGCCAAAGCCTGAGCAAGTGCAGACAAGTCCAGGGGGGTTGCAGTTAGAGAAATTCAAATCTGGCTCTTCTCAGCATGTAGCCTTGAGATTGAGAGGGTATAGGAAATTCGCTTTTTTTCTTAAAAGAAAGATAAACCAAATATTCTATCCCTTAGCTACCTGCCCGATCTAATGTTTCTGCCATGTCTTATTTCCCCATGCCTTTGAATAATAGATGTTTCCTCTCCCTAGAATGATTTCATGGCATTTCTTTGCCCATGAAATTCCCATTCCCTCTCAGAAAGGTGAGTATTCCCACCCCCATCTTACAGATGGCAAAACTGAAGTTAAATGACTCGCTGGAGGTGACACAAGACTGTGGATCACAGATCTGTTTAAATGAAAACCCCAACTTCCTTCTACCACACTGCACCCCATTCATACACTGAGCATGTAATAATATAGGGTCTCGGGGTCTACCCAACTATTTTTATTGTTATCAGTTGTTTAAAAGTGGTTCTTCCTCCCTGGGCTTAGCTCACATTAGAAGCCCAGTGCCTGTTGAAAGCATATGAAAGCTACTTTGCTGTGTTTGCCTATATTCCCGGGCACACTCCTAAGAGCCTGATCCCAAACCACCGCTCCTATCTGCACCATAGCACGAGGACCATGCCCTGGCAGGGAGGGCATTCTCACGATGTGCATTCACATATAAGCCACGAGTCAGGCTGACTGTCTTTCCTTCTCAGCAAAACGGTGAGACCAAAGCTTCAAAAGATTCAAATATTCTGGAAGGGAAAAAATGTCAGTTGCAAATACTGTTTCATGTATCTCATGAAATATGCATTTCCAAATGCAGAAAGATGACCAGACACATTGTATTCTGATACAAGAACAGACCTGCTGGCAGGAGGAAAAGCCTTCCTGTATGTGATTTCTGCGGATGTGGGTCACGATGGAGACAGTGCACGGAGCCCTCTGCAGCAATCCGGACTCACTCGCTTCCCTGGACAGCCTGCTGTCAGGCCCGCCAAGGCTCGCAGGTACCAGCCGACAGCAGGGGCAGGCACAGGGCTCGGAGCTGCCAGGGGGTGTGCTGGTAAATGTTTAAGAGTCAGCTCTCTTGGGGAGGAATGGGGAAGGTGTGCCCCGATTTGTAGCGTGCGCCAATTTCTGTGGTGTAAACATTCCCAGCCCGGCCATCTTCGTGCGACCAATGTGACATTGACTAGTAGTTAGCACAATCGTGGAAAAATTAACAATCGGCTCTTGTGCGCTGCTACAAGCCAGGTCCAGTGCACACTGGGGACTGCCACCCCTCTTATGGCAACTATTTTAGGGATGAAGGGCACGTCGGAACATGATTCGGGAAATTCTTTAAATGCTACACGCCCGATCAGCATCTCAGAACACTTTTTAACACACAAATATCATCGACCCAATAAAACATGTGCTGCATAGCCATAAAATACAATGTTAAAAACACGAATACATATTTATCTACATATCTTTATCTCCCGCCCCTAAAAGGGGATTCTTTTTTTTTTTTTTTTTTTTAGTGATTCTTTTAGATTGGTGTGTAGTTCCCTCTGCTTCCCCTAAGTATGATAGCAGACCAAACTGTATCATAGTGAGCACAAGAGAGAAAACAGCAAGAGGAAAGAGAAGGCGGTATATAACACTTCCTCGTTTGTGATACTAGATAGCAAAGTAACTGGGCCGGGAGGGAGGCACAGGTTGTGCACTGCTCCCAGGTTCTTGGGCTGAGGGCTAAGGGAGGTGGGCTGGCGCAGGCGTCCAAGGAGGTCAGCGTACATCCGTCCTGCCAACACCCTTTATTTCACAAAGACGTCAAGTCTACTACATGGACAGAAGTGGTAGGAGAGTTGCCATTCTAAATCTGAGAGGTTTTCTTGTGCCTTTCCCCTGGTAGCTCCTTGGCTTTAAGCTCTCCTCGGGCTCTTCACATGTTTCTCCAGGGACTGAGTCTTGGGTCAGGCGTCCCGAGGCCAACCCTGAGATGAGGCTCGGCATACAAGTGATTTATGAAGACGGTACTGCCAAGGGAAACTGGGAAGGTGTTGGGGGCCTGGGGGGAGCAGGGCAGGAAAGGGGTGAAGCCATATGAGGGTGCGATTTCAGGCGAAGCCCCACAGCCAGTCACCCAGAGAACTCCGGAGTGTGAGTTACCCTCAGAGTTGTCACCCTCACCTCGGACTAGGGAGCAGTGATACTCCTGCACCCCCTTGGTCACCAGTGAAGGGCCAGCTGGAGGGCATACATTCCAAAGCACCCAGACTCACCTCAGCGTGGGCACAAGGGCTCGGGGGACACTGCAGGTGTCGGCTGTTTGGAAGGAAAGCTCACTGCAGAAAAGGTAGACGGAAAGGAGCAAGGGGATCGGCACAGGGTGCAAACTCCAACCCCACAGGGCTGAATAAGAAGGGAATGGGGGCGGAGACCTAGAGACATGAGCTCTAAGGGAGTCCGCAGACATTAAACGAATGCACGCTGGTTCCCCCTGCGTGACTGTGTTCCGTGCGATCTCTGTGCCCAGAACAGACCCGGCAGTCCCTCACCTGCTCTTTGAACAGTCACCCACCCACCCCCCCGTCTCATTCTCCCTCCCTTTCCCCTTCAGCGGAACAGAAGAAGAGGGATCAGGCAGCATCACCGTGAACCACATTTGTTCACTCGAGAGCCACAAAACACCTACAGGAGTGAAGAATTGTTTGCACATAAGTCTCTCTCGTGCCGGGCATTGTTCCAAAGCTCCTTTCTAAGTATCACACTTTCGCGGGCTCCCTGGGAAGACTGGATGCCCGTGAAGGTAGGAGTGACCACAGCCCAGCTCTGTTTGGAGCTCCTTCTTCTCCACCAACACCCGCTTGTCCCTGCTGGTGAGAAGCCTGAAGACACCGCTACCTCGTCCATCAGCCCTGCAGTCTTCCGTGACACAACATCCACGGGGACCATGTCTGCACCTGGGCGAATCAAAGTTGTACTGCAGGGCCAACAAACTCAGGCCGCGGGCCAAAGCTGCCCGCTTCTGTCAATGACATTCTATTGGACCCCAGCAGGGCACATTTGCTTCCGTACGCTCTCTAGCTGCTTCGGCTTGCATGCTCGGATGACAAAGGCGAGGCACTGGGACGGAGTCTGAATGACCTGCAAAGCCTAAAATAGTTAACAACAAATCCTTTACAGAAAGTTTGCTGATCCTTGTCCGGCAAGGTCTGGCAGCGCTCAGACACAAACATCCAAGACATTTGCAAACTCCGCGAGCACTTTCTCAGCCTGTGTTTCACGCAAGTCCAGAGCAAGGAGGGGACAAGAGCCCTCTAGGAGAGACGCCACGGGAAACAAGGCACAGCCTGCCATCATGGGCATGACAGAGCCGGGGCTTTGCCGGTGAGCCGGGCGGGAGAGCATCTGCCACTCAGGAGGCTGCCCGAGGTCACATGCCCTCCCGGGACTCCAGCAGTGTCTGTCATGGACATGTTCTCCGGGGCCAGATTGGCGCAGCGGAATTCCAAAGCTTGGGGCCAGGGTCAAGTTCTGGCACAGAATGGGTGCTGCCGACATGGATCTGGAGAGGAGAGATGGAGGAAGGGAGAGCTAGACGAAAAGAAAAGAAGCAGGAGAGGAGGACAGAGAAAGTCAAACCATGCTGGGCTCCGCTGGCTTGTTGTTTGGAAGGTTGGGATTCCCGGGGCTCAGTCCGCAGCCACACTCAGCCATGCGGCACAGGAAGACCTCGAACCGGGCAAGCGTTTTTGTCTTCTCCAACTTCTCATCAGAAGGCCCAGTGATTTCCAGCCATGCTTCTGAAAGTATTCTCACCCCCTAAACCGCAGCCTCCTCCATCCTCCTCCCCAGCTCTGCCCACTCCCTGTGCCCTTTCCTCCTGCCCCACACCCCACCCTGCCCAAAGAGACTCCTTAGAGACAAGAGGACAAGAGAAGACCCCACACAAGTCAGAGTCCTATTTAGTGGGCAAGGGAAAGGCGAGCCTCTGAGCTGCTTCTATACGAGGAAATTTCCACCAGAAGGCAATGGCTGAGGACAGACTTTTAAGGTTGTATGACCTCAGGCTATTTTACTTAATCTCTCTGTGCTGCAATTTCCCCATCTGTAAAATGGGAATGCTAGTAACAGTATTCATCCTTTGATAGGTTTGTTATAGGACTGAATGAGTTAATTCCTGCAAAGCGGTAAGATCTGTACTAAGCCCATAAATCCCTATGTACATGTTTGTTAAATAAAATCTAATCTTTGCAAGCTACTAGATCTTATCCCTGAGGTCGGGCCTCCTGGGATGGAAAGTTTGTAAACTTTTTCTAAAATGTTAAAAGAAAGTAATGAAATATCCCAAAGTCATTGATGTCTTCAAAGAAAAAGAATGTGCCAAGAAAAAAATATCATGCTAAAATAGTATAGTAAAACTTAATGGGGTGGAGTAATGACATCATTTTAGGGCTTACTAAAAAAAAGCAAGCGTGGTCTTAAAGAATCAGGAGTGGTTTTTAAATGTAAGGATGTCCCCATGTCTCATGAATGCTTTGGTGTTTCCAATACGATGGTAGGAACTGAGTACCTGTTCAGGAAGAGCAGGGGGACCAGGTAAGCACACCTCCAGATTCAAGTAACTGTTTCCTGGGCTGGTTGCCGCTGCTGGGGCATCTCTAGAATGTGAGGTACTAGTGGATTCTAGGAGGTGCCCTGTGTGAGAGTCACATATTAACTCCTCATGAGCAGGCTGAGCTATTACTCACCAATGTTAACAATTAGTGAGTGTTGCTAGGCTGCTTGAGACCCTACCATGACTTCCTGGCGCATACCTCAGCATGCACCATAAGTCCTCCATGATCAGCCAAAAACCCCTTCTCCATCCCTTCTTTTCCCACTCTTCACCACCCCTAGTTGGCTCTATCCCTCCTAGACTTTTACCTCAAGCATGCCCCAGGGCCTTTGCACACACTGCACTCTCAGCAGGGCGCTCCTTTCTCCCTACATGAAACTCCCTGGCCACCCTCACTGTCATAGATATCCTGCTACCTGTCCAAGCCCTTTCTTTACTTTCTTCATTTAAGTTACTGCAATTCGTCACTATACATTTTCTGAACTATTTTCTTGCGTTTTTTTCTGTTGCCTGTCTTGCCTCATGAAAATGTGTCTTCCATGAGAGACCAGTACCAGGGCTTCGGAGAGGTGTATTCCTACTTGTATCTGAAACACCTACGGTAGGTCTGACGCGTGGTCAGAGCTCAGGACAAACTCAATGGACAGATGACTGAAGATGGAGAGTTCATGGGGGGCCCCGGCAAACACAGTCAGGGCCCCACTCCTCACTTCAACGCGTGTTATCTTGAGCAACATGTCTCTGTGCTCTCAGTTAATGCCCATAAAAATTGATTAGAACAGAGCTCAGTACCTGAGGTTCATGCAGTGACTGTTGTTCTTGTTACTGAGGTCTCAATTTCCCCCTCTAGCAACTACAAAAAAATAACCTGGTCTCATCTCTCTCTTGTGGACTGTCCCTCAGTAAGCAAATGACAATAACTCATACCGACAAGGGCATAAATGTAATGTCTATAAGAAGAGCTCCAAGACCTCACCCCAAAGGTCTCACACTGCTGCAGAGGGCGTGCGGCAGATCCAGCTCCCCGCACATTACAGCAGACAAGCAGCCTCAACGCGGGCAGGTGGGGGGCAGGGGGGAGACCAGCCCGCACAGCATACGGACATGCAGCGAAGCATATGGGTTTGGTCCTAGAGACAGAGTCCCCATATGCTCCCTGAGCTGGGCCTGCCTTGCCCACTCCCAGGCTCCCCACACTTTTGGCTGCTTCATAAATCAGCCACTTCCCAGTGCTCCGGCTGATCCATGTGTGATTAATGCACACATTTGCCTGCAGCCTGGAGAGAACCCCAGGTACAGGTGGAGAGGAAGAAAAAAGACTTAATTGGAGTTGGGGGGGGAGGAGGGAAGAGGAGGTCATTCCTCATTGCCACTGAGCCAGCGCTGTGTTTAGAAGTCCTGGCTTCATAAGAGTGAGTTATCTTGGAAATCTGTCTTACAAACTCCCCAGGAACCCCACCGGAGCCGAGCATATAGCCTGGACCTTACCTACGAAGACTCAGAAACCTGATTGCTCGCTTCCATCCCGTCCCACCCTCCATGATTCTCCTGGGCCTTTTCATCTGAGCTTAAACACACATTTAGATCCTGTAAGAAACCAACAAGCTGGGGTCCCTGGAGGCAGTAAGACTAGATGTGCCAGGCAGCAAATCCACTCAACTGTGTTTTAGACCAATATTTGCTAACTGTGCTCAACAGAGGGCAAAGGGTTTTATGCAGTTACCACAGGAAGGGAGGGCTCCAGGGCCCCACGGCTGATTCAGCCAGAGAAATTCTGCTTTGACTTTGTTTTACATGTTAGGCTGTTCAAATACGATTTAGTTTTGATTTTGTTAGGGATCACGTGGCTGAAAAGAGTTGAGATCCACTCAAATTAAAAATGCTGCAGATACAGGGAGGAGTGTTTCCTTTAAAAAAAAAAATACAACGCTAAAATTAATGATGGTTTCCATTCACTGGGCAGGAGGCAGGGCAGCACCGTAATTAATAACAGAGACTCTAGGTCACTTTTCCGCTTGGTAGTTGAGGGACTTTGGGCAAGAAACTTTCTCTTCCCTAAGCCTCCATTTCTTTATCTGTGAAATGGGGATAATAAATGGTACCTGACTTGGAGGCACCCTGGGGAAACTGAATGAGATTAATCCACACAGTACATTTGCATGATGCCTAGGACATAATAAATGACTAATATGTATTTGCTATTATTTTTCTTCTTCTTTTTTTTTTTAAAGATTTTATTTATTTATTTGACAGAGCGAGAACACAAGTAGGCAGAGTGGCAGGCAGAGAGAGAGGGAGAAGCAGGCTCCCCGCCGAGCAGGGAGCCCTATGCGGGGCTCGATCCCAGGACCCTGGGATCATGACCTGAGCCGAAGGCAGACGCTTAACCGACTGAGCCACTCAGGCGCCCCTATTTTTCTTCTTATTCTGTGTGTCACTTACTGGGCCAAACACATTATATGCTTTATCTTTAATCTTCACATCTTTATAACATGGAGGTTTACTGCAATTTTATGGATTTGGACCCTGAGAGTAAGACCTTGGCCTTGAACAATGGTCCCAGAACATCTACTCACATCGTGGAGAACATTGGTGTTCTGGGGAGCCCAGTTTGAGAATAATCCGTTTAGCTACTCTATTTTATTCCTACTTCCCTGAAAACACCTGCAATTTGATATTATTAGGCTTTCTGCTTCATTTTCTTGCATTTATTCTCTTATACACATTCATCCATCTGTTCACAGAACTACCCATTCACTTTAATAGACATTTATTAAATGCCTACTTAGTGTCAAGAACCTTAGAAGTCACTTTATTTCTCTGAAGATCAAAGTTCCCTTCAGTAAAATGGGGGTATTGAGATGAACTGCAGTGTAGGAATTTTATATAAAATGAAATAAATCACCTAGAAAGGTTTTGCCACCCGCAAAGTATTCTCTCTGTGTTAGTTAGGGATAGAGTGACCATACAACTCTGCTTGCTTAGACATTCCTGGTGTACTTATAAGTTGCGTCCCTTTTATTCTAAAAATGGTCTGCTTTGTAGGATAAATCCTATAGTCACCTTAATTATGAAGATGGAAGTGTTAACAGTGTATATGTACATTGGTTTATCTGGAAGGAGGGGCTAAATTTCCCTCTGCAGAAGTTTAGAGACCAGGTTAGGGATAACAATGGCTCTGAGTATGTGTATGGGCTACTCTCTTCTATTTGCAAGGAGTCCATACAAAACCACAACCCTAGAGGAGGACCAGGTTTGAGAGACAAATATGTAGTAGTGTTGGGGGTAGAGGTCGGAGGGGGTTGGGATGGGCTATCTGTGGAATTTGATGTATTTATTGACCTACCCTGAGGTTGTAGAAAATAAGAACTGATTTTGTTTTATAGTTATTATCCAGAAATTAGTCAGAATAACTCACTCAGAGTAACTGCATGGATTTAGAAGACCCCTTGTGAACCATTATGAGTTCTAGTCATTATTCTACCATTAACTGGCTCTGGCATGTTGGGAAATCTTCTTAATCCTCTGAGACACTTAATTCTCTCATCTTAGTATTAAGACTTTTTCTTTTTTTTTTAAAGTAGGTTCCCCACCCAGTGTGGAGCCTAACAGGGGGCTTGAACTCACGACCCTGAGATCAAGACCTGAGCTGAGATCAAGAGTCAGACGCTCAACTGACTGAACCACCCAAGTGCCCCATTAAGAATGAGATTTTAATACTTGCCCTCCTTGATTACACAGAGTTGGGCTTCCTTAAAGGGATGTATCAGTTAATTTTTGCCATGTAATAAACCATTCCACAATTTCCTGGCTTAAAACAATCATTTTATTACTTCATAACACTGGTTGGGCTGGGCTTCTGGTCCAGTGTCAGCTGGGGAGTAGGCCAGGAGCTGGCTGATCCAGGATGGCCCCACACCTATGTCTGGCCCTATCCCAACCAGGCTGTTGGCTAGACCAGCTCACTGCTCAGCAATCTACCTCAGACTCAACACTCGGTGCTTTCAGGCTTCCAAGCACTAGAGAGAGCCCCAGTGTTCTCTGTGCTGAACACCTTCTTGCCTTGTCTTTAGTCCTCACACGTCCATTATATGTAGGAATTTTTAGATGAGGAACCTGAATGGAAGGCCTTGTAAGTCTTTCAAGCTTCTGCTTGAATCACTTTTACTAAATCTCATTGGTGAAAACAAGTCACACCCAGATGAAAGAGACAGAAAATTGCTTCCAGCTCTCAATGGGAGCACAGCCTCCTCACATTACAAGGGCTCAGAAGCAGCGAGGGGAAGAATTTGCAGCCATGTTTGCAATCTCCCACAGAGATAGGTGAGATATTTGAGAAAACGTCATAGGAACAAGGGCCACCTGATCTGAGAAAGCCCATGTCTCCTGGATAAAAGAGCCTCCTCCAAAGCATTTTGGGGAACCCATGAGAAAGTGTTTCCCATGTGCCAATTAAAGAACACCATCAGCTACTGATATTTGCACATTTATTCCTCTTCTCTGGCTCTGTCCTCCACCCCATGTAATGTCTTTACTGTCTTCAGTGACTGCTATGTCCCCACTGAGTGCAATGCTCTGTCAACAGTCCGGTGGCTTCTGCCAGACTCGATAATGTCTGCCCCAGGGCGCTTCCAACTACCCCTCGCCCCGCAAGAGCCTCCACTGCCATCCTGGATCCCAGAGCTGGTCGAGCTTACAAAGTGTGAGCAAACGCCTCCCCTTTCTCCTTTCCTTGTCCACGTCTTTCAAGGGATTCCCACAACAACATGGCCTGTGTCCTCTGTGTCTCCTGGCATTTTCTAGTAAAGCAATTCTTTCCATTCTTACTCATCATAGGTTCTCAGCACAAAATTGCAGAAAGATGAGCCTGGAGACAAATCTAAGACACTAACACCAGGATATACTTGCAAATAGTTCCCCACTCATAATTCCTAAGGGTTTTATGGGGCAAAGCCTGATGAAACTGATACCCTTTTTCTGTGGAATGAGTTCACTCCCAGGGGGTTCCCCAGAATCTCATTTCGATAGATTGGAGCCAGTTTCTCTCTGTTCTGTAAAACACAGGTTCTTGAGGGGGGGGGGCAGATCTATATGAACCCAGGTGCAGGTTGGGATCTTTACTAACTGGAATCTTGAGCAAACTGTGAGCCTTCTGAGTCTCAGTTTCTTCATCTATAAAATGAAGATAATAAAAGCACCAATCGGGATTATCGTGATGACAATGTTACATAATGCTATAAATGCTTAGAATAATATAGTGGGATAATAAATGTTCGACTTTATTTCTAATGTCTTTATTATCATTTTCCTAATAGCAAGCACCACCTAACCTCCTGCCGGGGGAGGATAAGGACTCTCTTGTGAAAGGCAAAACAAATATGAATGTAACTCCAATCTTGTCTGCAGCCCTCATGCCCTACCCTGAAGCCAAAAGACAATCTTTTATCAGCAGCTCTGATTTCATGGGCTCAAGGCAGAATATCTGCTCCCTCTGTCTTTCCGTTGAAAGTCCATCTTGTAGGGGAGTGAAGGGGCCACCAGCCAGCTAAATATTTCAGGTTCTGCCTGAACGTTTGCCAGCCTGTTAGGAGAGTGTTGGTAACAATAAAGATAAAAAATGTATTTAGGAAGAATGTGTGTGAGTGTGCGTAGATGTGTGGGTGTTTTTAAAAGTCTGTATAAGTGAACTCCTGATTCAGGATATGTCTGTGCTGGGGGCAAAGGCTGTCTTCTGCAAGTCTCGTTAGGAAGGTGACTGGTTGAAAGCCAGACCCGGATTATCACAAATGGATGCAGAGGGAGGCTGAAAATCAGGCCTCCTGCCCACTCAGCAGTTCTTGGCTCTGGCCCCATCTCAACCACCTAATGCCGTTCCTGCATTAGATGCTGCAAACACAATTGACTTCTATTACTTATAAAGCCAACCACTTTACTTCATTTAAACGTTTAGGATGGACTTCAGAGATTTCTGAGGGGTGGACGGCACAACCAGCCGCAGCCTGTCCACTGCTCCGGCCACCACTCAGACTGCATAACAAACAAGAGAAGAATATTCCTTCATTCTACATTCAGCATCCAGTCTCCATTAGCAGACGGTTTTAAAGGTTGTTATTTCTGCATTTGAGAGGTCTGATCTGAATACACGCATCCCAAAATATTCTGTTCCTGTCATTTATTCATTGGATCCATATTCAACGCACCATCTCTAAACTGGGTCCAGGAATATAAAGGTAGATCATGTACTGAAGACATCTTCAGGATGCTCACATCCATCACGGGAAATAGGCAAAGAACTAGGAATGATGGAACAATAGCAATGCCATGATGAGTACCAAAAAAAAAAATGGTGCTGCGAAAGGTCAGCAGGGAAGGTACGAGAGAATCCAGAGTCGAGGAAATTTCTAAATCAAATCCTAAAGGGGCTTAGTATTTTTTTTTAAGATTTTTATTTATTTATTGAGAGAGATAGTGATAGAGAGCATGAGAGGGAGGAGGGTCAGAGGGAGAAGCAGACTCCCCGCCGAGCAGGGAGCCTGATGCGGGACTCGATCCCGGGACTCCAGGATCATGACCTGAGCCGAAGGCAGTCGCTTAAACAACTGAGCCACCCAGGCGCCCGGGGCTTAGTAGGAGGAAAAATGGGATGAGAAATATTCTGGGCAGAAGAATGTTGGAGAAGAGGTATAGATGTTGATTTTAGACAGATCTTTGGTTAAATTCTGTGACTATTTGCTTAATCTTAGGTGAGTTACTCCATCTTCCTGAACCTAAACTGCCTCTTCCATAATACTGAGCTGACTGAGCTTCCTAGGATTATGGTGGCGATCATATAGCTCACATAAGCAAATGGCCAAGAGGAATGTGACCCATTGTGGACACTCATTACATGGTGCCTCCTACTACTTTAGTTGGCAGGAGACACAGGAGGGGCAGAGCACAGAGGGTTTGGGGGGAATTTATCCTGTAGACAAAGGCTCCTGCTGATGGTTTTAAACCAAGGAGTGGTAATGGCCATGTTTGGGTTTCAAATGAATGTCGTTAATAGTGAGATTACAGATGATCTAAGTGGGTTGCTGAGGTAAGCAGATGACAAAACCATGGAAAATATTTAGCTTATCCTTGATTGTAAAAGAGAAACTTTCTAAATGTAAACCTTTCATCACAAGACCCTTATTCTCCGTCATGAAGCAAGCACCTACCTTGAAAGTTTTCCCAGAAGTCCTACTGCATATTTTGCTTGACATCTGGACTTCTTTCCCACCATGGAAGAATTGACTTACACATGACCATAAAAGTCATGAGACAAAAGTCACTTTCTACTCGTCGTATTGCATTTCACCCTGCCCTCTTCTTCATACCAAGTACCCCCCCAGAGCCAGACCAATAATGTGGACTAAGAGAAAAGCCATTTATTTCTTTGTCATTTCCTCCTTTATCTTCAAAAAGCCCCTGGGGGAAAACCAAAGAGAACTGTCCTGTCAATATTTCCCCAGAGTATGTCCTTCCTGCAGAGAAAAGCTACATTCTCAGGGCAGTTGAGTGGGCAAGAGCAATGGGCCTCCATCATGGAGCTCAAACCTCACCTCCTGGGAAATAATTCTTGACTCATTCTCAGCCGAACCCAGGAGACCACTCCCACCCTCCCACCTCAGAAGTTTCCTAGTGTTGCAACAATTCCCTGTTCATGCCTGTCTCCCCACCTAGACCAAGAGCTCTTCCAAGTCTGAGATAAAATCTTATCCATATCCTAATTTCCAACACTGGGCACAATGGCTGGCGCCTAGGAGGTAGGAGGCAAGGCGTGTTGAGTGGGTACACGTGAGTTTAATCTCGTTGCAAGGTGTCCCAACTTCCAGTATTCACTTGAGTGAACTGGGTCCTGAAACACCACCAGAGATAAGAATATACAAGTCCGGAAACCCCAGGGAACAGAACAGGCTTCTAAGGACTCCACCCTCTGCTATCTGTGCGGGTGGATAAGAAGGCTGCTCACTCACAGAGCCGGTGGGGATTAGTTAAGACTAGAGATGTGTAGATTCTGGTTTGGGCAGAAACTCAAGGGCTCTAGGGAAGAGGCTGGGAGATGCTCTGTGCATCCTTCATGCCATCAGCCTCCCAGGTGAGGGGCTATGTCCGTTGTATTTGAGTTCCCCTGGCTCATCTGGGCTGGAGCTGTTCTTCATGGGTATACATGAACTTGCCTTGAATCTGGGCATATTTGTAGCTATACTCTCTCTGTGGAGAGTAACTTTTATTTATTTTCCAGTAACCTCTTTATTTCATGGTCTACAAGCCAAATCCAGTCCACAGTCTATTTTTATAAATAAAGTTTTATTGGAACACAGTTGCATTCATGAATTCATATATCGTCTCTAGCTGCTTTCCTGCTAGAACAGTAAGTTCAGTCATTGTAATAGAGGCTACATGGCCCGCAAAGCCTAAAATATTTACTCTCTGGGCCTTGAACTTCATTTTGTTGTAGTGACATGTGCAAACTCAGTGCTGAGCACTTGCTACCCACCGTCTCTTTCAATCCTCACCATGTCCCTAGAAGGTGGCCGCTGTGAGGATGCCCATTTCACTGATTAACTCACTTGTCGAGCCCCTTTGTGCCAGGTGCCACCGCAGTAGGCAAAGCAAACTGGTCTGCCTTAGGTCAGCTTCCAGTCTTGGTTCACTGATTCACGGCTACTGAGCTGTGGCCCAGAGCTACGCTCCCTTCTCCCCTTGAGGAAGTTCCTCCAAGTGACCTCTGCTCCATCTTCTTTCTCCGGAAGCCTGTGACCCCCCCCACTGAAGGACCCCCACCAGAACCAACACGCTCATAGAAAATTCATGACATTCCAAACCTTCTCCATGAATGGGTTTCAGCTATCAGAAGAAACACCCTCCTCCCGGACAGGCCACAGCCTGATCCCTCCCCAACTCCGTCAGTGGGTGGTTGCCACATCCCACCGACCAGCAGGGGGCAGACCCAGGGGTCATCTCCTGCTGATGACCCTCTGGGACAAAGGGACTGGAAAAGAGCCCAGGCTGAGCCACCCATAGCAGTGGTGGGGTCTCTGGACCCCACTTGGGGCAGGGTCTTCCTCTGCTGGCTCCTGACCGATGAGGTGTTAAACGAGGTCTGCACCCTTCCAAGGAGGAGGGCTGGGACTTCTCCCGTCAGCCGTGCCATGGGCTTTGGGGGCTCTTCCTTTGTCTGGCACCTTAGGTGGAGCCCACTTTACTCTCCCCTTTGTCTGACACGGCCCGCAATAAAAAATGCTCACAATGCAAAATTGCCGCGTGGGAGGAAGACAAGACAGTAGAGGAGGCCTGGCCGGGCCGGCCTAATTAGGAGGCTGGCAGAGCAGGCCTCCGCAGGAAGCCCGGATCATTCATGTGAGCACCTCGCACACTCCGACTGCACCGAGCACCTCGGTGCTGGGCGGGCACCACGCGGACCCTGCTCTTGGCCGCCACATCGGAACAGATGTCCAGAGAGGGGGGTTGTTTTTGTTTTTGTTTTGTGTTTTTGTGTTCAGGGGGATTTTTTTTTTTTTTTAAGCCATACATGACCTTGTGCCAGAGATTTATTGTGCCAAGATAAAGGTTTCTGGTGGGTCGAGGAAGCAAGACAAGTTAAGGGAGATTTAAACAATGCTTGTGTGGGTTCTCAGGGTGAAAAATAGGCAGGAGATGTCAAAAGAAGCTGGATTGCTCTACTGGAATTTGAAAAGTTGACCAAGAGGTCCCTTCCAACATTGCATTCAGTGGCAGTGGGAATGCTCCTTCAGAATCTGGTCACCCCCTTAGCCCATGCATCCCTGAGCACTGTCAACCTCTCTCAAATCTGCCCACTTCTCTGTATGTCTGCTGCTAGAACCTTGATCCCAGGCACCATTATTCTTCATCTACATCAAGAGTTCCTGAGGGTTCATTATAACAGTGTGTATATGAACACGTGTGTTCACATATGTATGAAACGCCATATATGTACACAGAAAGCCCTTCCCTTGTGGTACAAAATGCAGAAGTCACTCCTCCATTTCATCGATGGGAAACCTGAGGGGGCAAAAAGAATTGTTAAATGTGTCACTGGATATTTTAGGGTAAATGGAACCAGATTCAAAATTTCAGTTAGGCTTCCCTCATTCTATTCAGGACTCTAAGCAAATACAGACCATGTTGCCTACCCAAAACTGGAGCATGTCAATTATCCAGCAAAAGGATGGAACTTTTAAAAAAAAAAATCAGAGATGCTGTGGAAGATCCAAGATGCACCATCCTCTTACCTATATAACATGATAATTTAGTTAACTTTCTAAAATTGAATCAGTGTAGCAAACCCAACCCGCATAATTTGGCAGAGAAAGTAAAGGTACATAGCTTCTATTTGGGGATTGGTTTTGAAACAGAGACCACATGACATCAAAACATTCAATTAAAATTTCATTTGTCCAGATGTTTGACCATATAATGCCAACAACTGGTTTGACTAATGCTTTAAATTTAATTGACCAGATGTTTTGGTGGTAGGTGTCTTAATGAGTAGGAGAAGTGTTTGTGAAATTGAATCAAATTTCCCTGGGAATAGCCAGCCTCACTGGAAACAGGGACTCAGATGTTGTTACTGCAATTAACCAGAGCTTGCCAGAGGTTCTAAAACCATCTCACTTTCTTCCTAGTCCTTTAGGAAAATGTGCTCTTCCATCGGCTAAGCTCCGAGAAGGCAGCTGGGCCTTAACTTGGGATCTCCCAGAAGCAAAAAGTCAAGGGCAAATTTAGAAGGGACCGGTAAACCAAACACAGGTTAAACACAGACAAAACAGTTTTTCCATGAATGGAAAGTAAATGGCTTTGGGGCCAGAGGTCTCAGATCCAAGGTCAGATACATTTACTTTGAGTATGATCATAAAAACAGCAACTTCTCTGGAGGGCTCACTATATGTTCAGTGCTCTATGAGGATTTGTTTCTCTTAACTCACAGTGCATCCTTTATCTATTTCAGAGACGAGAAAGTCTTGGCACCAAAACCTTAAGTAACACGTCCAGAGTTACCCCACTGGGAATTGTCAAAAGTGAGGATGGCTCCCAGGCACTCTGGCTCAGGGCCTCCTTAGACTGATTTGGAGCTTGTGAGAACCCCAGTATCTTCAGTTCTGAATGTAGCGCCTGGCTCAGAGGGTAGCCCGAAGGGGGTTAAAGGACATAAACTAGAAAAATAAGGACATCAAATGAGTTCCGAAAGGACGAGTGATAGGAAGGCGTAAATAGGGCCAGGGAATAAGGAAGAAGGCAGGGAGTAGGGTCGCTTAGCTGGGATAGTCAGGAAAGGCCCCCTAGAGAGCCAGCTCCTGAGCTGATATCTAAATGGCAAGAAGGAGGCAGCCACACACATACCTGGTAGAAAGCACTTTAGGCACAGGAAATAAGCAGTGCCGAGCCTCCGAGGCAGGCATGGGCTTGACATGTTATTGGAACAGAAGGAAGCTCAGCAACTAGACTGGAGGGGCGTGGGCAGGCAAGCAAAGACCAGGGGATGTGCGTCCTTGTGGACCTTCCAGGAGTTTACAGTGGAGTCTCAGTGCGATTTGGAAGCAGGGGGAACTTTGAGCTGCTGTTCATTCAGGGCACATGTGAAACACGAGGAAACAAGGAAGTAGGTGCAGCCAGAGGGAAGCAGGGATGAGAAAGGAGCAGTGCTGATGAGGAAGAGGAGGAGGAGGGGGACGGGAGGAGGAGGGGGAGGAGGAAGGGGAAAGAGGAGGGAGTTGGAAGAGGGAGGGGGAGGGAGACGGGGAAGAGGAGGGGGGAGGGTGAGGGGGAAGGAGGGGGGAGCGGGACAGGAAATGCTGTCTAACCCCTCTTGGCTTCCCCAAGCTCTGTCTCTGCTTCTGCAGTGGGTTCTGGATTGAAGGACGGCTGCATGCCCAGGATGGTGTTGTGTCTCACGGCAGCTGGGCTAGGGGCCGTGCTAAGGGGAAACTGAGCCCAAAAGAGGTCAAGTTCCCCAGGTCAAACCATGACAGGCTGGGCCACAGTGGGGGCCTTGTACCTCCTGGGCCCCTGCCTTCGCCCTGAAGAAAGGAAGACGTCTAACCTGTCCATGGTCATCAGCTCCAGCGTCCTTGGACATGGCTGGGAAGTGGCCGAGGATGGAGATGACACCACAGAGAGGGTTGGCAGCTTGGCCCCTGAGGTTTTTCCAGTCCAAGATTCACACGTGTATAATGTATATTTATGAAACGCCATCCTAAAATCATAATCCCATCAAGTCTCCATTTGAGATACTGTATCATCACCTAAATAATAGCAATAAAACCAAGAGAAAATAATTAAATAGAAGAAAGACAAAATGTTTGCTGTATCTCTGGATTATTTCAATGGACTTATTAACAATGAAGCTACTATACCAAAACCACCTACAAGTAGAATAAAATGAAAGCAACTATTTATGAGTCATAGATGGGTAATCCACGTTGGAGGACATTATTCCAGAATTATAATCCTCCCAGGTTTCCACTGGAGCCAGGGCATAATTACTTAATAGCAATAAAATGAAAAGGGGAAAAAAAAAAAAAACTATTTAGTCAGGAAAGAAAAGCAATTTCCAGTGGTTCTGGATCTTCAGAAGTCAGCTTGGTGGACAGTGGAATCAACTCGGAGGTGACGCTTTATTTTTTTTTAAGATTTTATTTATTTATTTGAGAGAGAGAGAAATTGAGAGAATAAGTGGCAGATGGGCCAGTGGAGAAGCAGACTCCCTGCAGCACAGGGAGCCCAACATGGGACTTGATCCCAGGACCCTGGGATCATGACCTGAGCCGAAGGCAGACGCTTAACCGACTGAGCCACCCAGGCGCCCTCGGAGGTGACACTTTTGCTTTTAGGCTGTGTGGACAGTTTCTGGTGCAGAGGCCTTTCTTGTGGCCAGTGGAGGACATGTGGGCCAGGGGTCCGTCAGAAGGAAAGACTCCAAGGCAGTTTCTTCCTGGCCTAGAACAGGGGGAGGACAGAGCGTGCTCTCCTCAGGCCTCTGGAGTCCCTCTGGAACATTTAATGTCTGACAAGGGCATGAGGTGAAAGACCAGAGCCTGGGGGCAGTCGTCTGTTCTCACGGGAGGGATGAATCAGAAGCTCCAGGACACCTCTCTCATGCTCTTGAAGAGAAGCTTCTGTGTCAGGATAGAGTTGACCTGAGAGGGGGCTCTTTCTCCCAGGGCCCCAATCTGGGAAGGTAGCATCTGTCCCGCATCAGGCATGAGACTCGGAATCTCCATCCCACCCCAGGCTGGAACTCCTCCTTCCTCAGGGATATGGTCATCCAAAAGATTCCCTGGTGGTCCTAGTGGGCCTCTACCGAATGCCCCATTTGCAACATCGAAGATATAAGAATACTTTTCAAAACCTTAAAACCTTCCTTAAGAAATGTTTTGTCTCTGGGATACGTTCTCTTTCCGGAAGTTATGAAGGCGTCTTTCAGCCAACAGAGCTTTTTCTCTCATGGGGAGAAAGCTGCCTCCCACAATAGCCAGGGATTCTTTTGAATTTTTCTGAAAGAATTTCGGCTTGTATTTTGTAGGTGTCCGGCTCATATGGACTGCTAATCTTGTCTTCTGCTTTTGAAGGGTTATTTTCAACCTTTGAGGTTTACCCTCGCACTAAGCCAGATCTTTTCCCCCTTGTTGTCGTTCTCTGAGAGAAGGTGAAGTTTCCAGGGGAGCTGTTGTCTCTGCTGTCTTTCTAATGGTGGTTCTGGTTGGGGTTTTGTTGTTGTTGTTGTTTGTTTTTGTTTCTTGTTTGATTTTGTTGTTGTTTTGTTTTTTGGGGGGTGTGTGTGTCTTTTCTGACTTGCAGTAAAGCTTTATCAGCTTGGCGACTTTTCTTTGGATTTTTAAGTGCATGATTTATTCGATCCTCTTCAGTTAATTCAGTGCATATTTCATTTCTTTATTCTTCAAGAGTTTGAAAAGTCTTTAAGCATTTAATGCAGCCACATGCTTCATCATGTTCAAAACTCGTTTTTGACTCATATGCTATGTGGTCCCTGTTTTCTGATGAATTCTGAGTTCCCAGCATCCAAGCTGTCTCCCCTAGGAACAGCGGCCCATCCCCCATGTTCTCCGGGGCGTCCACCCAGAGGCTTGGCATGACTTCCTCTCGAGCTTCCTGAGATGCTTCTCTTCTGTCTGAGGAGCTTACTCACTCTGCCTTTTGTTCCTTCAGCATCTCATGAAAGGAGATTTAGGCTTCCCTGAAGACTAGAATTTTTCTTCAAAGCATCTTTTAGAGCTCCTTGAAGCTCGTCTTCGTTCTTCTGATGGCTTTTGAAAGATGTCATGGTGGCAGCTACTTGATTTTCGATGTGCTCTGATTTATCTTGTGAAGACTGGCTCTTCCTGGAAGTGTCAACTTGTGCTTTTTTGAATCTCTTTGCTTATTGGAGTAAAATATATATGACATAAAATTTAAATCGCAACCATTTGTAAGGGTACAGTTCAGGGGCATTAAGCACATTCACACTGTTGTTGGATCACCATCATCCATCTCCAGAACTTTTTCATCCTCCCCAATCAAAACTCTGTACCTATGAAACACTAACCCCCCAGTCCCCACTTTCCCCAGCCCCTGGCAACCACCCCTCTACTTTCTGCCTCTATGAATTTGTCTCCTCTAGGTACTTCATATAAGTGGAATCATAGGGTATTTGTCCTCTTGTGACTAGCTAATTTCACTCAGCATCATGTCCTCAAGGTTCATCCATGTTGGAGCATGAGTCAGAATTTCCTTCCTCTTTATGGCTGAATAACATTCTACTGTATGTTGAGACCACATTTTCTTTGCCCTTCATCTGTTGATGGATACTTGGGTTTTTCCATTCTTTAGCTATTGGGAATAATGCTGCTATGAACATGGGTGTACAAGTCACATCTGTTCAAGCCCCCACTTTCAATTCGTTTGGGTCTATACTCGGAAGTGGAATAGCTGGATCATATGATAATGCTATGTTTAATTTTTTTAAGGAAGCTCCATACTGTTTTCCACAGCAGCTGCACCATTTTACATTCCCACCAACAGTGCATAAGGACTCCAAATGTTTTATTTGCAGAGGGGAGGTGTGAAGTGGTAACTCATTGTAGCTTTGATTTGCACTTCCCTAATGATTAATGATGTTGGGCATCTTTTTCATGTGCTTATTGGTCATTTGTATGTCTTCTTTGGAAAAAATGTCCATTCAAGTCCATTGTCCATTTTTAATTGGATTGTTTGTTGTTGAGTTGTAGTTCTTTATGTATTCTGGTTATTAACCCTTTATCAGATACGTGATTTACAAATATCTTCTCCCATTCCATGGGTTGCCTTTTCGTTTTGTTGATGGTGTCCTTTGATGCATGGAAATTTTTTTTTTAAAGATTTTACTTATTTATTTGAGAGAGAGTAAGCACATGAGAGGGGGGAGGGTCAGAGGGAGAAGCAGACTCCCCACCGAGCAGGGACCCCAATGTGGGACTCGATCCAGGGACTCCAGGATCATGACCTGAGCTGAAGGCAGTCGCTTAACCAACTGAGCCACCCAGGTGCCCGATGCATGGAAATTTTTAATTTTGATGAAGTACCATTTATCCATTTTTTCCAACTTGTTTTTTTTTTAAAGATTTTATTTATTTATTTGAGAGAGAGAATGAGACAGAGAGAGAGAGCATGAGATGGGGGAGGATCAGAGGGAGAAGCAGACTCCCCGCTGAGCAGGAAGCCCGATGCGGGACTCGATCCCGGGACTCCAGGATCATGACCTGAGCCGAAGGCAGTAGCTTAACCAACTGAGCCACCCAGGCGCCCTCCAACTTGTTTTAAATATTGAGATTCACCTTATTTTAATTTTTCTTGGGAAGTGTTTCTTCTATCCTCAAGAGTTATATCTTTCTAGTTCTGTATGGACGGCCTCCAGTTTTCAGATATCTGATACTTGTGGTCTCCAAACTGTCATCTGTTGAAACTGACTGCAAATTTGCTTCTAATTAGTCTGAGCTTCTCAAAAATGTGTTCTCTTTCTTCCAGGAAGGTGGAGACCCCAGGTGCCAGTTTGTCTCTACCTGAATGAAGTTGGTTTTTAATAATGACAAATCCAACTATGGTCATCCACACTGCCATCTCACATAGCAATAGATGGGGACCTGGACCTGGTCTAGGTCCCCTGGGAGTGTTGCCACCACCTGGCACCATGTCTCCAGAACCACCATGGCACAGAGCCTTGCCGCCATCAGGACACCCTCCATACCCCAGAGGCCACTCTGGAGTTGTCTCAGGTCTCCTGGGCTCTGCTGGACAGAAAGACTTCCCAGAGAACACCGAGAGAACATTCAGCCTGGGACAAAATATGTATTAAGCATTTACTCTGTGCCGAATATTTTTGGAAGCTAACTATATAATGGAGTAAAAAATGTAATAGAATTCTCCCTCTTCTGTTAGATGTAACAGACTTATGTTGCTGAAATTTTGCCTTGGCCTCTGGGGGCCAAATAATTTACTGTTCTTAAAAAAGTAATTTGTTGTAGTTTTCATGGCACAGACATATAAAATGACCCACTACTAAGACCTGATATGTTAGTACTATTTAGTAATATCAAACAAGTGATGCAAACCCCCCTAGTAACCCAAACATTTGAGGGGTAATAGATGGCTTCAGGTATAGCTAGATCTAGGGTCAAGCAATTTTACTCAAGCATCCTCTCTTGTGCCACTTCTCAGTTCCTCTTTCCTGAAAATGTGTGTTCACCCAAAAACCTGTACATGAATGTCCACAGCAGCTTTATTTGTAATCACCAAAAACTGGAATCCCTTCAGCAATGAATAAATACGTAACACATGCATGCCATGGGATGCTGCTCAGCCATAAAAAATGACTGAACTATTGATGCGCACAACTCCAAGGAAGTATGCTGAGCAAAAATCACCGATCCCCAAAAAGTTACTTACTGTATAATGCATTTATTTTACATGATTGAGATGATGACATTTTATAAGTGGAGGGCAGATTAGTGGTTGCCAGGGGTTAGGGATGGGAGGGAAGGGGGTCCGGGGGAGCAGGAGAGAAGAGGATGTGAACTTAAAAGGAATATTAAAGGACATCACCAATTGGTGTTGGAACTGTTTCATACCTTAGTTGTGGTAATGGATCCATGAGCTTCCGCAGGTGAGAAATTGTATTAAACTTAACACATACACACACACACACACATATACACAACCAGGCATAAATAAAACTAGGAAAATCTGTACAAGATTCATATAGTGTATGACTATCAAGATCCTGGCTGCGAAATTATACTGCAGTTTTGCTCGTGTTGTTATTGGAAGAAACTGGACAAACTTCACAAAGGATCTCTCTGTACTGTTTTTACAATGGCATGTGGATCTATAAGTATCTTGATAAAAATTTTAGTTTAAAAAAACCAGTGAGCCATATTTGTCTGGGGCTTTTCCTGGCCTTCTACTTCGGCTAGGTGGAAGCAGAAATGCAGGGGCTCAGCATTACCCCGGGGTGGGGGTGGGAGCTCCACTCGGCACGTGTTCTCCGCTGTGGAGGGGGCGGTACCCATTACTGGGTTACTGGTTGGCAGGGATGAAGATACCAGCTCCCTATAGGTCTTCCCTGACATCATTCTAGCGGGGGTATTGGGGCAGCCTCCCACGGATGTGGGTCCCCCACTCAGCCTTTGCTGGCATGCACGGGGGTGTAGTCACAGCTTAATTCTGTGATGCTTGACTAAAGGAGAACAGTGATTATCAGAAAGTTTTCTGTTTTGAGAGAACAGGCTATGTTTCCAGGTTGGCTGCTTCTTCAGTGCCGCGTCTAGGATACATGAGGCAGAAGGAAAATTCAAAGGAATTCACCAGCATGTCGTTCCCCAAGTCCTGACGTCCTCATCGGCCGACCTTCATTTCCTCTTCCAGAATATTCTTATCCTTTGTTTTATACAAAATGTCTGGGATGTGTAGTCGTGCTTCGTGAGAGGAACAGGGACAAGTGCCCTGCCCTCCAGGTTCCCACTGCAGGAATGTCCTCACCTGTGGGACAGGACGGGGGTGCCAAGGAATTCTACCTCCAGAGCCCTCAACCAATGATGGACAGAGTTAGCAGATGAATACCCCGGAGTCCTCAGCTGCTCTGAGGCATGAACTCTACGGCCACTCAGCGATTTCTAGGGAGAAGGAGCCCGGTTGCCCACAACAGTAACCTGTCCATCAATGGATCCTATACTGACTTCCTTCTCTTCTTTCTCCCTTCCCGGCTCCCCCAGCCATGCTTCCTGGGACCCCTGCCCGAATCAACTGTTTGCACTCACGTTCTTATCTCAGGGTTTGCTTCTGCGGGAACCCAACCTAAGACGGTTGGCTAAACAGAGCGGGGAAAGACAGGCGAGGGAAAATCTTCCCAGGGGGGAGAAGAGGGGAAGCTAGCAATGATTTGCAATGCTTTCTGCTTCACACGGAATCAGTCTCTTATCCTCGCATTCCCCCACAGCATCTCAGACTCTAAGACTCTTGGTGTTGCCGTGTCCTCATGTGACATCTGCACTAACAACTCCCAAATCAGCATTGTCTGCAGACTTCGTTAGGTAGCCAGCCTCCTGTTCCGTGCATGCGTCGCGAAAGCCCAGCCGACCCGAGGGAGGAGCTTGTCGCCCCTGACAGTGACCTGGACTTGGCTGTGGGATGGGGGCCGGCCAGGGTGCTGGAGGCATCTGTGTGTGCTGCGATGGCTTTTAATAACCATTAATGAGGAGGAGAAGGTTGGCTCGAGCAAAATTTGCTTCAAATTAAGGCTGGCCAAGCAGGACCCAGTTATCCACGGGACAGAGCCCCTTGTGAGCCGGCCAAGATTAGCACGCCATCATCAATCAGGGGGAAAGAAAAACACGCCTTCCCTCCCCCTCCCTCCTCCGCCTCCTCTTACTAATGCTTTCCTGCCCCAACCAAGGAATGTTTTGCTTAAGGAAAAAGTTGTTGGACATAATTAGTAATTCTATTATAGTAATATATCTTTATCTGAATAAACACAACCTGCTTTCCCACCATGAGAAATTATGTGGCGGGACCGGGGGAGGAGAGGGTCACGCTGAGGTTTGGGGGCACGGAGTGAATCTGCCCCCGGGTTTCACGAGTAGCTTGGAGTCGGGCCTGCTGTCCCAGGGCCGTCTGTGGGCTAAGTAAATGGGCTGATAGGAGAAGTGTTATCGGAGGCTGAGTCAGCTCAGCTGCTTTGCTCTGACCCCTGGCAATATCCCCAGGGCCACATCTCTCCTGCTTCCCTCTCTGCTACAACTTCTTCCTCCTTCCTCCTTCGGTGAACCCGAAAGAACGCACAAGAGCAGAGACCAATGCTAGTCAGCAACCCACCTTCTTTGGGGAGAGCAGGAAAGAGAGCCTGGGAAGAAATCCAACCACCCCCAAACACCTGCATGGGATCTGGAGTCCAAAAACATTTTTATACTTGGGATATGAACCCACATAGCGGCTTCTCTCATTTGCCCCTGCAGTGCTTCTGCTGGTAAGATGGGACCAGAGCTTCAAGATACAGATCAGAGAGGCTGACACCACAGTCCCGAAAGGTTAAACCAACAAATCAAGCTCTGAGAGCAAAAAATCAAGTACCTCCACTTCTCTCTACCTACCTCTTCCAGGGGCTCTTCCATTTTCCTCTGGGCAGTGGAAAACAGTGACACGTTCTTTCAATTAATGAATGTTTGTTTTATACACAAAGGGGTTTTTCCAAGTTACAAATACAACACAGGTTTCTCTTAGAAAGTTCAGGAAAAAAAAAAAAAAAATTATAAGGGATGTTATAAAGCAATTCCTACTTACAGTGAACTAAGGCTAATAACTTTGCTCTATTTCCTTCCAGTCTTTTTTCCATGCAAGTTCTTTTGGTTTATTTGTTTTATCTAGTGATCAAACAATGGAGACAATGTTTGTTGAACGCCTGCTGTGTCAGGCCTTATGTTCGTCCAAGCTGAACCAGGATCCCTGGTGCCCCCTGAAAGGCAGATAATGACTGGGGGTCTGTGGTCCCCATTATCTCTTCACCCAAATCAGGCCAGGACAAAAAATGATGCTTCAGGCTACAGCAATCTTTATGAATCTGTGGTTATCTGTGTGCCTTTGTTCACAAAGACAGTTCTGGAAGATGAGAAAGACAGAGAATATTTGAAAGGCATAAGGGTTTACAAACATAACAGTAACATCATAATAACAATAAAACTAATAAAACATAGTGGCCAGCGCAAATTTTTCTGGGTGAAACTCCAACTACTGGGTGCTTGGGTGGGTCAGTCAGTTAAGCGTCTACCTTCGGCTCAGGTCAAGATCTCAGGGTCCTGGGATCGAGCCCCGCATCAGGCTCCCTGCTCAGCGGGAAGCCTGCTTCTCCCTCTCCCTCTGCCCGCTGCTCCCCCTGATTGTTCTCTCTCTGTCTCTCTCTAGGTCAAATAAATAAATGAAATCTTAAGGGAAGAAAGAAAGAAAGAAAGAAAGAAAGAAAGAAAGAAAGAAAGAAAGAAAGAAAGAAAGAAAGAAAGAAAGAAAGAAAGAAAGAAAGAAAGAAAGAAAGAAAGAAAAAGGAACTCAAAATCCCTGTAACACAGGTTGTGGGGGAATGGACCCCCTACTTCATCATCCCAGCTGGAGACAAAGACCAACAGGAAGAAGATCATGTTCCTATCAACAAAGGGGAAAACAATGACAGATTATGTCACAATACCTCCCACCCCTCTAGCTCACCTTTCTTTCTGTTCTTTGATCCCGGAAGCAATGATAGCAGCCAACAGGATTGAGCACTTTCTAAATGCCAGGCTTAATTTCCAGTTTCTGGTAACAATTCCAGTGCAGGAGCAGGAGAAGGGTTCTCCACACCAACAAGCAATTCTTGGGACACCAATTAGGTGTCCTACAATTCAACTCAGTTCTTTTTTTTTTTTTAAAGATTTTATTCATTTATTTGAGACAGAGAGAATGGGAGAGAGAGAGCACATGAGAGGGGGGAGGGTCAGAGGGAGAAGCAGACTCCCTGCCGAGCAGGGAGCCCGATGCGGGACTCGATCCCGGGACTCCAGGATCATGACCTGAGCCGAAGGCAGTCGCTTAACCAACTGAGCCACCCAGGTGCCCCAATTCAACTCAGTTCTGACACTATCTACCCCAGACAGCAGGTAGGGGGCTCAGTCCTACAAGATTGCCCCCTCCCCCCAACTCCAGACATCAGTTGAAAGCCTCATCTCACCTGTGCTTCTGACAGACTAGCTATAAATCAGAGATTCCCAAGACCCCTCCTTGGGTTTGATCAATTTGCTAGAGTGGCTCACAGAACTCACAGAACTGTTGTACTCCCTAGATCACCAGTTTATTGTAAAAGGATATGACTTCGGAACAGCCAGAGGGAAGAGCTGCCCAGGGTGACGTATGGGGAAGAACGCCCTCTCTAGGTACCACTGTCCCAAGACCTCCACATGTTCTCTGAACCCACTGCTTTTGGGTCTTTATGGAGGCTTCATTACATCGTCATAATTGATTAAATCACTGGCTATCACTGACTGATTCAACCTCCAGTCCCTCTCCCCTCCCTGGAGTTGGGGAGGCTGGGGTCCTAAAAATTCCAACCCTGTAATCACTTGATTGATTTCTCTGGCAACCAGCCCCCATCTTTAGGTTACCTAAGGGCTTTCCAAAAGTCATCTCATTAACATGACAAAAGACACCTTTATTGCTCTGATCACAGGAAATTCCAAGGGTTTTAGGGGCTCCTTGCCAAGAACATGGTCAAAGACCAAATATATATTTCTTATTATAAATCACAATATAACACAAGCATTGTGCTAAACTCTTCCTGTGACGTGCCCCCTTTCATTCATACAACAACCGCACAACCTACACACCCTTGTCCCCATTTTAAGAACTGGGAGGTAGAGACTCAGATGACGCTAAGCAGCCTGCCTGCTGGAAAAAGTTTTAATTTCCAGTTTCTATTAACAATATTTTCATCTCTTCTGAAGGTTTCTGTGGATGGAACGCAAATGCCCTCGGTCAAGTTGAAAGTCAATCTTTACCATGGGCCCCCAGCTTCTTTTTACTCTTCATCATTGGATAAATGGGTATGCTATTGACACTTTTATGGCCATTACACTTTCTCCAACCAGAATGTTCTTTTCCTTCACAGATTTCTTTGTTTAGTACTTAGTGTCAATATTGCCCACTAGCATGCAAATTGCATGAGAGTGGGGCCATGACTCTGCTGCCCCAGTGTGTGGCCTATGGTAGGAACCCAGTAGATGGTCATGGTCACCAAAGGAATGCACTCAGTGGAAAGGGGGGGGGGGGGGGGGCTGGTGCCACACATCCCTTCTTGCACCTAGCTCAGAGTGGAGCCCCAGAAGCCTCAGCCTCAAGGATCACCTCTGTGAAGTGGGGTATGGTTAATCCCCATGCAAGCTGATGACACAGGTAAAGCATTACAACAATATCTGGCATGTAGTAAGTGCTCATCTAAGGCAAGTTGTTACAATTCAAACTATCAGTGGGTTGCCAGAATTATCCTTTAGCACCACCCTATTTTCTATTGCAGCGTATATTTATTCTGGGGTTTCAAGAAGGTTATAAGGTCCTTCTAGGTAAGTCCTGAACATGCCTTGGGAATCCCTTCTGTATCCTTTAGTGCCACACAAATGGTCATGGACAAATATGTGAATGCTTCATGAGTTTTTATTTATTTATTTATTTTAATTTATTTTATTTTATTTATTTTTATTTATTTATTTATTTAATTTATTTTTATTTATTTATTTTTTATTATTTTTATTTATTATTATTTTATTTATATATTATTTTATTTATTTATTTATTTATTTATTATTTTTATTTATTATTTTTGCCTATTATTATTTTATTTATATATTATTATTTTTTATTTATTTTTTATTTATTTTATTTTATTTATTTATTTATTATTATTTTTATTTATTATTTTTGCCTTAGTTTGCTACAGAATTTAGAAAGTGTGTGAAAATAAAAGAAATAAGAAAAAATAATCACCCATAATTTCCACCACTACTCAGAAATAACCTAGGGTCTTCCCTCATCATCCTCCCAAATATATGTGTAATCACACTGTATAAACAACCTCATGACCTGTATTGTGTTTACATATTTACCCTACATTTTTCCCATAATATCATAAACATAATAAACATCATTTTAAGTGAGTCTATGATATGCTGCAACAATGTGACATCATTTGTTTATTCCCCTGTGGCTGGGCACTTAAGTCATTTCCAACTTTTTGCTAAGATGAATAATATTGCAGTTAACAGCTTTGTGCATACATTTTTTCTGCACTTAAAAAAAATAGATATAACAGTGGGTCTTATACTAGAATATTAATTATACCATTTTTTATTTCCATTTCTTGTTCTCCCTTCTCTATGCTTCCAATAGGCCCCTCTGCTTCTCCTTTATAACCGCAGTGATTTCTTGTTTACACTCTCTCTTCCCTGCTGGCTCAAGAACAGGAGATATCTCCCATATCTGACCCAATGACTTGCTCATAGTAGTTGCTCAATAAGTATTTTTGTATGCATGAATAATAAATTAGGCAGACCAAGTTGGACTGCCACGATTACTATCTGCATAAACTCAGACAAACCCTTTCCCTTCTGTCCCATAGATGGGCACGCTCAAAAGACTCAGTGGCATGCCCAAGGTCACACCACGGGGGAGTGCTGGAACACGGGCTTCCTGCCACACCCTCTGCTTGCACAGCCCGGTTCTACCGACCACCACGCTCTCCTCTTGGTTCCCTGGGCACATTCACAGCTCTTCCTGCTCATGCACTCAAACCACACTCACATCTCAGGACGTGACCCCAAACCCAATCCAGAAGCCGTGTGCTGACAGATGACTGGCTTGAGGGGCTGACCATGAGCTCTCCATTCTCCCATGTCCGAATTCCAGCCAAAGGCACAGGAACGTGAGGCTGCTGATGCCTCGCTTCAAGCCAGGGAAGATGCAAGAGCATGTCAGGTGATTAGCCAAAATACCAGCCTGAGGGCAGAGCCTCTGTCTGGGATGATCTGACTTCTGGATGAATCTGAGACCAATGTGGGACATTCTCCTCACCAAATAACTTACAGTCTCGCTGTCCTGTGAGACTCGGGCAGACCAGGCCCCTGAAGACCCATTCCCATAAAATGGGGGGGAGAGGGCAGTGGGAGGCACTCAAGACTGCAGACTCTTCCACTCACAAATGCAGGAGGTATTGGAGGGTGTCCCACATGAGGGAGTTAGGCTTAACCTCCTTGCACTTGGCTCTGCCTAAATCATCTGTTAAGGTATACTCTTCCATTTGAATTCCTATATTAGAGTAATTAATATGAATTTCACTCTAAGATCCCTGAGCATGTGGGAAATATAGTTATTTTGTTTTTCTAATTTCTGAGTAATTCTGATTCTTAACCCGTATGCCAATGAGATTGTGAGAAAGTTGAACATAAGCATTAAAAAAAGCTTTTTCTCCTCTGAAAGACTTGTGGGGATATGGAAGGAGTTTCATAGTACAGAATCTCCTGAGGGAGCCTTCTAGAACCGACTCTGAGTGTGTTGTTTTCTGTGGGAACCCTCAGTAATACTCCTTCCTTTCCTCCCCCTAGCATCACCACCTCAGTGAGTTATAACTTCCTGAAACAGAAGTCAAAAAGGCTAAATGTTTGTGTGAGGGGATAGATTTGGGAGAGGCCTCCAGGCCTCTTCTGGTTTTGTCCAATAACACAAGGGAAGCAAGGGCTCACAGAAGTATAGGTTACCTTCCTGGAGCTGGAGAAGGGGAAAATTCAATGAGAAGAGAACCAAATTAACACCTCAATTACACCTCGGTAATCACAATAAACATGGTTAAGCAAAATCAAGGAATAAAAAAATTGGTGCTTATCAAATCGTTCAAGTGATCTATTCAATATTTTAATATCCATGCTGACAAGCTGATATTTCTCTCTCTCTCTCTTTTTTTTTTTTTTTTTTTTGAGAGAGAGAGAGCACACTAGAGAGTGTGAGTGGAGGAGGGACAGAGGGAGAGGGAGAGGGAGATTCTTAAGCAGGCTCCATGCCCAGGGGCTCGATCTCATGACCCTAAGATCATAACCTGAGCCAAAATCAAGAGTTGGATGCTTGACCAACTGAGCCGCCCAGGTGCCCCAAGCTGATATCTCATTAACACAAATTCTCTCCATCTCAGTGTCCGCTTGCAAATTCAGGCAACAAGATGACCTTGAATCTCCTTGACCTCCAAGTCCAACATCTTCCATTCCCCATCTCACTTCTGTCCTCCTCCTCCAAGTGGCCATGACTGAGGTGCAGCCATCCCTCGGACCTGCCCCACTTCTGACAGTGCATTCTGAAATCCCATTCCCGGGCTGCAGCCTCCTCCTGCTCTGCAACTTTCTCATCTCTCCTCCATGGACCCTGCACATTTTCTCATCATGTCCCCATTCAACCCATGCAAAATTCTCCCTTTCTACTCAATCCGTGAAAGTCCCAGGGACTCATGGTCAACTTGATCAAGAGCACCCCAGTCCCATTACTTCTTAGTCCTTTCACATTACCCTCTTACTGAAACCCATTGACCACGAGTGGGTTTTTTCCTGGCCCGTCCGCATGCTGGGGGAAGTTAGAGCTCTGTGCCAGTGACATTCACCACAGTGCACTGATGTGGCCCTCAGGCCTTTGCAGATCTTGAGTCATTTTTGCATTCACCTCCCATTGCTTTCCCAGTGCTATTTGGCTTCTCTGTCCTCATGCCTACAAACCAGAGACTTCCAATAGATTTTATATCTCATTCCACACCCAAATAATTGAGAACAGCTGTCCAGATCACTGTTTCAGAAGGATCGTGAGGCAGAGGTGCAAGGATCGATTACTCATGTCTGCCACAGGCATAGGTAAGAGATAATGGACTGTGTGGGAGCCACTTATTTGCCATTCTGGCCCCAAACCCACGACATTCCCATGCTACAGAACTGCTCAGCATTCTGAAAGATTGAAACCACACAGGATGAGTTCCTGCAATCTGTCCTTATTCCCCATCCCCTTCCTTCCTCTTTTTTTCTCCATATCAGAGAAAATTAATGTCTCCACTGAAGGCTAAAGTTAAGCCAAGTTCTGTACTCTGGAGCTCCCTGGGATGCTGTGTGGGGGGCATTTCATCAGTGGCTGGTGAAGGCATTACAGCAAATACAGTCTAGCTTTCTCCAGGCCTCAGCAGCCAGCGGGTCCAAATTAGATCATGGGGGGCATTGCTACTCTTCTCTGAACGTTGTCACTTCCCCTCCAAAGGCTGACTCTAGCCATCAGTGCTTTTTGTGGCAAGCAACAGAAACTGCCTCCGATTTAGGAAGAAAAAAAAAAAAAAAAAGCAGGCTCAGACTTGCTGGGAAGTCGGGAGGAGCAGTTCCAGAACACAAACTGGAGAAAGCTTAGCTATGTAGCTTCTATTCATTTCCTGTGACCGGGCTAACAACGGGTGACCAACTCGACAACTTCCAACAACAGAAATGTGTTCTCTCATAGTTCTGGAAGCCAGACGTCCCGAATCAAGGTGGGTTACCAGGCCACACCCTTTCCCAAGGTTTTAGAAGAACCTTTCTCTCGCCTCTTCCAACTTCTGGGAGCTCCGGGCAGCCCTTGACTTGTGGCCGCGTCACTCCAATCTCTGCCTCCTGGCCTCGCTGCCTCTTCCTCCATGTGTCTCCGTCAGAACCCCCTCTGCTTCCCTCTTAGAAGGGTATTTCTGGTTTCATTGAGGGCTCACCTGGGTAGTCCAAGATAAACGCCTCCTCTCAGGATTCTTAACCTAAGGACCTAATGTGCTGTAGGAGACAACATCCAGACACAGGTCCTGGGGATCTGATGGGGTCATCTTTGGGGGCCACCGTGCAGTCTGGTGTGCAGCGATTCTCCACCAGGGCTGCCCTACTGGCATCCCCACTGAACATCTGCCGCCATCACTCCAAAGGGGTTCTCCCCGGTCACTGCTTCTTTTCATCCCCAGTTCTCCGTGCAAAGTCCGGAAGCAGAATGTCTGATGAGCTGAGCCCAGGTCACGCACCCAGGCCCTCACCTCAAAGGAAGCAGGGGAGAGGGGTATCTGTGCTTTGTGGCTCTCTAGTCAGAGACAGGCTGTGCCCTGCCCTGTATCCCATGCAGTGGAGACTCCCCCATGCCCTGCATAACAGAGCATCCATGTACTGGTCGTGGAAAATGACAAACATCCTCTAGACAATCCCAGATCTGCCATCTGGGCTTCCGGAAGCTTCTTGCATGATCTCGCAGGCAGCTCCCTCTCGTTCTTCCATGCTGACTGCTCCTCAGGATTCCATGGCTGTGCTTGGGGGTAACGTCTTACCACAACCACTCTGGCCCCTGCCTGCTCTCGGCGTGCTGGAATCTATTAGACACATGCCTTCTGCTGATAACCCCAAAGCCACAAATACTTGTGATACCAGCACATCTGTGAAGTCCTAGCCACCTTGCAGGCAGGCTATGCTCTAAGCAAGGTGGGGGACGGTGGGGGGAGGGGGCATCTCTCGTCCCCACTTTGAGCAGCACTGTGTGCCCTGGGCCCAAATCACCAGGGCTTGTGCTCTGCCTGCAGCCCCTCTCCGTGGTGCTGCTCAGATAGGAGTCCTTGGGCTCGGCCCAGGAAGTCACTCTGAAAATCTGGACCCTCTCCTTCAATCCCCTTCAGTACAGCTGCATGTGTCATCTCTTCCCTTTTTCTCGTTTAGCCAGAAGCCCTCCTGTATATCATGTGCCTCCATTCCTGACAGTCATCCCCCATATATAATCCTAAGCAGAGCAAAACCAGATATGGGCCAAATAAAGGTGTAAGCCAAGGGCTATGGAAGCACAAAGAAAAGGAATGACTTGCAAGGCAGCGTGGAGGGTGCAGAATGTAAATTACCTTTAGAATGTGGGTGGCTAATCCTGTCTGTTCTGTGTCAAAGCACATCTGGACGTACCCCCCTCATCTCCAACTCAGCTGCCAGCATCATCTCACACCTGCAAGATTGACCTCTGGCTTCCACCTGCCCCCTCTGCTGATCTTCCACCAGAAACCAAAGGAATGATTTCTTAAGTAAAATAGACAATGTTGTCTATCACTTAAATCTTTTAAAAGCTTCCCAAGGCACTTAGGGTTGAACGGTGTCCCCAGAGAAAAGATACATTGAATCCTAACCCCTAACACCTACGAATGGGGCATCAACTTATTTGGGGCTAGGTTCTTTGCAAATTTAATCGAGTCAAGATGAGGTCATTGGAGTGGGCCTGAGTCAATATGACTGATGTCTTTATAACAAAAGGAAAATTTGGACACAGACCCAGACACGGAGGGAAGACGGCCATGGAAAGACAGAGTTAAGCTACAGTGAGTCCAGGAACGCCTGGGGCCACCAGAAGCTGGAAGAGGCGAGGAAGGATCCTCCCCTAGAGGTTTGGAGGGAGTGGGCACCTGCCAACACCTTGATTTCAGGCTAACAGCCTCCAGAACTGTCAGAGGATACACTTCTATTGTGTGAAGTCACCCAGTTCGCGCTACTTTGTAAGGGCAACCCCAAGAAACTAACACATTGGGATACAATTTAAACCCCAGGCGGCTGCATAGTCACACATGATCTGGCTCTGGATATTCCATCTTCATCTCCTGGCATTAAGAAAACAAAACAAAGCAAAACAAAACCTTCTTATGTTCCAACTGGCTTTCCTGGAGTGTATTGTCTCTCCCACTTCGGCTTCTTAGAACCACTGTCCTTACTGCTCAGTCTTTTCATACCTCTTATACCCGCCCCTCTTCATCCTTCATGTCTCAGTTTAAATGGCTCTCTCTCTCTGCAAGACCATCCCTGACTCCATAGTTGGGTGCCCCCACCCCTAGCCTGCATTATCTGCACCCCAAGGCTCCATTGATTTATTTCATAACAAGGCCACAATCTGTATTTCTTCATTTCTTTATCTGCTGGCTTTTTTTAATAGTTTATCTCCCCCTTGAACTGTCAGCTCCAGGAAAGCAGGGACCTCATCTGCCTGACACACCACTTCCCGCCAGCTTCCACCTTGCCGAGCACGGAGCCCGGCACAAAGCATCGTCCAAATGAGGATTTGTCAAGTGCCACCATCAGGAGCACCCATGTGAGCATAGCCATGGGGGGCCAGAAGAGTCCTGTGCGTTCTGAGTGCTGAGCAGGGACGTTTGAAAGGAGAAGGAGGCAAGTGGGCACCCGTCAGGGAGACATGCAGTGGACATGACTTGCTGGAAAGGAGTCCAATTATGGATGTCTTAGTATGCCTGCTAGGGCATTTGGACTTAATTCTGTATTAAAATGGGAGTCATCAAAGATTTTTGAGCAGCGGTGACCCAAGATGACCTATGCTTTAAGGAGATCTCTCAAGTAAGAGCATGAAGAATGGATTGGACAGGTGGGTGACTGGAGCCTCGGAGGCCAGGGAGACAGCTATTAAAACGTTCCAGGTGAGAGGTGAAGGAAGCTTGACCCAGGGCAGGGGCAGTGGGGATGGAAAGGGACAGGAGATGCCGGGTTTGAACTGCCAGTTCAGCAGATGATTGCGTGAGGGAGGGGAGGGACTGGGAGTGTGGGGTACAGCTGCAGCTTTTTTCTGGCTGGAGGGACTGGACACAGGGAAAGGACCCCCGTACATGCTGGAGGGAGCTTTCAAGGAAATGTGTCAAAAAGCGAGCAAGTAGATGTTTTTGTTGGTTCTTAGTAAATGACATGGCTCACACTTGACGAGCATAGTCAGTTGCATTTTGAAGGCTTTCCCGCTCAAAGCTCGAGAAATAAGAGTCCATTCTTCTGCAGGATTCTTTCAGGGAAGGGCTGACCATCTGGACCACAGGGGAAGCCTTCAGACTTTGGCCAGCCAAGCAGCGCCAGCAAGGCCCATCCCAACTCTTGAGCCCAAACCACTCCACTCAGGACGGCTGGGAGACCTCTCCCCTCCCACTGAGTCAGGATGAATTTTTAACTCACTATTGATCAGGCAATTTTAAAATCAATTTTAATTAAATGAAAGATTTCTATCAGGATTGCTTCTTTCTGGACAGTAAATTGGGCCTTGTAATAACACTCACATTGGAACATCTCTCATACAACTAACAGAGTCCATCATAAATAAGTAAAGACCCTTCTCCTTATTATGCATTTGGGGGAAATCAAGGTTCGAGGTTTTGCCCGAGGCCCTGCAGTAATGGGGACAGAAATCAGGAGCCCGAATCATGGGGATGCCGATGTCAAATCCCACTGATACTGCTCTCAGCCTCCAAAATCTCTCTCCTTCTACACGGAATAAAGGGAAAATTGATCCCTGTCAGTTACTGGGAAAGGAGAAATTGGGAGTATTTAACTGACAAAGGTGAAGCAAGGGCACTGAGTGGAGAGTGTAGGATGTAGTTCATTGTCTGAAGGCAGATTCCTGCTTAGAAATGGTCACGCTTGGTTGGCTTGTAGACATATTACCCCAACGGGATGGGCCCTGCTTACACCAGTCCTTTATAGGAGTCACTGACACAACTCTCTTCCTTATCCAGGATCCATCCAGGCTGGGGAGCCTGGGACCTGGAAGCTCTCGGTCAGAATGGCTGTTCTCAGCTCTTGTCTTCCCCAAACTGTGTCAGCTGGAATCTCCCACATCATCCACCTGCAGACTCAGCCCTTAGAGTTCCTGAACCAGCCTTGACTAGCCCTCAACCAACCACATGTGGGGGTTCAACGTTCTCTTGCTCTCTTGGTGCAGGACTCCATGAGGCCCAATGGGTTAGTGGATCTCAGCCTTGCTGCGCATCACTGAGCCCTCCTTGCCTGCTCTCCCTAGCCACCCGGAGTCTTCCTGGGCTGGACAGCCCCCTGATTATAGGCCAGGAGACAGTCCTTCATCCCATATCCCGACTGCTGCCTGAGACTTCACTGGAGTCAGGTGTATTCAGATAGATTTTATGTACAGTAAAATTTACCTTGGTTGCGTAGAAGTCTATGCAATTTGGCAAATGCATAGTTGTGTGGCCATCACCAAAGAGTCAAGTTATAGAACGGCTCCACGAACCCCCAGAATTCCCCTATGCCCCTTTGTAGACAACCCTACCCTTAGCCCCTGGCAACCACTGACCCGTTTTCTGTTTCTCTTGTTCTGCTGTTTCCAGGCTGTCATATAGTTGGAATCCTACAGCGCGTCCTGAGTCTGGCTTCTTTCACTTACCAGCATACATCTGAGACTCACCTCTGTTGTGTGTACTTGTTTGCTCCTTTTCCTCACTGAACAGTATTTCATTGTTGGTGTGTACCACAGCTTATGTCCTCATTCCCCCTTTGAAGGACATTGTGTTGTGTCCCATTTGGCACGATCTTTGAGAAAGCTGCTATCAGTGGTCATACACAGGTTTTTGCGTTAACATACATTTTCCTTACTCTTGGGTAGATACTTAGCAGCGGGACTCCTGCATGTCATGGTAAGTGAGTCACCTTCTAAGAAACTGCCAGACGGTTTACCAGCGTGGCTGGACCAATTTTGCATTCCCACCAGCCATGTGCACGAGTCCCAGTTGCTCCACATCCTTGCAGCACTTGGGTCCAGGTCTTATGTTTTCCAATCTAATAGGCGTGATGTCTGAGACTTTAACTTGAACAAATGGATGCCACACAGTTTGCTGCCTGTAGTAACACTGGAGGTTATCCATCCACTAAGCCATTCCTCCTCCTGCCTTGCTATCAGAAGCCAGATTTTGGTCAACCTCATCCTAGCAGCCATGTCCTTCAGCATGAGATGGGCACACACCCCCAACTCCAGCCTGTGGGTAAATGCTGTTTTTCTACTCTTAGATACTTAGAGTGGGCCCACTCCCTTGCCACGCTACCCCAGTAAAATGTTTTGTCAAGTAGAAATGAAGAGATCAGGATCAAGAGTCACAATGCCCAGGCTTAGATCGTGGCTCTGCTTCTTACTAGCTAGTGGTCCTGCATAGCGACCTAGACTCTCAGAGTCACGGGTCCTCCTCTGCAGAAATGGGAGTCATAGGAGAACCTACCTCGAGGGTTGTTATAAGAGCCGAATGAATCAAATGCATGGAAGTCCTTCGCCTAGTGCCCAGCAGATAAATGTTGTCATTATTATATTATCAAATGATTTCTCGTTCCCTGCATTTTCCTGAATCTATGTAGTCCTGAAGAGGTTTATATCCCCAGGCAAGCAGTATTTAAAGACAATTAACCAGATTAAAATCTCACACAGATATTCCAAAGCCATTTACATAAACAAACAAATGTAAGAGGGCTTCATTTTCTAAAAAAGAAATCACCCCTTCGGAGGGCCATTCTAAGAGGCTCATTGAAGAGATGCCTGACTAGTTTCTTTGAATCCAATGTCTGCCTGATGTAGGTCTGCATAATTATGCACATATGGCAGCCACATCAGACTCTGGCATTAGTGGACAAGGCTTGGCTTGTTGTGGTTTCTTCTCTAGACACAAGCCCAGCCTGTGCCCAGACATGGCCACTGGGACTTGTTGCCCCTTAGAGAGAAGACTCTCTTCTTGACCATAAAACTAAAGAGGTATCATTTCACTTTTGGACCATTTATCCTTTACCCTGGATAGGATGGTAAAACATCTGTCTTTTTAAAAAGATTGCTGAGCCCCCCTATTTTACTTAACTTCTGGTAATTCATCGATGCCACAGACACCATCTAAATAAGGGGGAAACATATCCATGCTGGATAAATAAGACAGCAAGAGATTCTGACTTTTGCTTATTCAGGCTCTTACCCCAAACTCTGGGGACAGTTTCTAGAAGAGTGCAGGTACCTTCTAAAGGTGTTACAGAAGTGTTTCTTAAAAACAGGATCGCCATCACTATTACGGCCATCTGGAGGGGGGCTCAGGAGTCTGAAATTTATAAGTTTACTAGGTCATTATTGTACGCATTCAAGTTTGAAAAACACTTGCTTTAGAGCAGTTGACAAACTAAGGCCCATGGGTCAAATCCTGCCAGCTACCTGTTTTTGTGAACAAAGTTTTATCGCAACACAGCTCTTTGTTTGTGTACTGTCCATGGGTGTTTTCATGTTAAAACAGCAAAGTTGAGTAGTTGCAACAGAATGTATGACCTACAGAACCTAAAATATTTACTCTCTAATTCTTTACAGAAAGTTTGTCCATCCCTGCTTCACAAAAATGCCATCTGATGTTTGCATTAGTCATAGTGTGAGTAACAGAAAGGTATTCTAGGTCTATGATCAGTGTATTATTATTCTTCCCTTCGTTCCTGTGTACATATTATCTTAAATAATCATACCAGTCGGCATATATATATTGAGCATCCACTACATGCCAGGCATTATGCTATGTATGGAAAACAAAATGATCCCAATGGAGTCCCCACGAGGTTTATAGATGTGAGTTATTTTATCAAATCTAAGTCACCATTGATTAAAGACATCATTATTTGATTCACTATTAAGAAACAAAAAATACTATCGATTAAATCATGGCACAATATTTCCTTATGCCTCAGAAATTTTATTTTCAAATTATTAAAAATCTCTTTTGGATTTATTTTTTCGCTCTTGGCATACCTAAAATATTACATGCAATATTACTGCTTAGAGGCTGCCATCTCTAGGGTATTACTCTAGGTTGCTGACCCCTCTCTGCAAGCCACTTGTGGACACTCTCTTGATCTTACCAGAAAATAGCCACAAAAATTTTCAGACCAAGTTCATGCATGTGAAGGCAATGAGGACATCTGTCACAACTGCCTCTTGGTCAATGGTGTTTGTAAGAGGCAACTGATCACAATATTTAAGATTTGTTAAATGGCTTTCAAAATACGTTCATCATAGAATTGATAAGCTGTAGCTTAGTTGCTTGATGAGTATGGGTCCCAGGGAAGTGGCCTCCCCACTATGAGCAGAGGCAGGCTGGCCAGAAGGAGCAGGAGGGTGGAGAACTCGTCTGTGACAAGGAGAACCTGCCTGCCAAAGCTGGCCTCTAACTATCCCCCTGTCCTCAGTCCACTGAGGTACACCTGTAAGTTGTCTGTTTCCACTTGAGATTGCGCTATCCTCCAGAGTACAAGTGGGGTCTCGTTCATCTCCGAGCTCTAAGAGACCTAACAGAGCACCTGGAAAAGAACAGGTAGCAGCAGTCCTCATTCCTTAAATGAGCAAGTGAAGGGGGAACAGGGAGAAAGGGCTCCTGCAGCCAAGAGCTCTAGGGACGAATCTTCAATGCAACCACATGTGGCCGAGGACGTTTGAGAGTCTCAGACTGGAAGATAAGCCCCTATATAGGAGCTTGGCCCAGGCTGGAGTCTGCTCAAGGGATGCATGTGGAGGAATTTCCAAGGAAAGATTAGGGCCCGTGGCATAGCCGGGCTGTGTCTGCACCTGGACCTTGGGCTCCAGCCACAGCAGAACCCTGCAGGCTTACGATGGAAATCTGATTTTATCTTTTCGGTGTCACTATCTCAGGGAAGCAGCCCTCCATGTGATTCTATTGGTGATGCCAATCATGGGCCTTGTCTTCTCCCTGAATGACCTCAGGAATGGGTATGGCCAACTTCTCCATCAGGCACAGTGGGCCCACAATACTTTCATGAGCCCAGGGGTACATTTTGATCTCTGTGAAAATTGGAAGAAAAAAAGTGAGTATAAACCAGCCTGGATTATATTTGTCTTTATACCAACACGAAAGCAAAATAAAATTTTATATACATATAAAGTATGTATATATGTATACAAAACTTTATATATTTTATATAAAATTATATATATCCCCATTTTATATATACCCCCATTATATATTTATATAATGATATTATATATATGTGTGTGTGTGTGTATATATATCCCCATTTTATATATATCCCCATTATATATATCCCTATTTATGGAGAACGGGACCCATGAAGGCAAAATTGCCTCAGGTCTATGACATGCTTATGAAAGTCATAATGGGGCCCTGAGAGTAGTCATGTGACATAGTCAGGTCCATCAGACCCTCTCTCAAGAGCATGATTCTGAAAAGATGAGTTCTACTGACATCGAGGACAAAACTGTCCACCATACTGGTTATGGAAAAGCACATAAATCAGGAACCCTGGGAGGTTGCACAAACTCACAAAGTTGTTTACCTCTGAACAGTGAAGAGGAGAATGAGACTAGAGCCTGAAGAGTTAAGTTGGCTTTGTTTTGTTTATCTAGCCAAGCAAAAGAAGAGCAAAATAATAATGATATTAAAACAACTCCACCAGAAGCAAATATAGCAAAATGAATAACTGTTGATAAATCTGGGTGGGGGCAGATCAATGCTTAATTCCTTACTCTGTTTCTATATATAAGTTTTTGATTTCTCAAGAAAATAAATGACAGTCCATTCATCTCCGAACCAAAGATCACAAGAACCACTCTGGTCCCTTTCCTTTCTCAAGCTTAATTTTTCCTTAGAGTCTGTGAACTACCTGTATAATTACGCTCTTTCCCCACTTCCTTCCACTTAATCAAGACAATGTTTCTGTTGCTGGAAGTCAAGAATCTTAATTCATTCAGGTGCACTGCCAACCACTAATAGTGAAGAGTTTTCTAGGGTAGAAGGATCTTTTAACTTGGCTTTTATCCAGTCTGGTGGCCCTTCAAATACCAGTTACATGTGGCATAGGTGGGCCAGGATGAACACTGGGCCAGACTTCTGGTCTACCTAAGCATCATCTCTCGGCTATATTCTGGGCAAACAGTTCTTCATAAAAAATGAGCCTGCCTGACCAAGGGAATTGGGGGTGAGGAATGGGAAGGTGCAAGTGAAAAGAAAAGTCATACTACATATTGGGTATTACGACGGGTACTTCTCCAGTATCCCCTGAAAATCCTGAGATTTAGATCTTGTGATTTAGGTCTAGAAGTAATGAATAGTGATTATATAATTTATCATCTAAACCAGAATACATTTAAGAATGAAAAGGGATGCTCCTATAATTATATCAGGATGATAGACATAAGTGGGGAAATCCCAGGTAAACTGAGACATGCAGTCACCCTGGTTAGGGAGCTTAGTTAGGTGCCTTGTCTGAGGTCACACAACTAACCAGTGCTGAGCTGTAATCTGGGTCCAGTTGACTTCATCCCTGGAAGAGAACATTTCTTGGGACTCCTGAGAATCCCATGAGTTGTGGGCTGAACTGTGTCTTCCCAAAATTCCTGTGTTGGGAGTCAGTACCTCAGAATATAACCATATTTGGAGAGAAGGGTTAAAAGGGTGATTAAGTTAAAATGAAGTCTTTAGTGCAGGCCCAAATCTAGCCCAACTGGTGTCCTTAGAAAAAGAGGAAAGTCGGACACACAGAGATACGAGGGGTGCAGGCATTCAGAGGGAAGACCGTGTGAGGACACAGGGAGAAGGTAGCCATCTGCAAGCCAGGGAGAGAGGCCTCAAGATAAATCAAACCTGCTCACACCTTGATCCTGGACTTCTATTCTTCAGAACAATAAGAAATAAATTTCTGTTGTTTAAGCCACTCCGTCTGCAGTACTGTCTTATGGCAGCCCTAGCAAAGTGGTATACCAAGAGAGTGCTGGAAACAAAGAGAGATGCCAGTGAAGAACTCTAGGATCTAAAGTCTTGGCCCTTCATCCCTGTCTGCACCACTGAAGAGATCAGCAGAAGAACCCATTTTACCATAAAGAGTCCTATGTGCTTGTATTCTTGGGCAGCAAGGAAAGAAGAGTGTGCATCCTACAGGGTAAAGCTGCTTTGGGGGCCAGAAACATCCAAAGGGATGGAAGAGTGGTGGCAGTCCTAAAGAGGACAGAGAAGGAGGTTGGGTCCGCAGGTGAAAAGAAGTACTCGGGGAGCTGACTTAGCTTGGAGCAGGACTCCTGCCATACCTTCCCCCACCCCAAATCCCTCCCAGCGGACTTAAAAGTCAGAAGGTCTGTACTCCAACCCCCGCCCCCCCACCAGACACCAGGGAGATTCGATTACATTTAGAGACACAATGTCTGCCTCCCCTGGATTAATTTCCGCATCCTGACAAAGCTTGTCCTTATCTCTTTTTTTTCTTGCTGAGAGTAAGAACCCTATAAAATTGTCTCTACCGGGGACCAAGAAATGAGTCAGGGCAAGGCAAACACAAGGATTGGGGTCTCATGTCTCTCTGGGTTTGAAACTTACTGGTCTCATGTAGATTTGGGAGGAGCCCATGCACAACAATTTGCTAGGAGCTCACACATCTCCTCTCTTTCTAAAAGGATCCTTTCTGTCAGGGCAGTGAGTAGGAGATTGATGTGCTGTGAGCATGAATGACATAATAGCTTTAGTGCAGTCCCCAGTGTGCCAGGCTCTGTGCCAGTCTGCCCGCGTGCAGCTTTAAACCAATGACAGTAACAAGGACAAGAGCTAACATTTACAGAGGGCTTTCAAAGTGCTAACCCCTTCAGATACATTGTCTTAGTTTATCCTCACAGCAGCCCTACGAGATCAGACTACCTGTCTGCCTGTAAAGCAGATAACACTTTCATCCCCACTTTGCAGACTGGTAAACCCTGGTTAAGAGAAATCAAACAACTTGGCCACAGTCATGTAGCTGCTAAGAAGGAAAACAAAAATCTCTCTGATGCTAATGCCAGCCTATTAACAACTCTTTAAAAATCAGAGTGTGAGTTATTCCATGGGGTATCAAGGGATGTGTGCATTTGACCAACATTGTGAGTTTAAAAAAAAAGAGCGAGAAAACATTTATGGAGTAAGCACCGTGTGCTCACAGTTTTCAGCCATGACCTCTTTTAATCACACAGCAACCCTGTGATGCAGGGACTTGTAACATTGTCACCATTTTACAGATGAGAAGAATTGAAACTTGCCAAGATTACCCAGCAAAGAAGTGCAAGAGTTCAAATTTGCACCGGGGTATCCTGAGTTCGGAACTCATGATCTAAGCACTACGCTCTACTACCCTTCCTGTGACTGAGATGTTTTGCAGGCTGAGCGGTGAGTTTCGAGTATGAGGTTAAAAGATATATGATGTGGTAGGACCAGAGCTCTAAGTGGTAACACGTACCCTGGGGCATTGCTTCAGGGTCTGAGACACCCCAACTCCAGTTTAAGAAGTGTGTCTCTCCTACCCAGCTCCAATCCCCCAAGCAGGCTGGACGGTGTTGGATTTCTCAGATGCTTTCGTACTGTTTAATGTTCTTTCAAAGTGTGTTAGACCCTATAGCCCACGATTACTCCCAGGTGCAAAATTTTATGCACAAACAGTTGCAGCAGCAATTTACCGACTGTGAGCTCAATCAGCCAATTGTGAGCACAATTAGCTGCTCCCTGCTCATTTGGAAGGAGCGGGGGGGATGATTGCCTCTGCAATTAGCCAGTTGTGGGCAGCTCGGTTTGCTTGTGCAATTTTGCACTCTCAAACATGGAATGTGCAAAGGTGGCGCATGCCCAGGAACTTTATCCTTTGGGCTCCGAACATCCAACCTGACGTCCACCCACGGACCTCTGTACGTGGCCACGGAGGCCTGACTCTGGGATCACGGTGGAGGCTGCAGCCTCGTGGGGTCTTACACTAGCTGAAAAACAACCCTGTCCATATTTGGGCAAAGGAGGGAGGGTGAGAGATGAGACCCTAACTTGGATTGGCATAGGGAAAGGTGAGTTCAAGGTTGGGAAGACCTCAACGTTAATCATTTGGGTCTGAGAGAGACCCATCCAAAAACTTTCAACTCGTAATGGGGAACCTTCTGCATTATCAGAATGATGGTGTAGAAGAGTTGGCAGAGACTAGAAACTGGATTGAATGGGAGAACTGAAACGCCATTTACGTCACTGGCACAATCAACAATTTCTCTCTCCCCTCTTCTATCCTGCTTAAAAAAAGAACAGATCCTCCCAGCAGAGCTGGGCAGATTCTTCGCCACCAGATCCCACTGAGGGAAACCCTCCGGAAATCCGGAGACTTTTTTTGCAGCTTCCTAAAAAATGAGCTGCAGTCTGATTGGATTTGTACTAGTTTCTCTGTAGCTATGAATTGATTAAAAAGAAAAGTTCACTATATTTTAAGTGAGATTTTCCTGCACTGATAGGCCTTTCTACCCAGGAGCAGCGCATTCTGTAGGTTTTGAAGGAAGTCAGAAGGAAAGGTAACTGATGCTCACCTCAGCTGTCCTACGAGCCCTCTATAAACTGAAGGGCACCTGTTCTCTCTTTCTAATTGCTCTGAACCTGTCAGAACACTGCAGCACTATTCATACTGGCCAAAATATGGAAACAACCCAAACCTACCAACTGTGAATAGATAAACAAAATGTGGGATAGCCACACCATAGAATATTATTCAGCCATAAAAAGGAATGAAGTGCTGAGACATAGTAAACCCTGAAAAAAATTATGTGAAGTGAAAGAAGCCAGACACGAAAGGCTACATCTTGTGTGATTCCGTTTACATGAAGTATTCAGAAGAGGCAAATCCGTAGCGACAGGAAGTAGATTAGTGGTTGCCACCTGGCAGGAGGTAGGAATCAGGAATGACTACTAGTGGATTTGGGAATCCCTGAAGCAACGAAAATGTTCTGAAACTAGACAGTGGAAGTAGGTCGCTGCTTAATCTTTTGAGTATACTATATCCATGGAATTATATACCTTAAAGGGTTGAATTTTATGGTATGTGAATTATATCTCGATTTTTTTAAAAAAATGATGAAGAGTAGAGAAAATTTGCCCTTTCTGAGACTGGGTGCAGATTGAACCAATGTGAGGGCATCCTTCCATTGGTCTGTGCACAGGCTACTCAGAGAACCCCAGGAAGCAGCCACCGCAGGGAAGGAAGACCTCAAAAGTTTTTTCTGATCATGCCACAAGCCATGTATTTACTCATCAAAAATAATTACTGAGCAACTTCTATATACCAAACTATTTAGTAAGTTTTGAGAAGAGAGATTCCATGCCTTTTTGATCTAGTGGTGAAGCCAAGGGAGAGGAGGAGAGTTCAAGCAAATAAGTAGGCCACTCCCTGGGTCAATACTTCCAAATTTCCATTCAAAATTTTGAGTCACACAAGACAACATTCTCTTGGACTAGAATGGAAAGCAAGAGTTTACAAGGGAATTTTCCTGAGTCACTACACTTTATCCAGCACTAAGCCAACAGAGTCAAGAGTGTTGTGTGGTTCTTAATATTTCTTCTATTGAGCATACTAAACTTTTTATTCTTCAACAAGGTATTTGACATGAAGTTGGTTTTAAGCCAAGCAGGCATACAGACAGACAGGTGGGCCAACAAGTTGGCATGAATTAAGTATCAAGAGAGGCATTGGCACCCTAATACTAATCTGAGTGGCAGCCCAAGGAGCTATATGCACAAGGAGCAACAGTCCTAGTGGGAAGCAAATATTGTATTATTAATAGCTGGACAAGTCAATGCCCCCAGTTCTGAGACATACTTTTTTAAAGTGATATCTACGATCATGTCTGCATTTCTTCACTTCTCATTCACCCTTGGATGTGGTAGCCTCCCCATCCCTCCACCAGTCTACATCTTATTGCTCATGCCAGAAACACTTAAGTCCTAATGAATATCTCTCACCCGCAATGTGCAATTCATGGTTGGGATATGTAATCCTTTTGCTTCAATTTCTTCAATTCTTCTCAAACACATCACTACCAGCATCTATCCTGGACGGGCTCAGAATTAGGAGTAACTGGCCTGCTCCCCTCCATACTCGCCCCACATCATAGCTGATCCAGATGAAAATAATGAAATCTGGTCTCATTGGTCCTTTGGTTAAAACTCTTCATTTGCTGCTCCATGTTCTTAGAATAAAGATTAGAATATCAAATATGTATGGGACCAGAATGAAAAAGGTATCTCTGAAATGTCAATACAATTCACTCTTTTCCCCATTCCCCTGCTACTGCTCAGACCTGGCTTTTACGATATTATTCAAGTGGGATCACATGGTATATGGGATGGGGTGGGGGAGGTGCATTCTGAAGTTAACATGAAAAATGAGTGTATCCGACACAATCATACAGGTTTGGCAACTCCTCTTTCAATCCTCACTCCTGGGCACACATAAAGACTACATTTCCCAGGCTCCCTTAGTGTCTGATCAGGGCCATGTGACTCAGTCTGGCCAATGTAATGTGAGCAGAAGTGACACAAGCCACTGAGTCCTAAATTCAGCTCACACTGGAATACCCTAGAGAAGTTTAAAACATACTGATGCATAAAGTCTCATCCCAAGAAATCCTGATTTAATCGGACATAGCCTGGGCATTAAACTTTTTTAAAGTTCCCCTGAAGATTCTCAGGTACAGCAAAGTTTGAGAGATGATGAAAGGTACTCCTAGTCCTGGTCCTTGGAAGCACTGTGTCCTCTCATACCCTTTTGTGATGACCTCGGAGGCCAGCCAATCCACTTGCTGGAAACCATCAGCCTGAAAATCTGAGTGGCATATGGATCTCTATTGGACTTGTGATCTGAATAAAAGTGCATCCTCATTCATTTTTAAATTAATATCATCACAGCATTGCCTCTCCTATTCTGATTAATACTGTGCAAATCATATAAAATCAAAATTACCTTCAACATGCCTTTAGGAATTATCCTTAACGGAGTGACTGACACAGCCTATTTTTCCTCCAGCGCTGAAACAGATCACTGTCTCTTCAGAAAAGTAGTAAAGGGAACTGGCAGCTTGTTTTTAAAGGGTGGAGTGTATGAAAATAGAAATTATAAATACTAAAATTACTGTGAGATACTCACAGCCTAGGAAGCAGGCAGCAATTGAAAAATGATTGAAAATGGGTATATGACTATTTTTATCCCCTTAATGTTGTTTAAAAGCTACAATCTCTAATCCAAAGTAGTTCTTAATCCTTTAAGGGAATGATTACAATGGACCGCAGTGGTTTTGGGGTGAGATGTCTACAGGTAGTCAGAGTTAAAGACTGCTAGGGAAGGATTCTGGGAACTGCAATGTGCTGTCTTTACAGTGTTTCTGTTAGTATCACCCCCCAAATTCCTAATAAACCATATTTGATCAGACTGTTGCACATCTAATACATATTCCTATTCAGTGGTATTGAAGATTGTTGCAACATTAGTCACAAATGATACTGGCCCATGTACTATAGTCTTTCTGTTGTGTTATTCTTGTCATGGTTAAGTGAGTTCAAAGATTATTTTAATCTGTTGGAGGTAAAAATAGTAGCTAATACATACTGAGGAATCCTTCACCATGTACCAGGCCATCTTTAAGTGCTTCCCACTCTGCACTGAATCTAATGCTTACCACAATCCTATAAATCCTATTTTTATACCCATTTCCTAGATCAAGAAGTGCTCCCAGAGGATCCAAATTCAATCTTGATGAGATTTTTGAGGTTGTTATACTGCGTCTGAAATATACCATGAGTTCATTTCACTACTAACATATTTTAAGGCAGGTCTATATAGCACAAAGCCCAAATAATCATGAAGCAGTCAATAAAACTCCATTGTCCTAATGCCCAGCAGCTGGGAAAGGATTTCCAAAGACTATAAACCCCTGTCATGGCAGAAGATAGAAGCTGGCCAACAGAACTCAACTTCTCACCTGTGGGTGGAGAAAAAAAATGAATCAGTGGCATCCAAAATGTCTCAGCAGAAAGTAGGGACAGAGGGTAGGGCATAATTGAATCTACAGGTCTCCTTTGTTATAAACTCTTGCTCTCTACAGTCCATTCTACGAATATCAGCCAAAATAATATTTTTAAATGCAACTAGATCATGCTTGCTTCAAATTAAATTCCCCATCTCACAATAAAATGCAAAGATGTACTGTGGTTTACAGAAACCTACAGGATCTGACATCTGCTCACTTGTCCAATCTCCTATCATCCTGTCTTACTTAAACCACAGACTCCAATCATGTGGTCCCCATTCTGCCTCTTCAGAGGACCAAGCTGGTTCCTGCTTCAAGGTCTTTGCTCTTACTGTCCCCTCCCCAGGAGCTTTCTTCCCCAGCTTGTCTCAGGCTCACTACTTCTCTCCATACAGCGCTCCAAATAGAACCCACTCAGAAAGCCTCTTGTTGACTGTGCCATCTTAACTTCCTTTCCAGACATACACACCCCCTCTCTCCCCCCCATTCAAGTACTCACAACCACATATTTTATGTTCTCAATAACACTTGTCACAATCTCCAGTTTCTTATTTACCCATTTATTTACTCATCTGCTGTGAATTGTCCTGTTTATGGATATATCTTCAGTAAATATGTACCTGGTACATAGTATGAGCTTAATAAATATAGGTTGAACAAATAAATGGCATTCTGAAATATATAACAGTTTCAGAGTTCTGATGGAAAAGTTGATAATAGGGAGATAATAAATATCACCCTGAACTGTAACAAAATGCCTAAATATAAGCCATAAAATTAAAGCTGGAATGGGAGGGGGAGAAATAGGAGGAAGAGGTGACGTGTTGTGGGAAATGTCTGCAGGAGACCCAACTAGGAAAAATGAGCAATTCCTCTGTCTATGGACATCTGGGCTCTTTCCATAGTTTGGCTGTTGTGGACATTGGTGCTACAACATTGGGGTACAGGTAACCCTTCAGGTCACGCATTTGTATCCTTTGGGTAAATAGTAGTGCAATTGTTGGGTGGTAGTGTAGCTCTATTTTCAACTTTTTGAGGAACCTCCATACTGTTTTCCAGAGTGGCCGCACCAGCTTGCATTCCCACCAACAGTGTAGGAGGGTTCCCCTTTCTCCGCATCCCCACCAACATCTGTTGTTTCCTGACTTGTTAATTTTAGCCATTCTGACTGGTGTGAGGTGGTATCTCATTGTGGTTTTGATTTGGATTTCCCAGATGCTGAGTAATGTTGAGCATTTTTTCATGTGTCTATTGGCCTTTTGTATGTCTTCTTTGGAGAAATGTCTGTTCATGTCTTCTGCCCATTTCTTGACTGGATATTTGTTATTGGGTATAGAATGTGATAAATTCTTTATAGATCTTGGATACTAGCCCTTACACTGATAAGACATTTACAAATATCTTCTCCCATTCTGTCAGTTGTCTTTTGGTTTTGTCAACTGTTTCATTTGTTGTGCAAAAGTTTTTTATCTTGATGAAGTCCCAACAGTTCATTTTTGCTTTTGTTTCCCTTGCCTTTGGAGACATGTCCAGCAAGAAGTGGCTGCAGCCAAGGTCAAAGAGCTTGCTGCCTGGTTTTCCTCTAGGACTTTGATGGATTCCTGTCTCACATTTAGATCTTTCATCCATTTTGAGTTTAACTTTGTGTATGGTGTAAGAAAATGGTCCAGTTTCATTCTTCTGCATGTGGCTGTCCAACTTCCCCAACACCACTTGTTGAAGAGACTGTCTTTTTTCATTGGACATTCTTTCCCGCTTTGTTGAAGATTAGTTGACCATAGAGTTGAGGGTCCATTTCTGGGCTCTCTATTCTGTTCCATTGATCTGTGTGTCTGTTTTTGTGCCAGTACCATGCTGTCTTGATGATGACAGCTTTGTAATAGAGCTGGAAGTCCGGAATTGTGATGCCACCAGCTTTGGTTTTCTTTTTCAACATTCCTCTGGTGATCCGGGGTCTTTTCTGGTTCCCTACAAAATTTAGGATGATTTGTTCCAGCTCTGTGAAAAATGTTGATGGTATTTTGATAGGGATTGCACTGAATGTGTAGATTGCTCTGGGTAGCATAGACATTTTAACAATATTTTTTCTTCCAATCCATGAGCATGGAATGTTCTTCCAATTCTTTGTGTCTTCCTCAATTTCTTTCATAAGTGTTCTGTAGTTTTCAGAGTACAGATCCTTTATTTCTTTGGTTAGGTTTATTCCTAGATATCTTAAGGTTTTGGGTGCAATTGTAAATAGGATTTATTCCTTAATTTCTCTTTCTTCTGTCTCATTGTTAGTATATAGAAATGCAACTGATTTCTGTGCATTGATTTTATATCCTGCCACATTGCTGAATTCTTGCCTGAGATCTAGCAATTTTCTGGTGGAGTCTTTTGGGTTTTCCACATAAAGTATCATGTCATCTGTGAAGAGTGAGAATTTGACTTCTTTGTCAATTTGGATGCCTTTTATTTCTTTTTGTTGTCTGATTGCTGAGGCTAGGACTTCTAGTACTATATTGAACAACAGTGGTGAAAGTGGACATCCCTGTTGTGTTCCTGACCTTGGAGAAAAGCTCTCAGTTTTTCCCCATTGAGAATGATATTCACTGTGGGCTTTTCATATATGGCTTTTATGATATTGAGGTATTTTCCCTCTATCCCTACACTGTGGAGAGTTTTAATCAAGAAAGAATGCTGTATTTTGTCAAATGTTTTTTTCTGCATCAATTGAGAGGATCATATGGTTCTTGTCCTTTCTTTTATTGATGTGAGGTATCATATTGATTGATTAGTGGATGTTGAACCACCCTTGCAACCCAGGAATAAATCCCACCGGATCGTGGTGACTAATCTTTTTAATGTACTGTTGGATCCTATTGGCTAGTATTTTAGTGAGAATTTTGACATCCATGTTCATCAGGGATATTGGTCTATAATTCTCCTTTCTGGTGGGCTCTTTGCCTGATTTTGGGATCAAGGTAATGCTGGCCTCATGGAACAAGTTTGGAAGTTTTCCTTCCATTTCTATTTTTTGAAACAGCATCAGAAGAATAGGTATTAATTCTTCTTTAAATGTTTGGTATAATTTCTCTGGGAAGCCGTCTGGTCCTGGACTCTAGTTTGTTAGTTTTTTGGTTTTTTGTTTTTTTTTTTTACTGCTTCATTTTCCTTGCTGGTTATGGGTCTGTCTGTTTTTTCTTCCTGTTTCAGTTTTGGTAGTTTATATGTTTCTAGGAATGCATCCATTTCTTACAGCTTGCTTAATTTGTTGACATATAGTTGCTCATAACATGTTCTTATAATTGTTTGTATTTCTTCGGTTGTGGATGTGGTATATATACACAATGGAATATTACTCAGCCATCAAAAAGGATGAAATCTTGCTATTTGCAACCACATGGATGAAACTGAAGGGTATGATGCTAAGCGAAATAAGTCAATCAGAAAAAAACAATTATCATATGGTTTCACTCATATGTGGAATTTAAGAAATAAAACAGGGTCATAGGGGAAGGGAGGGAAAAATAAAATAAGACGAAATCTGCGAGGGAGACAAACTGTAAGAGACTCTTAACTGTAGGAAATAAACTGAGGGTTTCTGGAGGGGAGGCGGGTGGGGGTAACTGGGTGACAGGCATTAAGAAGGGCACTTGTGGGTGCCTGGGTGGCTCAGTTGGTTAAGCGACTGCCTTCGGCTCAGGTCATGATCCTGGAGTCCCTGGATCGAGTCCCACATCGGGCTCCCTGCTCGGCAGGGAGCCTGTTTCTCCCTCTGACCCTCCTCCCTCTCATGTGCTCTCTGTCTCTCTCATTCTCTCTGTCTCAAATAAATAAATAAAATCTTTAAAAAAAAAAAAAGGGCACTTGTAAGGAGCACTGGGTGTTATACGCAACGGGTGAATAACTGAATCCTACATCTGAAACTAATGATACAGTATATGTTAACTAACTGAATTTAAATAAAATACGTTAAAAAATGAAAAATGAAAAGTGAGCAAGGTCAGACTGTGCATTCTTCCTTTCAAAGATCTCTTTGCCTCCAGGGTTGGGTCAAAGTCAAGAATGGTGAACTTGGAAATTTTAATCTGAAGAAGCAGAAATGGAAGGTCATATAATTTGATCCCAAAAAAGTGATATGAAAGAGGACATCAGATTAAAACATATGTTTTATGTTTTGAGATGTAGTTTGATCACCAATGAGATTGAACAGATTCTACTTCTTATTTGGCAAGAGCAGAGAGCTGGAGGAGTGATAGAAATAAACAAAGACCCCCTCCAGTGGAGAGCTACGTGCCCATGCTCATCCCCACCATATCTTCCCAACTGGTTTTCTCCAGCTTAGTTTAGAGCCCTCAGAGCTGAGTTTAGGTTGATATCTGAGCTTAGGGATGACAAGCCCAGAGCTGGGCAGCTGGCTGAGGTGACTTTGCTGCTAGAAGTCCCATCTCTGCCCACTTTTAAATAATGCTTGAAATAGCTCCTTTTTCATACATAATTTCTCTTTTAATCACTTTCAGATTCTGCAAGAGAACCTTAAAAAGAGATGTCTTTAATTTGACTTTGAAGTATGTTGCTTGTTTTTGGCCCACTGCAAATTAGCCAACATTTTAATTGTTGATGTTTGTTATTAAGATTGTGTTTGGTGGTCTGTGGGGTTGCTTGGCAGAGTGAGAACAAATGCTCTGTGCATAAAACTGGTCCTTACTGGTTTGAGGAATGGAGACCCCAGAAGTAGTGTGGGTGCTGTTCCTGCCTCCAGCTCCGTTTCAACCATACTTTGTCCTGGAAAACCCAAAACACATTTGGCCCTGAGCACTGTTTCCCTTGATTTTTAATCTTGCGAGCAATTTAAAGGAAATTTAATCCATATGTTTCTGATTCATTTAAATCACAAAAACATTGGGTTTTGAGAGTTATTTGATGTCCAAATGCCTTTTGAGACTTTTTAATAAACTTTCCAAGTCCTATTGCCTTAAAAACACATACTCACGTTTTGCCAAGGGTGAATGGATTCAGGCTCCAAAGGACTTGGATTGAATTTGAAATTCCAAACTCGTAAATTATGACCATGTTAAGATAAAGCCTGTGTCTACACAATACCCAAGCAGCCCAATGGAAAGCCAAAATACTGGGTCGTCATCCAGATGTTGCATAATTTCTAATGCATGGCAAGGCATCAGCAAAACACCCGGATTTTTTTCCTCCTTTATTCAGACGTTTACTGTTACAGAGTTAAGGATGTGGGCAGCAGCTGTCAATCCTGGCACACTATGAGGAGTTTATTTTAAAAGAGTCTCTATGTCCATGTGTGGATCACAATGTTCATGGGATGGGGTAGAAGTAAGGAAGCAGGTTGTGTTGAGCAAGTTGCAAGGTTTGAAGGGCTAATAAGAGCCGCTGTCCAATTGTGTTGGAGCATCCTCAAAGAGGGTGAGGAAAGTAGAAGAGTGGGTTAAAGATATGTTTGCTACAGGAGAACTTGGGTGGTGCTGTTGGTTAAGCTTTCATCTCAAGGCCCTGATCCCAGGGTTGTGAGATCGAGCCCTGCCTTGGGCTCCATGCTCAATGTGATGTTGGCTTGAGGTTGCCTCTTTAAAAAAATGTTTGCTACATTTTTCTAAGTGGAAGGAATATATGGTAAGGCAAAACCAGCAAGAATAAAGATCTTTACGATCCTTCCTCCTAATGGGAAGTGCCAGGGATGAAATTAAAGGCAACTGCAGGTAACTCATGAGATGAGAGAATAACAATAACTTAACAACAACTAACTTCTGGAGGCATTTAGTAAGACATTTAATAAGATAAGGAGACTAATAACAATAAAAATAATATTAACAATTTCTAACTTTTATATAGACCTATAACAAGTGAAAGAAAGAAGAAGAAGAAGGAGGGGGAGGAGGAGGAGAAGGAGAAGAGGAAAACCTAAGTCACATGACAACCCATACGACACATTCTGTCCTAATGGTTGTCAAACATTTACATTTAATCCTCCCAACAATTTAAGAGGCAGGTGGTGTTCTTTCCCTAAGGAAGACCATTTACTTAGTGGTCACTGAGAAGAGTCAATAAGCTATGCCAGCAGCCAATGCAGATAGACCAGTGGTCCTCCCCCAAGGATGAATTTGCATCCCGTGGGTATCTGGTCATGTCTGGAGACACTTTGATTGTCACAGCTGGGGTGTGTCATTGCTGGGGTGCAGTGTTACTGGCATCTAGGGAGTAATGGCCAGAGATGCTACCATCTCACAACATCTCACAATGCTCAAGATCAATCCCTACACCAAAGAATTAGCCAGCCCCAAATGTCAGGGCTGGGTGTGTGGCGCTCTGAGGTAGACAGAAGGGCTGTGAAAGCTTCTGATGTTCAAGTTCTAGGCTCTTTGTTACTGACTGTGAGCAGATTGGAACTGCAGACCTTTCTAACACCCGGGGCCTTGTATGTTACAGAAAGCAAAGCTGTATTTGAGCAGTGGTTTCAAACTTGAACACTCATCAGAATCACTTGGCACAATTGTTAAAACACACATTGCTAGGCTTCATTCCCAGAGTTGCTGATTCAGGTGGTCTGGGGTGAGGCCTGAGAACTCGCATTTCTTTCTTTAAGAGATTTTATTATTTATTTATTTATTTATTTATTTATTTATTTATTTATTTAGAGACTGCACGAGCAGGGAGTGGAGGCCAAGGGAGAGGGAGAGAGAATCTCAAGCAGACCTCCCCACCACCACCACTGAGCAAGGAGCTTAGTGCGGCACTTGACTTCATGATCCTGAGATCATGACTTGAGCCAAAATCAAGAGTCGGACACTTCACTGACTGAGCCACCCAGGTGCCCCAGAACTTGCATTTCTAACAACCGCCCAGGTGCTGCTGATGTCGCTGGCCCTTTCAGCATCACTGCCTCTCATGAAGGCTGACACATGAAGGCATGAGAGCCTCCTAATACTGAACCCCAGGATTAGGAAGAACATGGGGTGCTATGCTTGTAAAACTTAAACTATGAAGAAGCATAGTGGAATACATATCCTTTGCAGGCACCCCCCTCTCTGCCCCAAAAGGGAGAGGAAATTAGCTGAGCTGTGCATGACCAAGTCTTGCTCCCAATTTCACTGTAGAAAAGGCTGTCGGCCTCGAATGGTGAGAAGAAGAGCTTGTGAAGAGGTAGGGAGACAGGCCAGGCCAGTCTGATCCACCACATGCAGTGGAATTTCAGTATTGGAGAACTGTCCCCAGACAAGTCAGGCCCCTCTTTAGCAATCAAAAATGTCCTTCCTGACCACATAACCCAAGTAGATCCTCTCACTATCGCCAAATCAATGTCTAGCAACTCACCAGCTTTCTTTTCTTCAGAACATTTACTGCTACTGGAAGAAAATAGATTTGAGGGTATTTCCTTGTCTTTGCCCTACCTTCCCCCATAGAATATAACATTCATAAATGTTGGGACTTCAGATTTCCTAGTCATTATGGTATCCCCAGCACCTAGAAGAATGCCTGGCACATGGTAGGCATTCTAGAAATATCTATTGAGGGAATGAATGAAGCCCAGCAAAAATCGAGGCAAAACCTATGCATGTCCCTGGACTTACTCTTTTTCCACAATGAAGTTCTTCCCTTTCTGTGCCTCTTCCCTCCCTCCCACTCTCTTTTTCTTTCTCTCTTCCTCCCTCCTCCCTCCTTTTCTTCTCTCCCTCTCTATCTCCCTCTCTCCCTCCCTCTCCTGCCTTCCTCGGTGTCTTCACCTCATTCTTCTCTTCATCCCTTCTCTCCCACAGGGTCCTCACAGGAGAAGAGGGATATGCTCCTCTGAATGGTCAGAAAACTATAAACCCTGCATTCCCAGGATAGGTTAACAGGCCCAGGGCACCTCCTTGAGCATTTCTTTGAAACTCAGTTTACCCATTTCTAGGAAACACAATAAAATCACCCTGGAAAGAAAGCGAGCCTGGACACTAACCTGGGGCACCCAGAAGTGACAAAAATCATATCAACAACAACAGCAGCAGTAACTGGTGTTTATGGAGGCCTTACATCTCATCTGGTCCCCACAACAACTCGTTGGGTTAAATATAATTATTTTGCTCATTACTTAAAGGGAGAAATTGAAGCTCAGAAACGTTTTGGAATCCTCCCAAGGATAAGTCACTGGTACGTGGAAAAACTGGGTTTTGAATTCTGATATCTGATTCTAAGGTGTTCTTAGCCAAAACAGGAGATCAATAAATAGTTGCTGATTGATTGATTGATTGATTCAAGCAGATTTCTAGGTTGAGGGTTGTCACCATCTGTCCTCATCTATCATTAGGTTGTCATGTGAAATGAAGATTATTTATCTTTCTGGAGCCAGTCCTTGTCACTGATCTTTCAATAAAAACTCTTGTCTAACCTGTCATATTAATGTTATTTTTGCCACGAAAAGTTTACTGACTAACAAAGGAGTACTTCATTCTAATTACAAGACCAAAAAAAGTGACTGTCTCCATGGGATGCTAAGCATTCCACAGCTTTCCATCAGCCAAATAAAATTTCCAGTAGAAGGAAAAAGACAACTAAAGTCAGACATATACATATCTTCATCCATGTTGCTTCCCAAGGAACCATGAAGCAACAAGATGCTTGTTGCTTGAGTGACAAGGTTAACTTTGCTGTTTATCATTGGATCTAGATCCTCCAGTACCTCTCTAACCCTGTGATTTTGGCCACTGGATTATGGCACAGGGACAGCTAAGGTTGGCCTTCAGTTAACAGCAATAACAAAGCCCACTGCAAAGTGACTTTGGAAACTCCGATGTTCTTTTTTGGATACTTGGCCTGACATTTTTTGAATGAAGAAGATACTCTTCTTTAAAACATAAAGACTCCTGGAAGGATCAGCAACCTAACCCCGCCTTGCCCTGTCCACTCCCTGGTCATCTTTCTCCATATGTCTTTCCTGGCCCCATGACTTGCCCCACTCCACTCGCTGGTTCTCACTGGTGTTGCCTACTCTCTTGTGTCCTTCCTCTCTTTCCTAAAATCTTTCTTACACCCTTTTCCGCCTAGCCTCACCAACGAAGAAAATCTTGTCAGCTACAGTTTCTTTAACTTGTTTTATAATCATTACTCAATTGCTTGAATATTCTTTTTTTTTTTTAAAGATTTTATTTATTTATTCATGAGAGACAGAGAGAGAGAGAGGCAGAGGGAGAAGCAGGCTCCCAAGGAGCAGGGAGCCCGATGCGGGACTCGATCCCAGGACCCTGAGATCATGACCTGAGCTGAAGGCAGACGTTTAACCATCTGAGGCACCCAGGCGCCCAATTGCTTGAATATTCTTAAATGTTATGCTTTCCCGATTCTATTTTGTTTTCCCACCACCGTTCTACCAGCTGCTGCCTGGATGACCTCATCCACTCTTACTGTTTTCACGTTCAATGGGTTGCCGAGATTCCCAGGTCCCTATCTCCAGCACAGATCTCTGTGGTGAGCTGCAGACACCCAGTGCACTCCAGCTGGTGTCCTAAATGCACCACAAATGTACCGTGGCATCCCATTCTGTCCAATCTCCCTCTTGTGCTGCTCCTGCCCACTGGTTCTCCAGATCAGCTGAAGGAACCAATATTTATCTAGTCCCTTGAGCCAAAATCTGAGGATCACACTGATTTTCCCTTTTGCTCAATCTCAACTTCCAATTTGGCACCAGACCCTGCTGATGTGTCCTCAACATCCTCAAACTTCCTCTTTTCTCCATCTTTATCACCATTATTTTAGAGGAGACCACTACCGTCTCTCCCCTGGACCAGTACAATTGCTTCCTAACTGATCTTCCTGACCTTAGTCCTATCCTTCCCCCTCAAACCCATCCTCAGAATGGTCACTAGGGCATTTTTTTTTAATTTTATTTTATTATGTTATATTAGTCACCATACATTACATCATTAGTTTTTGATGTAGTGTTCCGTGATTCATTGTTTGCGTTTAACACCCAGTACTCCATTCAATACATGCCCTCCTTAATACCCATCACTGGGCTAACCCATCTCCCCACCCCCTTCCCCTCTAGAACCCTCAGTTTGTTTCTCAGAGTCCATCATCTCTCAAGGTTCCTCTCCCCCTCCGATTTCCCCCCCTTCATTTTTCCCTTCTTGCTATCTTCTTCTCCTTCTTCTTCTTCTTCTTCTTTTTTAACATATAATGTATTGTTTCAGAGGTACAGGTCTGTGATTCATCAGTCTTACACAATTCACAGCTCTCACCATAGCACATACCCTCCCCAATGTCCATCACCCAGCCACCCTATCGCACCCACCCCACACCACTCCAGCAACCCTTAGTTTTGTTTCCTAAGATTAAGAATTCCTCATATCAGTGAGATCATATGATATTTGTCTTTCTCTGATCGACTTATTTAGCTTAGCATAATACCCTCTAGTTCTATCCATGTTATTACAAATGGCAAGATTTCATTTTTTTCTTGATGGCTATATAATATTCCATTGTATATATATACCACATCTTCTTTACCCATTCATCTGTTGATGGACATCTTGGCTCTTTCCATAGTTTGGTTATTGTGGACATTGCTGCTATAAACATCGGGATGCACGTACCCTTTCAGATCACTACATTTGTATCTTTGGGGTAAATACCCAGTAGTGCAATTGCTGGGTAGTAGGGTAGCTCTATTTTCAACTTTTTGAGAACCTCCATACTGCTTTCCAGAGTGGCTACACCAGCTTGCATTCCCACCAACAGTGTAGGAGGGTTCCCCTTTCTCCACATTCTTGCTAACATCTGTCGTTTCCTGACTTTGTTAATTTTAGCCATTCTGACTGATGTGAGGTGGTATCTCATTGAGGTTTTGATTTGTATTCCCCTGATGCCGTGGTGTTGAGCACTTTTTCATGTGTCTGTTGACCATTTGGATGTCTTCTTTGCAGAAATGTCTGTTCATGTCTTCTGCCCATTTCTTGATTGGATTCTTTATTCTTTGGGTGTTGAGTTTGATTAAGTTCTTTATAGATTTTGGATACTAGCCCTTTATCTGATATGTCATTTGCAAATATCTTCTCCCATTCTGTTGGTTGTCTTTTGGTTTTGTTGACTGTTTCTTTTGCTGTGCAAAAGCTTTTTATCTTGATGAAGTCCCAATAGCTCATTTTTGCCCTTGCTTCCCTTGCCTTTGGCGATGTGTCTAGGAAGAAGTTGCTGCGACTGAGGTCGAAGAGGTTGCTGCCTGTGTTCTCCTCAAGGATTTTGATGGATTCCTGTATCACATTTAGGTCTTTCAGCCATTTTGAGTCTATTTTTGTGTGTGGGTCACCAGGGCATTTTACCTAAAGTAAGTCTTACCTTGATAATTGTTTGAAAACTTCCAACTGCTTATTTTTCACAAAACAAATCCCAAGCTTCTTTCCATGGTGTACAACACTCCATGGTCACACGTCTTCAGACTCTACGATCTCTTGCTTATGGATTGCCCCAATCTCCATGCTCCGGCACTGAACATCCCAGAGTTCTCTGGATGCTCTGCAAAGTACATAACTCAGCATCTTTGTTTATGTTCATTTCTTTACCAGGAATACCCTTCTCTCCTTTTCTTCTTTGATTATCTCCACATCTTTTGGGTTCAAATTCAAATCTCTTCTTTCTAGTGCTTTCCTGCCAGTTAGGTTGAAAGACTCCCATTGCCATTCTATGCTTTGCTGAATCCTAGCATTCACCACGTGGTATAATAATTTTCTATCTATCTATCTATCTATCTATCTATCTATCTATCTATCTATCTATTATGGTCATAATTCAATGAGCTTTTACAGAGCAAAGAATATGAATTTATTTTTAAATCCCCAGGCCTACTATAATTGCCTCATAGTCAAGAGCATGAATTTTGGAAAAAAGAAAACGAGGATTTGGATTTGGGTTCTGCTACTAACTAACCTTGTAAAAGGGACTTTGCATTTCTAGGCCTCAGAGTCCTCATATGTAAAGTGGAGATATGAATGGTACTTAGCTCACTCTGTTATTGTAAGGGTTCAATGAGAAATGCATGCAATATAATTTGCATAGTCCCTGGCAAGTGGTTAACATTAAATGTTCAATATTCAATAAATGGTTCTTCTTATTTTAATTTTAATAATTATTTTGAACTGAGCTTAAGATGAATCTATTTAAAGGAGCAATGTCTTTCATGAATGACAAGGGTCTTGCTATTTTGCCCACCCACTAGAACCCCTGTCATGTTCTAATGGGCCACTGTGAGTCTATATGCACACTGAGTTTCTGGCCCTCCTGGGAGAAATGGCACAGAGAAGTAAACCCATTCGGGTCCCTGACTCAATGTGCCCTTCCCAAGGAAACCTCTCTGATTCCCACATCTAAAATGGCAACCCCTGGCATTTGCTCTCCCTTCTCAACCTTGCTTCCTTCCTTGCATCATACCCGAAATTATTTTCAATGTCAAGTTGTTGACTTATCAGCATCTGCCTACCCAGCTAGAATGTCCACAAGAGCAATGTCTCTGCCTCATTTGCTGCTGTTCTCCCAAATCCCCAATAAGCAGTGCCTGGTACTCAATAATCTCTCTTGAGAAAATGAATATATCAAAATCCATTAAACTTTTTGAGATTTCAGGATTGTTTACATCTTTAAAAGGTGCTGAAGACTCTAATATTTACATGAGTTATACCTATCAATACTTACCATATTAAAAATTAAAATTGAGGAAAAAATTAAAATTAAAACAGAGTCTCATAGAGACTTAGGAAATTGAGAGAGAGGACCAAGCTGAAGGACCGCAAGAGCGGACTCCCACTGACATGCAAGACCTGGAATAAGCAAGAAAAACGACTTTAGTAGGAAAGAAACATTCTCTCTCAAAGAGACGCCATTGATGCTAGAGTCAGGCTTTTTAGGGGAAATGTTTCAGGATTTAAAATTTTAAGAGAAGGGACACCTGGGTGGCTCAGTCGTTAGGCGTCTGCCTTTGGCTCAGGTCATGATCCCAGGGTCCTGGGATCGAGCCCTGCATCCAGCTCCCTGATCCGCAGGAAGCCTGCTTCTCCCTCTCCCACTCCCCCTGTTTGTGTTCCTGCTCTCGTGATCTCTCTCTCTCTGTCAAATAAATAAATAAAATCTTAAAATAAAATAAAATAAAATAAAAATTTAAGAGAAGATTTGAAAAAGTGAGGAGTCACTCCTGAGATCTGAATTTGTGTTGGGAAAGAAATACCAGTGCCAACATACACACATAAGAATTTAAAATTTTAAAAGGAGATTCAGGGATGAAACAAAACACACAGAGGATGGATCCAAGAGTCTTAGCTAGGAGAACCAAAAGGTGAACGGAAAATAGACTGCAGAAAATTCACACGTGGATGATAGAAGAAAACGGTGAAGCAGAGCACATGCTGTTCTAGGCTTGGGATGGAAAGAGCTCGCGGAGCCCTGGGCAGAGCGAGTGAGAAAAGACATACACTTGGAATAGCTTGTGAAATTCCCAGACTTCAAAGATAAAGAGAGATCCTGACAAGTTTGCAGAGGGAAAACAAGATTTTTAAACAATTGTTACCCCTTGCCTTCAGGCTGGAGTAGCCGGGGGGAGCACATGTTCAACGTTTAACTCGTCCAATCCCGCGTTGGCAGAGAATGGGGCTCAAGGATCCGGCAGATGAGATTTATTTCGGAAAGCAAAAGAAGCAGGGGGCAAAAGTAGAACAGAGTACCTGCTCTCGTAGGAAGACAGTAGAATCGTCTTGGGGGCTTTCCTAAGAAGCGGTGTGCCCTTGAGGTCATGGCTCCCCGTTGGAAAGTCATTGCTTGGTGAGCCACAGTTATATAAGGGGGCATTTTCATTCACGCGCATCTTCATTCATTGATTCACTCAATCTGTGTTTACTGAGCAGCCACTATGTGCCAGGCACAGGGGCTCACTCTGAGGATGGAGCTTTGAACAAGATAGACGAGGTTCCTGCCTTTATGGAGTTTCTGTTCTGGTCAAGGAGACGCAGAAGCAAATGAAGACATTAGCAGACAAGATAATTAAAGACTGAAATCGATCTGATCTAGGAAACAAAGGGGTATGGAGGAGAGAATGGGGAGCTATCGACACGGGACAGGGCAGTCGGAGAAGGAGGTGACGTTAACAGGAGCCCTGAACCAACTCACAAATGAGCACAGGTCAGAAGTGTCCAGGCAGAAGGAACAAGAAGTTTCAGAACAAGAAGATTGCCAAGGGGAGGATGATTACACAGCAAGAGGAAAGGAGACGAAGACAGAGAAGGACAGCAACAAGATGACATTGTCAGTGGAAACAAGCCAAGATCTAGCCTGTGATGGTCACCTGCTTGAGCACCCGAGACCTTCATGGCTGGTGGAAGGGGTGTCTGTCCCCCCCAGCTGGCTCTGTTCTGAATCAGGCCTAGGACCAGGGCCTGAGGTGCCAAGCCCAGAAGTGGGGGAGGAAGCTCCTGTGGTGGCTGTCACACCTGGTGAAGCTGTCATCCCGGAGCATTAGCATAAGAAAGGGAGGCCCCTTGTGTTTGGGTTTGTCACCCTGCCGTGACAGGGTGCACAAATGTGGGCAGGCACGGGGAATGGAGGGGAACAGAGGCCATCAGCGTCTGCGCTGACAATGTTGGGTACCACTGCTGTCACTCTCCCGGGGCCGGCCCGCCCCCACTACCCACGCTGCCATTGGAAACAGCAGCTACTCGCCCACTGCTTTTATTCCCACACAATGTGTCAATAGTCCCTTGGCAGGTCTTTGCTGAGAGACATGGGCGGGGCACACCTGCTCGATGGGGCAGAAGAGGGTGTACGCCCCACCCCCACTCTATCCCAGATTTGGGGGGCCCTCAGCCTGGGCCCCCAGGAAGCTCAGCCCTCTGTGCAATGGACTTAGATAGACGCACAGGACTTCCTGGACTTCACCTCCCCGCTTCCTGATTTACCAGCTGAGACTAAAACACACAGGCAAATAATACCAAGTTCAGTGGGACCAAAGCTGGCTCAAGATAGGGGTGTGTTCATAAAGGAAACTTTTAAATGGCTCAAGAAATCGGGATATGTATTTGTTCATGTGAAGACCTCCTTTTGCATCCGGCCAACTCTTCTGTTATAACCAAGAAACTGGACAATGGTGTCCGATACTCTAGGAGTCTGGAAAAGCCTAGAACAGAATAAAGGCTGATGGAGAGCCCAGTATTTACTGAGAGTTTACTACAGCCAACATGGCAACAGCAGCGAATCCGCCACGGTGATTGCCCATGGTGATCGGATGCTGAACGAGGTAGGAACTTGACTGTGTACTATCTCGTCAATCCTCACAAACCCTAGAAGCAAAAGCCCAGGCCGGGTAAAGAGCTTACTCGAGGTCATGGTGAGTGAGTGGCGGAGCAGGGCTGTCACTCAGGTCGTCTGCTCCAAGCTTTGCTTCTCCTCCAAGCTCAGGACAAGCCGGTGAGTGGGGAGTTAACGAGGGAGAAGCTGAGATACAGTGAGGTTAGGAGGCTACTGCCAGGACCCAAACTAGACCTTGCCCTTTTACTTTTCCTGGCAGCTTCTCGAGTCTTCCTTGTACACCCCCTGTTTGAGGCCCTGGCTTCCCTGTGGCCAGCTCCTCTGTTGGATCTTTTGATTCTGTTCGCATGCGCTTTTCCCAGCGGTTTGATAGCAAACAGACTTGAGCTTCAGAGTGAAGCAAGGTCCAAGTGCAGGCATGAACTAGATAGAGCTCCAGCCTAAGGAATCCTGCACCCTCCATTCTACGGGCCAACCCGTTTTCCTGAAGTTCACTCTCCTTTTGTTCACAAGACAAGGGCACTGAGGTGTGGAAGAGGGGACACACAATTTCGTGCTTGTGAAATTCACAGAAGGCCCATCTGGACCACCCAATGCAACCCCCTCATTTCACAGCTCGGGAAACAGGACCCCAAGGTTAAGTAAGTGCCCTAAGCTCACACAACCCATTAACAGCAGAGCCCAGATGAGAATTCCCAGACCCCAGTCTGGGCCTGACAGAGCAAGCAGAGTGGAAAAATACAGGCAGATGCCTCTGTGTGCCCCTGGGCTGTGAGGCCTGGGGTGCGGGTGATGTGCATGGAAATCACCCCCTAAGTCATTGCCTCGAGCTCGCTTCATGCTTGCTGCACCTGGCTGCAGTGCCCACCTGCGGTGCCCAGCCCAGTGCCCAGCCCGGTGCCCACCTGCAGTGCCCAGCCCAGTGCCCGGCTGCAGTGCCCAGCTCGGTGCCCGGCTGTGGTGCCCACCTGTGTGCCCAGCCCGGTGCCCGGCTGCAATGCCCAGCCCAGTGCCGTCACTTACAGGGTTCCCCCCTGAAGAGCTACAGCAGGCAGGTGTCCATAACTCAGAGGAATGGGGACCGACTGAGGGGCAGAGTTCTGCAGGTAGCGCTGGGAACTCCTATTCCTGAAAACTTTAGGCTTCACTGCAGAACTTCAATAGCTAGCAGCAAGCAGTACCTATTGAGTGCTTACTGTATGCCTGACACCCTAGCATATTATGAATTTCCCTAAAGCAGAGAGAGGACGGGGGAGAGGACTGGGGGAATACTTAAGCAAACAAACACGTAAAATGTGAGTTCAATCAATGTGGGCTTTCTTTTTTTCTTTCTTCTTGGTAACTACAAGACTTCTCAGTGCGTTGGACATACAGATTATCATCCTCAGAAGGGGAGAGGGTGTGCAGTGTCTCATGAACCGTTCTGACATTGGAACCCCCTGTTTTTCTTCCCAATTCCATTTAAGGCAGTCCTAAGAACCACTCTCAGGGGATCCTGAACTGGACCAAGACAGCAGGTATAAAGGCAGATGGGAATTCAGGAGCCTCCTTAAGGGATTCAGTCTCAACCCAGATACACTAGTACTTAGGTTTATAGTAAAACGAACAGCAACAACCAAAGCCAGACCCAATCTGCTAACGTGCTACAGCTCCTATGCACTCCTATTACTCAGCTTGGGATGAGCCTGCAGCCAGTTGGGACTTTTCCAGCTTGAGTCCTCAGTTGGTGACCACAGCTGGAAGGGCCGGAGAATTATGGGGGAACAGACTAAGGGTACTTTACTGCAGCCTTTGGATTCTGAGACAAGAGAATCTACACACCATATCCATAGCACTCGGGGCTACTAATAACTAGTCTCCCACAAGAAAGATGACAGCAGAGCAGAGCTCAGTGGAAAGGTGCCCCTTTCCCCCAAAAACTCACTCTCCCCTTTTGCATTTCCTTTCTTTCTGAATGGGTGGATTCCGTTGCTATGAAGGTAAAAGTGCAGCCTCCGACTAAGGTCCCTGCATGAGTCTGGAACTGTAAGAGTTAAATGCCGTAAGCCATGTGTCTTCAAGTTAACGTGCAGAGAATGACACTGATCCCACTTTACAAATCTACACCGTTCTCCAGTGGTGCTAATGGAGCTTCTCTCCGCGGGAAGCTACTCAGTATGAGACCCCGGGAAGTAAGCCCCCATTCTGCCCCTCACGCTACCTTCATCAAAATCAGGGCTTAGTTAGGAAAGGTCTCCTGCTAAACACCAACATACTCTAATTCGATCCCCTTCTTGCTTTCAGTTCCCTGAAACATACAGCCCCAGTCCCTCTCGGGTAAAGTTGGCCACGAGATTGCCAGACGTCAACACCAACAAAATGGACAACGATCATGTTATCCACAGAGAGAAGCAGTTTGGGAAGAAGCAGGGGTGGGGACGAGGTAACAAATTCAACCTCGTGTTGCAGCCTCTCATGGACTTGCTTTCTTTGTCTTACCGTGCTGGAAGGTCTCGAGGGCAAGGACTGTCTTGTTCATTGCCGGATTCCCACTGTGCCCGTATACTGTCTTGCACACAGCAGGCACTCAATAAATATTTGTTTAATGATGGAGCTGAGCTACAGATGAAGCCAATTCATGCAGAAAGCTCTGTTTCGCCCAGTGGTGATGCAGCAGGGGGAAGGAGAGTGGAAGGACAGTGACTCCTACTAATTGGAGTTACCTGGGTACGTTGGTTTGCGGTAAAATGAGATTTCAAAAGATCGTACCCGGTTGCTCAGAGTACACAGCTACCTTAACAAGCCAGATGCGCAGGCCCTCGCATCTGTTCACCACGGGGCTTCTTCTTAGATCAGATCCTGCTCTCCGCATCCCAGTTCAGCAATAACACTAAGACCCTTTTCCAGAAGGCTCTGTTCTGGTCTAGATCTCATAAGAACCATCCATCCTTCAACACTGATTCTTACCATTGAATGGAGTCTGGAAATAGACTTGCTACCACAAAAATATAGCCGAGAACTACTACTGCGAGCTGTCCATTCTCCCTTTGCTTCTCCAAATCTGTGATTTGCCCTTCTCCATGAACATAAATACATTTCTCTCTAAGATTTCCTCTTATAACTTTTAGTAAGGTGTCATAATTTTTCCCTAAGTTATTGCACACCGTATTCCTAAGCCATTTGCAGATCTCATTTGCTGTTTAAAATAATATATTTTTATATTACATTTTCTAATTGTTTATGATATACATGAACATTGACTTTACATTCAGCATCATTACTCATCTCTCTTAGTAGTAGTAATGATTATAAGTAGATTATCTCAGAGTTTCTATGTGAACAATCATTTTGTTTAAAAATAATAATCTTTTTGGGGGCGCCTGGGTGGCTCAGTTGGTTAAGCGACTGCCTTCGGCTCAGGTCATGATCCCGGAGTCCCAGGATCGAGTCCCACGTCGGGCTCCCTGCTCAGCAGGGAGTCTGCCTCTCTCTCTGACCCTCCCCCTCTCATGCTCCCTATCTCATTCTCTCTCTCAAATAAATAAATAAAATCTTTAATAATAATAATAATAATAATCTTTTTGTTTCTTCCCTCTTAATCCTCACACCTTTTATTTCTTTACATTGTTTTATTGTGCTAGTTGAACCTTCCAATATAGTGTTGGACAAAGTGATAAGAATATGCATCCATATCTTATAACTTTAAAGAAAATACTTCTATGTTAGTTATATTAATTATGATGCTTACTGTCATTTTTCAGAAGATATTCTTTATCAGGTTAAGGAATTATTTTCCTGATTAACTGAGAGTATTTTTTAAATCTTAGCACAAAGGGAAATGCAAATTACTTTTTCATATTCAATTTCTACATTTGTTTTTATTATAAAGTAATATTTTCTCTTTTTAAATGCATTAATATGTTGAATTTGATTAATAGACATTCTCAAACTAAACATTCTTCTATACCTGGAGTATAATCTTAATTTGTCATTTTGTCACCTTAATATATGCTCATCACATTCACAGACGATACAAAGTTTGCAATGCAGTGAATGTGGTGAATAACTAGAATTAATATCCAAGGATCTCTACCATTGTATTTTCAGTACTTGGCAAAAGAATGGGTGCCTGGTGTATATTTGTTGAACAAATGAGTTGAAATTGACAAGAATACTTAGGTCAGAAGAATGGATCAGATCTAACACAACAAAATAAGATGATGGAAATGTAAATTACTACACCTATGTCTTTAAGTCAGCTGTGCAAGGACAGGACCGAAAAACATGGCTAAGACAAATATAGGGGAAACTGCCGAGGAACTGAAGTCAATGGTAAACTGTACGAGACACTCACATGATGAGGAAGATGGGCAATAAATTCAACCTTGGGCTTCATCTACAGTGTCTACAGCTCTGCGACTCTTTACTCCTTTGATACTAGTATCCTGTGCCAGCTAGAGGGCTCTGGAACATTTGATTACATTTCAAAATAGCCTTTGCTAACACTCAGAATCAGTTTGGGGTACATGAAGCATCCGGAAGCCATGAGGGACAGTGGCTATTTTTGCAGGGAGTTCATAAGACTTGGGATCTTTTGGTAGCTTCACTGAAATAATTAGCACGGTCAAGCAGAAGAGGAATTGGATACTGTTACAGAATTCCAAAGGGTCAATAAGAATACTTAACAGGGATATTGGATTTGTTTAATATAATGAAAAGCTCTCAGATAAGTGAAGTGCTTTGTAGTGAACTGAACCGCCTGACAAGGTGTGGAGTCCTCCTGCATTCGTTGTGCACTGTTCATAGATGGCCTGCCATTCACCCAGGATATTATGGAGAAAAGGTGCACCCAAAGGAGAGCTTGAAGCATGGCCGTTCAGGCCCCTTCGAATTCAAAAAGTATGTGAACTCACAAACAAGTAGTTACTGTGCTCTATCTGCACTTCACATAATCTACAGACAAACAAAATACCTTATCAGCATGGACTCAGTGTAGGGTCCCATCAGTGGCTTGTACGATGTTGAATAGATTTAGTAGCAAAAAATACCACATCTAATTCAAAGACATAATTTGTGTGCTAGGTGGGCACCTTGGAAGATTTACTCCAAACCATTTTCTAGAGCAGAGGTTAAAGACTTTCAGTCCAAGGGACATATACAGTCTCCAGAAATTTTGTTTGGCCCTCATAGTTCATAGGGTTGTGTATGTGTATGTGTGTGCGTGTGCAGGAACCTTATTGCTTGCACAATACAACAGTAATAAACTAGGAACTATAGTCAGGTAGCCCTAATCTTATCACAAATACAAGCTCTGCAATTCGGCAGCAACTAATCAATGTGCTGATATAAATCCACTTTGACAGCTAAAAAAGCTCTGTTAAGACGACTACTATGAGATATTCATTTTGCATTTCTAAGAAGCCCTGCAACCAGAATTGCTTTGGCTTTGCCTGCAGGGACAGGAAGGGAAGGAAAGGAAAGGACGTCATTCTACCTTTCTGCTGTCAGTACATGTCTCAACTCCGAGAACACCTGCACGGACAGGACCCTTTGTAACCACCTGTAGGAGGTCTCGCTTAGAAACTTGGCCACACCAAGCGAGGATCTGAATTCCTGAACTCTTTAAGAGATGACACAGTTTTTAGATGATAACGATTATTGCACGACTCTTTTTTTTTTTAATATAAGAAATTGGGGGAAGGAAAACCTCTTAGAATTCCCCAAATCTAACAAATGAGTTTTACTTTCTCTTTGTTTCATGCTCTTTAGTTGTAAGCTGGCATCATTTTAACTATAAAATATGGGTAGAAGTGTATGTTACTTTTCCCTTGAAATTATAACCTAAGTAAGTTTCAGTTTGCTGTTGTCTACAAAATAGTTTTTTATAATTGTGAAATAATTACAATGTATTAAATCAGATGCCTGCAAGCTTTTCTTCAAGAGCTCCTTAGTAAATGTTTTAGGTTTTGTGGGCCCTGTGGTCTGGGTAACAAATACTCATCTCTGCTGGTATAGCATAAAAGCAGCCAAACACTATATGTAAACAAACAGGCTTTTCTGTGTTCCAGTAACAGTCACAAAAGCAAGTGGAAAGTGGAGGGCTGTAGCTTCAATACCAAAAGCAGGATCGATAAAAAGTGGGAAAAAATCATAAATTGGACCTCATCTAAATGAAAAACTTTCGCTCTATGACATATCCTGTTAAGACGCTGAGAAAATTAGTTACGGACTGAGAGGAAATATTTGAAAACCATATAACTGACAAAGGATTAACATCTAGAATACATAAAGTACTCTCAAAAGAGTCAAAATCGACAATCAGTTAAAAAATAGGCAAAGGCTATGAACAGATATGTCATCGAAAAGGATGGACAGATGGAAAATAAGCACATTAAAAGATGTTCAACAAAATGCAAACTAAAACCACAACGTGATATTACCACACACCTATCAGAGCGGCTAGAAGTTTGGGGTTTTTTGTTTGTTTTTTGTTTTTTAATAGTTAAAAGACCAGATGCTGGCAGGATGCAAAGAAAATGGATCACTTCTACTTGGCTGGTAGGAATGGGAAGTGGCTCAGCGACTCTGCGAAACAGTAGGGCAGCGTCCTATAAAACTAAATGGGAAATGGTCATATAGCCCAGCAACTGCACTCTTGAGCATTTATCCCAGAGAAATGAAAATTCATGTTCACACAAAAACCTGTACATGACTGTAACAGCTTTGATCCTAATAGTAAAAAGCTGGAAACAAACCAAATGACTTTTAATGGATGAATGGGAAATAAACTGGTGCATCCAGACCACGGAATACTACTCAGCACGAAAAAGGGATGAACTGTTGATACACACAGCAATTGGGGTTAATTTTCATAGAAATCATGCTGAGTGAGAAAAAAAAAAAAAAACCCAGTGGTTACAAACTGTATGATTCCGTTCATGTAACATTCTTGAAATGACAAAATTATAGGCATCCATCAGAGGCATGGCAGATTTGGTTCCAGACCACCACAATAAAGCAAAATTTGCAGTAAAGTGAGGCAAATGGATTTTTTGGCTTTCCAGTGCATATAGAAGTTATGTTTACACTATATTGTAGTCTATCAAGGGCACAAGAGCATATATCTAAGAAAAAAAAAAACCAGGGTGCATACTTTAAAAACACTTTATTGCTAAAAAACGCTAACCATCATCTGAGCTTCCAGTGAGTTGTAATCACTGTTCACAGATCACCGTAACAAATATAATAATAACGAAAAAGTTGGAAACATCACAAGAATTACCAAAATGTGACAAAGACACAAACTGCTAGAAAAATCGCACCGATAGACTTGCTCAGTGCAGGGTTGTCACAAACCTTTGATTTGTAAAAAAACAAAACAAAACAAAACCAAAAAACCCTCTGCAAAGTGCAATAAAACAAGGTATGTCTGTATAGAAAAGGAGGACAGACTGATAATCACCAAGGGTTAAGTATGGGACAGGGGCTGGCTTGGGGACAGGAAGGAAACAGGTATGATTATAAGTGAGCAATAAGATCCTTGTGGTGACTGAACTGTTCTGTATCTTGACTGAGTGGTGGATACACAAACCTGTACCTGTGGCAGAATTGTATAGATACACACACAGAGGAGTGCAAGTAAAACTGAGACAATCTGACTGAAGATCGGTGACTTGTATTTACGTTGAAATCCAGAAATTGAGTAAAGCGTATGTGGGATCTCTCAGAATTACTTCTTATACCTGCATGTCAGTATATAATTATATATAATTATCTCAAACTAAAAAGGTTAAATAAAAAGAGGGAGGAGGGAAGGCCCAAAGAAATAGATTTTTATTTCCAGTGACAAAGAGGTATGGACAATACAGGTGGCCCCAGAACACAGTGATTAAAGGACCCCCAGCCACGGATGCACTGACAGCGTGAGTCAGTGTAATGGAGAAAGTGTTTTCCAAACATTAAGCCGGTTCGTTTTAATTCTCCTAAATCATGTGTCCTTGCTGTCTTCTGCTCTAAGGTAGAAATTTATCACTCCGGGGCAGACTTTAAGCTAGAAATTTAAGTTTGGGAAAGACAGGGGATGTTCTGTACTCTTCTAACATCTCAAGAACCAAATGGAGAGTGGCTCCTCTATGGAGAAGGTGAGAAGTGCTGAGAAGATTCCTGTCTTGCATAGCTTCCATTTGCCCTCCCAAGTTCACTCCCTACCTCTGCTATGTGCCCCAGGGGATGAACTCATATGGGATCCATCAACCAATCCCCTTATCTTTGGCTTCTGGTTGGTTTCAGCCAGTTGGAGGCCAGCAGGAGAGGAGAAGACAGGAGGAGAGTATGGTTGGATATTTGTCCCCATAGGTCCCTCACGGCCAAGGTATCCTGAGTGGGCTGTTTTCCTCTATCGCCAGGCAGAGACCCTGCCAGAACCCCCCTCATCATATAGTTACCCAACTCCATACCGTTATTCTGGAGACTGGTCCCTCCTCTTGCCCCATTAGACCTAGAGGTGGTATCACCTCCCCACTGTTGCAGCATACCGCATTATCCCTCTCATTCATTCCTCAAATCCACGCCTTTGGAACTAGTCCCTTTGCTGAACTCTCCCCAGACTTCTCCTACCCTCTTTGAGGGAGTCATTCCTTTCACCCAGGGACCTTAAAATATCTCTTCTCCACTAATCCAGCTGAACCATAAAGCTTGTTGCCCTAAGGTAGGAGGATAACTACTTAGAGGAAATTTTTTTAAAAATCTTTTTGGTTCCAGTTCATGGAGAGAAGGGAATCAGAGGCAGACTTGCCACCCCAAATGCTCTTACCACCAATTCTGGGGTGAGGGTGAGCACTGGGGAGGTGGCCACATCAAAATAAATCTGGAGGCACTATTATCGTCCAGCAGTTGTATGAGGGGTGATAGCTGTTAGACAATTCATTATGCCAGTCCTGCGTTTAGACTTGTATTTTTGTGTATTATCTCATTTAACCTTTACACTGAGGACTGCATGATACGTTACGTGTGATAGAATACAAGCTTAGAGGCAAAGAGACTCGCCTAAAAGTCACAGCAAACAAATGGTGTACATAGGACTTAATTCCCGGTCTTCCTGACTACCAAAGCTGGACACACTCTACTCCCCTGTAAATAGCAGATTCACTAAAATTACTATATTTGTCTCCTTGGGCTGCCATAACAAAATACCAGAGACTAAGTGCCTTACACAACACAAAGTTATTTCTCACAGTTTTTGGAGGCTGGAAACCCAAGATCAAGTTGCCAGAGAGATGGGTTTCATTACTAGGCTTCTTCCCTCGTGCTTACATGACTCCTTTGTATTCAGGGAAAGCAAGCTCTCTCCTGTCTCCTCTTAGCAGGACACTAATTTTATGGGATTAAGGCCCCACCTTTATGACTTCATTTAACCTTAATTGCTTTTGTAAAGGCCCCATCTCCAAATATAGCCACTGGGGTTAGGGCTTCAACACATGAATCTGAAGGACATAAGCATTCAGTTCACAGCAATTACCCAGGGTTTTTAGAAAAAAAAAAAAAAGTGTAACCATAATGACTTGTTCCATTTTTAGAAACTCAAAAAGCATACCTGTTATAAAAGTTGTCAGCTCAAATTAAAGTCTTGAGCTCCCTTTAATATGTTGGTAAGAAATCCAGTGTTTTCCTCTTGGGGCTTTCTACTTTGCTTTTTCCTAATTTTTAAAACCCCAGGGGGTTATGCTGAGCGAAATAAGCCCAAACAGTCCAAAGCAGACCACAACTGAGTGGAGAGCCCCTTGGCATGAAGTTGATCCGTGATGTCCATTTCTTTCCAATGCTGCTCAGTGATTTGCCAAAAGCTGACGAGCGTCTGCCTTCCCAAGATGTTAACGGTCCACACTCCATGGTGGTGCAGCGCAGGTCCAAGGGAGGACTGGGAACACAAACATCATCACCTTCCACCACCCACTGTCAACGTCCTGCTGACTTTCTGCTAAAGTCACCAAAAACTCAACCTCAAAACTTGTCTGAACTTTGTATTACTCCTAGAAAGGAAAAAGGAAGTGGTCGAAGAAAGGATGAAATTGAAAGCAAATCAGAAAAAAGAAAAGAAAAGAAGAAACAGCTGTGTTTTAGAAAGCAAACCTCAGAGGCACAGTTTTTATCTTCAACAGATCTGCTCCAAAATCCAAAAATGAGAATGACCCAGTCACAGATTGATTAAGAAAAGAATACAAAAGAGCACCTGGTCCTACAAGGTGGCAGCACTGTAATTTTGTGGGTCAGATCTAACTCATAAGTCAAGACTGTGGGTCCTCTTCCCATTCAGTAACTTGGGTATGTCTTGAATAATCACTCAAACTTCTTCTGTGTGTGTGTGTGTCTCTCTCTCTCTCTCACGCACACACAAACACACACACACACACACACCACTAGAGAAGATGTTTCTTAATTCTGGGTGGTAGAAACAGGAAATAGACTTACAATGTCTTGAATAAAGGATGAACCCACCTCTGTCCAAAAAGGCCTATCCCTTTCTTTTTCCAATACTCTATTATAAAGTTGCACATAGATGAAGCATCCCCGAGAGTCCACTCGTCAGGTGGAGATCAAAAGGCATAGGTAAACTTCTCAGTGACAATGTCCCTAGCTATATATCTAGGTTCTGGAGACTACAAGGAAGGCCTTATAAGGTGAGTGGAGGTGATAGGCACAGACACTCAAATCCCAACACAGTGCAACTGCAGAATCTACAGAACAAGGTGATCTGGGGGACCAGAGGCAGGAGTTTCTAACTACCTCTGAGCAGTGGAGAAAGGCTCCTCAAAGGATATATGTTTAAGGTAAGTCTTAAAGGATGGATAGGAGTTCCTTTCCCACAGGAATCCTGTCTTTGCATTGCTTTAGAGATTTCTTGAAATAAGCACACACACACACACACACACACACACAAACCAAACACATATGAAAGTTTATATATCTCATAAAGGTAAAGGCTCCACTCTTTGCTAATTATCCATCCCTTCATGGCACTGGGACCAGATAAAAATTCCTCCCAGGAGTCTTCATAAAGAAGACAATGTATGATATAATAAATACCATTTTACAGTGTCATTAAAATAGATATAACTATAAGCTTCATAGGTCTGTTTCTTATGAGAACTTCCATATAGACCATCACAGGGCCATTCATTAACAGCAGATCTATAGGGAACCAGCTGAATGTCCAGATGCCCAGCTTTCTGTTGGCCTAGTTTATTCCAAGGAAACATTTTAGAGTATTTGGGGAAAGAGGTGGATTGCAGACCTTCCCAGCAAGCAATACTTCTCAAATATTACTTCTCTCCAGAGACTGGAAAAGAAACTGAGGGCCTGTGATCACTAGATCATCCTCATGGGGAAATGCTTGTGAGGAAGTTATCCTGTGTTACATTTTGAGGATGGCCCCAAGCACCATAGACAGTCATCCCCCGTAGCATTAACATCATTCTGTGAAAACCAAAAAGGTAAGGAGGGGTATGAGCTCCATTAGATTGGGGAGAACAGTCAAGAATCGTTGTTATAGACCAGACAAAAGAGTGCAGTGTGACAGGAGGGGGCAGTGAAGGAAAAAATCTTACAGAGACTCTTCAGGATCCTCTTCTTGCAGTAAACTATCTTCTTCCATCTTTATTCAAGCAACAGCAAGGAAATCATCAACTCCCAAACAGTCCAAAAGCCCATTCACTTAGTAAACATTTCCTAAGGACCTGCTGCGCATCCTAAAGTACACCAGTTACTAAGATCTCGGAGGGACATAAGGCCTAACTTCTGCCTTGCAAAATTCAAGTCACTTATGATACAATAAATACTCCTTGGGCTTGCCCCTTTTCCTCGTTCCATTGTTAAGCATGGGCCAGAGCAGAGAAACCCACACACCTGGATGGAATTCCTAAGGTCTTCCACGGAGATCCCAGAGACACCCCCACATGCCTAGACATCTTCAAGGGTGAGCAGTGGATCCTTGTGCACTGGGAGTAATAAAACCTCACCACAAGGAAGACAGATGAAGGATTATGAGGTCAAGGGGAAACATCTCCACCTGCTTCCCCAGTCCCAACCCTTACACTGATAAAGCCTCTCTCTAATTAATCATCTGTACTGGTAAATGTCCACTGATCCTATTAAACAATAGGGCTGGGGGGAACTGATGGGCCAGCGATCACCACTAAGACCTCCCAACCCTCATTAATAAATTTAATAGCAGCACCGTGATATCTCAGGAGTGCAGTAGGTTATAGGCTGCGCCTTTCCTTGGGGTATAATTTTATGTTCTTGCTCCGTGCGGAAGTACTGTATTTTTTCAAGTTAATTTTTTTTTTTCCTAAAGTCGGTTAGTTGTGCTCCTTGGGTGCTATCCTAAATTGACAAATTCCAGGCTGCTGGGGCTTGTCATCTGAAGGAAGAAAAATTAGAGAAGCCAGTAATCAATCTGTATTGTGTGAAGATTAACATGCCTGCCCCTCAGGTTAACCAGACCTAAATGCAAATTGAATTGAAATCTTCAGAAAGTGTTCCTAATCATGCGTGCTGTGATTATGAATCCTGTGTTTATTTATCACTCTCTGAATCACCAAACACCAGGTAACCCGAGGAGACAGAGGCCAACAAACCCGAAATGAACTATTATCCCGGCGAGGTGGCAGGCAACTGATTAACTGAAGCAAGTCCGGGTGGCTGCCTGTCCGGTCCGGAGAAAATGCCAGTGTTTTCTCCACCAGAGGGCCTGAGCCTGTAGTCCCGTCCTGGTCCTGGGGATGGGCAGCTGTTCGTGGACAAATCCGGTGGAGTGCGGGGGGCGGGGGGCGGGGAGGGATGTCAAGGGCATGGATGAGTTATGTAAGCAGGACCCATACTGGCCCTTTCTCAAATATCAGGCCACAGGTTCATTTCGAGGACTTTGGGGAGAAGAGCTCCTGGAAGCGGATATGCAGAGATTAATGGAGCACTGCGCAGTTGGACAGGAACTGGGAAGCGCCGCTCAGCTTGGTGGCCTCGCTGGATCATTCGGGTGAGCGCTGCCTCTTTGCAGCTGCCGTGGGCGTCTGTGTGCCGTGTGCGCATGCGTCCACACTTTCGGTGTGGGAACGACACAGGGTGGGAGCTGAGCCTGTGGGTCCCTTGTCTGTCTGTGTGAATATATGGTTTGTGTTAATTATTTATGAACTAGCAGTGCCCAGCTTTGAAGTAGGCTGCGTTTTAAAAATTAAGTCAATAGTTTGTGTCTTAAAACACATTTTCCTAAAGAAATATGCTCCGCAAAAAAAAAAAAAAAAAAAAAAAAAATATGCTCCGCCGAGCCTCTAATTTTCTCGGAAGTCCGTAACTTACCTGAGGGGCATAGTGTTGAATCGCATTGTGGTTGGGCCTGATTATCACCTAATTAGAATAGGATTCAACTAATACAGCATCAAGTTTTTAATGCCATGCCAAGTGGCTTGGACTTTATTATGTGGGTCAGCGGTTCTACTTCAAGTATCAGAATTTTTTTCGAAAGACTGGGAGGATAGCATTTAGTGACCAACTTTTTATTTTGCCTAGTAAGGGCTTTACAACAAAATACAGCAGGAGCAGAAACAACAAAACAAGCTACTCTCATTATTTCATTAAAGAAGGAACATTTTTAGCACCAAAAAAACAGGAAGAGTATAAATTTCAGTTAAAGAAATGGGGGGGCGGGTGGAAGTAGGGGAGGGGGGGTTTGGTTCAAAAAATTTAATAGATTTACCCTAAAGGGAGCCTTGTGCATAAACTTTGCTTTTTCACCTTTTTTTACTGTGAGCTCGTGACACCCCTTCATGGCCAGGTGTGGTCTTGCTTAGACACGGGTTTGGGGAACTGATGGTTTCAGGGAAACTTCAGCCCTTCGGTAAGTCAGGGTAGTGCTTCCTGCAAGGGGGCTGACATAAAACAATCATTTATCATGCTCTCGGACTCTGGGAGTCAGGATTCGAACAGGACACAGCAAGGACAGTTTGGTTCCCCTCCACAGTCTCAGGGGTCTCAGACTCGAAGCTGGCAGGTGTCATCATTTGAAGGCTCACTCCCTCACACATCTAGTCACATTTGGTGGTTCAATGCTGGATGTCAGCTTGGGGACCTCAGCTCGCCTCAGCTGGTTTCAGCTTCCTCACAGCACTGTGGCTGGGATCGCAGGGGATGGGAGCTATACCCTTTTTATGACCTAGCTTTGGATGTCACATGACATCACTTGCACCATTATCTATTGGCTGAAGCTGTCCCAAACCCCTGTCCAGATGCAGGAGGTAGGGAACACAGACCCCACCTTTGTGCGTGTGTGTGCGTGTGCAGCCATCTTTGGAAAATGCAATATGCCACAGAGCCCCTCCTGCAAATGATTTCCTATATATATATAGGAGAGAGAGAGATTGAGAGGAAATATATATATATATATATATATATTATACACACACACAAACAGGAGAAAAGAGATTTATTTAAAAAAATAAACACAAGACAAAATTTTTTTTTAAACCTTGCATATATATATATATATGGCCAACAAGTGCCCAGCTATTTGGTTCAACATTATTCTAGGTGTGTCTATGAGGGTATCTCTGGGTGCGATTAACGTTTGAATTGGTAGACAATGGCAGATTGCCTTCCCCAATGTGGAGGTGGGGGGGTTCAGCTAAACCACAGAAGCCCCAAACAGAAAAGGCAGGGTAAAGGAAAATTCTCACTCTCTGCCTAACTATCCTCATGTTGGGACATTGGTCTTCTCCCGCACTCGGACGGGAACTTACACCATCGGTTCTCCTGGTTCTTGGGCCTTGGGGCTCAAACTGGAACTAAACCAGCTCTCCTGAATCTCCTCCTTATGGAGGGCAGAGCATGGAATTTCTCCTGTGAGCCAGTTCCTTATAACATAGATGGATATGTGATAGAGATAGAGAGATCAATAGGTAAATATATGAGCTAGTTAGATAGATGAATGACAGAGAAAGACAGATGATAGATAGATAGATAGATAGATAGATAGATAGATAGATAGATAGATAGATAGAT